>NC_051039.1:31263872-31866372 GCF_904848185.1 Acanthopagrus latus | reverse complement strand
TATTGTTTACAGGAGCTCAGAGGCCTTGTTTTTGACTGACCCACAGCAAAGTGGGGCCAGACCTACAAATGTCTTTCACTAACTGACTGATGAAGGCTCCCGTTTCACACTGCTGACTGATAAGCACAGCTGCGTGGGTAATTTATGTGTTTGATACTGTAAAAGATTTTCTTCTTTTTAATCTCTCTCTCTCTCTGTCCTCCAGCTGCCTAACATGTTTGGGAATGTACGGTCAACCATCCTCTCCCTCATGATTGGCTCGTATGCCTCCTCAGCTGTTACCTTCCCTGGTGTCAAGGTGACCACACAAACACACACACACACACACACGCACACACACACACACACACACACACACACACACACACACACACACACGCACACACACACGCACACACACACACACACACACACACACACACAAATCTAAAATCTAACTGGAGAAAATAAATGGGATTGCTATAAACTGGGAGGTACTCTTGATAAACAGTCAAAGAAGCAGCTGAAGGACTAATACTTTTTTAACATGTTCTCAATCTCTTCTCTTCCCCTCTTCTTTCTTTCTTAACACTCCTCTTCAGTTGATTTATGACCTTGGTGTGTCGTTCCGTATCATCATGTGGGTTTGGTCTGGTATGGCCTGCGTGGTCTTCCTCAACTGCTTCTTCAATTGGCCTGCTGAATCCTTCCCTGCACCTGAAGACATCAGATACTTGTCAGTACACTCTGCATCCTGTTGTTACAATGTTACTCATACACACACACACACACACAATCTTACATCCATGGAATATAATAATGATGAATCACCATGTTACTATATACATTGTATGACAATCTTCTGTGTATTACTACCTTATTGTACAACATGGACTAAGTATATTGTATTTGAGTCCACTCTTTTCTATTTCATAATGCTGTTCTATACTTAGTATTATGTCTATCTTACCTTGTCTTCTTATTTAGAGATCCCTACATTTAACCCTCTGCTAGAACCCTTTCCCTGTTTTACATTTATGACTTAGTGTTCAGCAAAGTAACATAGATATAATGTCACTTTTTGTCTCTGTCCTCTTTGTATCACCATGAGGTGAGGGCTAGAGTGATTTAGGATGTCTTATCATGGGTTCAATCTATTGTCTTCTCTCTACAGTAAAAAAGTGAAGCTGAGTGGGGTTGTGACTGAGGACAAGATGACTGGGGACAGGTATGTCACCCATATGACCACCATGGAAGACACAGTGGGAGCCAGGCAGCCTGGACCTGAGCAGACAGACTCCCAGAGCACAAGCCAAGGTCAGGGACATTTTGTCTTATGTTGTATTTACATAGTTTTGGTGGAACAAAGAATATCAAGGTTTCCACCTCCTGTCAGAGTGGACAGGTCTGTGAAACAGCATGTAGATTACAGTAGTATATGACACCAAGTTTTATGGTTTTGCACTGGTGCAAAGAAGTAGGCTTGGATCCAATTATTGACTGCCTGAGTCTGTAATTTGATGGCCTGTCCAAATAAGTGAAAAGACCATGATGTATAGCTCTAAATCATGCAGATAAGAAAGAAAATAAGGAGACCGCTACACACAACAATAATGAAAAAAAACACTGTTGCATTATTCCTGTTGTTCAGAAGGTGAGGTAAAAGATTGAAAACTTGTCTGTGCACATAAAACATGTATTAGTCTTTCTTTGTATTTTGAGGAAAAAACATCTTATTTAAAATCTGTGTTAGTGAGCGCTCCTCCTTTGCCAGGATATTCTGTCCCCCTGACAGGTGTGGTCTATCAAGATGCTGATTTAACAACATGATAAGAGCACAGGTGTGCACTGGACAGGTACCATTAAAAGGCCACTCTAAAATGTGTCACAGATTGTTGGTTTTAAAGGGAGGCAGTTGGCACACGGACTATAGGACTGTCCACCAGAGCTGACTGTTCATTTCACAACCTTAAACTGTCTCCACTGTCATTTCTGTGAATTTGAGGATAGGGGTGACTGTTTCTGGTGTAACCACAGTTTGCCTCATGCAGTGCAACACATTTGCATGGAGTTGGTCAGGTTGTTGACTGTGGCCTCTTGATTGTTGGTCCACTCTTCCTTAGTGGCTGCCTGAAGATGTCTGATATTGGCAGGAAGTAGAACATGCTGTTGTACCTGCTAATCCAACGAATCCCATACATGCTCATGGCCATGCAAGAACCAAAGTGCCTTTTATATTATCACAGAAACTTACTTTGGTGCCAAACTGTGGTGACAGCTGTCAATGGGACATGGATAGGCAGTTCTGACTGATTTCAGCTAATAAGACTGCAGTCAGGAAAGAACAACATGTCAATGGAAAAATCAGTGGTTAATCTCCTCTGTGAAGTTTGTGTTTTGATTTGCTGGAGGCAGACTGGGGGAATGGGTAATGGTGATATTTCTGGTGCTTGATCAACAAAGTATCATAATAACTGATGCAGAAGTCTATGGAGGATGTATTGGACAAGTAGATTATGAAATATTTATGTCGTATGTCCTTTGAAGAAATTCCTCAACAAAATGAAAGGACAAACTTGAGAGAATAGGCTGGTTTTACCAAATGTCTCATTTGTTTTTTTGGCCCACCCTATAGTCAATTTAAACACTGCTGGTGGCAAATTTTTAAATGTATAATGTAAATGTACCCTTGAAATATATTTAAATTTGATCAGAGGCTATGAAAAGCAAGTGTACCTTTTTAAACATTAAAAACCAAAAAAGAAATGATTGGTCTGCACATTTACCACAGTGATAACTGAGAGCTTTCAAGTCTGGCACCGTAAACCAAATGATCCTTCCTCCTTTTATAGGTTCCACAGTGGAAGGCAGGAGGGGATTTATCATACATAATGATATACGTTGTGATACACAAGCATCTTTATTGATGTCCACTATGAAAAACTCACTTTGTGTCGGTTGCCAAAATCTTCATCTGCCATCAGGAGCAGCAGCAGGATTGTTTGTGCAGGGACCACTTTGTCAAAAATCACTTAGTAAATTTTGTCCTTATGTTGTAGCTAACTGTTTTTTGTTTTTGTTTTTACCTTGAAATGTCAAAGTTTGTTGTTTGTTTGTGTTACTTCAGGACCTCATGTCACCTGAGGTCCTAAACAGAAGAGAGAAAACATGCCCTCTTAAATATTGTTTAACATCCATCTTACAACATTAACAAGATATAAATGAAACCTAAAGAATCTCTGGTCTAAAACTTTATTTTAATGTTTTATATATTGATTTCTTTTTAAAGCTATACTTTTCTTATTTGACAAATCCCACAATGTATAAATGACCTAAAATAAATGAGCTTCAATTAGTTAATTGAATGAAAGTACAATGATAATTTTGTGATAAGTAATTTTGTCAGTTTATCAAATGTCAAAATGTGCTTATAGGGGGAATTTCCTAATGGGAAACCATTAGAAAGTCTCTAAAATCCCAGGCTAGATAATACACCAGTAGCAACACGTGTCAGTAGGATTGTTTGAAGAAAATAGGTGGAAACTCCTTGAGATCTCCAAGAGTGTAAAATCCAGTAGCCCTGAGAGCTCCACTTCAGTCTGGTCCCGGGATTGGCTTGAGTGTATTGAGGTCAAGGCTTTTGCAACAGACAATGAACAACTCCAGTGGATTCCTTTGCACATTTTCAATGACTCTGATTGGGAAGAAAGATATTTTGATAAAGTGATGTAGCAGGATCCAGGTTATACTCCTATGACGCAACAATGACCTATTGTCATAGTCCCTGCAAACAGAGTGACTCTCTGTGAAGTTCTCTACCTAAACTTCAGAATGCCTCCACAAACATACATGTTTGTCTGCCTTCAGGCTCGGTGCCGCTATGTCATTCTATCTGCTCTCCCATCCTCCTGTGGAGTCTCATCACCATGGCAATGACCCAGCTGAGGCTGATCTTCTTTATGGGTGCCATGAACAAGATGCTGGAGTTCCTGGTCACCCACGGCAACCCAAACCGTAAGATTGATGACCTACATGAATAATTTAAGTATTACTTTGTTTTGAGTATTGGGCACCAACACTGTTTTGATTCCTTTGCCATCAATTAAGGAAATTAGAGGTGAAACAATTACTGTTGTCTAGACGAAAACTGGGATTAACAGTAATGTTGTGTACATTCAACCATTTCATTTGTATTTTTGACAAATCATCCGTGGTGATGTCTGACCTGTGGCTCTTGTTTCTTTCAGCTTCAGAAGAGCTGCAGAAGGAGGCAGAGGAACAAGGTAAGTGTATAGTACAGTATTTAAAGTGGACAGACAAACTAGAATTCGTCATCTAACAAGAAACAGAAATATGGCTCATAAAAAAACAGCTATCGGTTGAGGAGGATGCCATTAATGATTACATTCCACGCTTTCACAAGCTCATGCCTCTCACTGCTGAGTGGATGTTGGTGGTTGTACTACAAAGAAAAGAGTTGAACCATAACTGAGGCTCTGAGATCATATCTTTGGCATTTTCTATGGGAATCTGAGAAACTGGGAGAAGTTTATCATCTACAGTTAATGGTGTGAACAGTATTCTCAGACCCATTGTTTTCCAATAGTAATCTAGTAGGTTTGAAACACCGTGAACTATCGTACTGAGAATTAACCCCTTACACATCTAAGCTTCATGACCTCAGTATTTCCAAAATCCTGACCATAGCTCTGAAAATACATACTGTATGTACATGCTTCAGGCTTATCCCACTGACTACTTTTTTTTTTTTTTGCTACATGCATTTCTGTGGACCAGTTGGTTTCTACTCCTCTATCTTCGGTTCAATGCAGCTGTTGTGTTTACTGACCTGTCCCATGATTGGTTACATCATGGACTGGAAAATGAAGGAGTGTGAGGAGGAAAATACAAATGCACAAGCTAAGAAAAGGTATGAGGAAGGTTCAGTGGCTTCTCTTTAGGTTAAGAGACTGTTTTGCTTCATATAGAATGTTGTATAGCAGTCCTGTTAATAGCACATGTTCATACTCCTGTATCCACTCATGCTCGTTAGCTGTACGCCTCTTTTGACATTTGTCCCCTTCAGCCAATCAGATCCCCCAAAGAGAGACAGAATAATCCAGAAACTGACCAATGCCATGAGAGCTTTCATCTTCACCAACATTCTATTGGTCACCTTTGGAATCATTTCCTTGATTGACAACCTGCCCATACAGGTTAGATAAATACTTGCAATGCCTGCTATTACAGTGCCAATGTTTTTGAATTTACAGACACACAGATAAACACACAGTGATGCTTTGATGACCATTACTAAGTCTGTCTGGCTGTCCTTCCTTGTCTGCTAGGTCGTGTCCTTTGTACTGCATACCATAGTGCGAGGATTTATCCACTCCTGCTGTGGGGGTCTCTATGCTGCTGTGTGAGTAACACTAGGAGCATCTTTAAACCTGTAAATATGTATAAATATGTGTAATGTGAAAATGTGCCTTGTAGTAGAAAACACACAAATTATCACCTGACTCTGTAATTCTCCTCTGTTTAGCATCTTTCAGCTCATTGCTTTGGTTTTCACTCTCATCAACTATATTTCCATATTTCAGGCCAAAAACAGGCAACTGTTTAATATGCAAAAGTGATTATAAACTGACTGTACACTGCCTGCCTAATAGAAACAGCAGGTAGACAAAGTTTCAGAATCAGAAATCCTTTAATGTCCTGCAGACGGGGAAATTTGTTGCAGCAGCGTCAGAATGTTACAAGAATAGACCAATAGCAAAATAGACAAAAAGAACTATAAAAAGAGGAAAAAGCTCAAAAGTGAGTCATGCGGCACCATCTTTGAAAGCTGGTGAACATGAGCCATATGTTTTTGGTGGAGACCAAATTAGAGCTAAACAGAGAGTGAACATTGGACTGACAAATGTCTGGAAACTTGACTAAATGAATGCTAATGTGATACCCAGGTGACATTAATGTCAGTGTCATGTTTATAGCTGCACTGCCCAGAGTTGCACAAAGAAAGACCAAGCCAGACTGTTTTAATAACCTAGACACCTACACAAACTGTTTTGAAGTGATGGAATGTACATTTAATCAATTACCATCCTCTTACGTACTTGGACTTTCCTTCAGTATTTCCATTTTCTTCTACTATATACTGTACTTCCACTCCACTAAATTTCAGAAGCAAATATTGTGCTTTTTACTCTACTACAGTTAATAGATAACTTTAGTTACCAGTTACTTTGCAGATTGCACACTGCATTATTGATTGATGAGTTCATTTAATTGGAAATCTATTTTTAAATGATTCCGATAATCCGAAAAAGGCTAAATATTGTATCTTATAATTGGCCAGACTGATAATCGATAGACCCATACTATACACTATATAGCCTATATATCTCCATGCATCATTTGCTTAAAGCTGATGTAAGCATCGTTGTCATTTAAGCTAACTTCCTGTTTGTTTTCAAGTCAGCAATCCTCTCAGTCCTCTCTGTCACTACTTGACTTTTAATGGAGTTCCCTGTCCTGATTGGATAAAGTGGGCAGGGTTGCCAAAAAATGTCTTTCTCTTTTACTGCATGAGCTGAAAAGGAGAGACATGTTTTACTCACCAACTACATTTAATAACAGATACTTTAAGACTTTTAATCAAGTAGATTTTGAGGGTGATCACTTTTACCGAAGTTATGTTTTAACATCTCATATCAGTCTAACATTTATGGGGGCGCTTAGAGACTACGAAAGCCTTCTGCAAAATCACAAGATGCTTTGTGGAACACTTGTCAGGTCATTCTGGGATAACATGAGTAGGCCGGTTTTACACTCACTTGTGGAGTTCATGCAGCTGGAGTCAAGGGCCTCAAACTGGATGGAAAATTAGGACTGATTACCAGGGCCCCAATGGGGGAAGGGGCCCTTGAAAGGCCTGAAATAAAAATTGTGTATTTAATTTGTTGTATTTTATTTCTAAGTAATTAGTGTCATAACGAACATAAAATTAGCAGAATAAATCGGACGAGAGACTTTACTCTGCATGAAAAAAAAAATAGTGGAGGCTGTCTGAGGCCCCTCTCACCCCTCACAATACATAATGGTTCAGTCCACCCTTGCAGCTGCAGGTGCACGAACATGCCTCTTTAAACAGCTTAACGAGCGGAGTGGCAGCTGCCTATCAAGACATGTCTTTCCCCAAGAAAGCAAAATCAGGGAGCCTTAACCAAAATGAGAAGGCAGAAAGGGAGAGAAAGAAAGTAGAGGGAGGGCAACTCCTCACAAATTTCTTTCAGAAGAAAGGTGAGCACAGTTCACAGCCAACACAGTTTAAGAACAGTGAAAGCTAGTGTCAGCAGCTGTAAAGATTGAAGGCAGTCAGACAGTCATGAGTCTAGTTTCTCAGTTTGAGCAGCAGCAGGTTCCTCGTCCTCATCTCATCCCTCATTAAGTGGTGACTGAAAGTTATTATTACAAGTCATCATTTCACATTGAGGTCGATGACCTCGCGGCAAAAACAGGTCAAATTTGGAGCAATATTTAGCTCCTTTCCCAGTAAGCTAGCATGACATGTTTGGTGTCAGCGGATTCATTTCAATGCTTATGGCTTTAAACAATCTTAAAAACTATCTATCTATCTATCTAATAGTCGCCACAACAAAAGGGTACAAACCAAGATATTCTTGGACATTTTTAAAAGATTCAAGTGTTCTCTTATTATCAATTAAATTGAAAAGATAAAGTATAACATTCCAAATAAATACAAATGGAAGTATTTTGACTCATGGTTGTACACATTCTGACCCTAGTGTATGATGTCCTGCTTTCTACTGTTCCCTGTTTTTATGACACACAAGAACAAAAAAAAAAACGAACTTGTCTCCTGGCAATGGGAAAGGGGCAAATTGCCTATTCCGAGCAGGTTTACGCGTGTTTTAAAAGACAATAAAAAAACACATACACAAACTAACTTTGGTTTAAAAAGCTTTATAGCTCAAAACATTAGCATACACTGTGTATAGTGGATGCATGACCGTACATCAGGGGTGTAAATATTTCTATCTCTCCTCCCACTCTAGGTATCCAGCCAATCACTTTGGGACACTGACAGGCATGCAGTCAATGATCAGTGCTGCTTTCGCCTTGCTCCAACAGCCACTGTTCATACTGATGGTGGGACCCCTGAGTGGAGATCCGTATTGGGTAGGGCGCACATGCACACACAATCAGAGAGTAGATAGGTGTATGTATAGAAGTGGTTTTATAATAGGTTTGTCACATGCACTGACTTGTCTCAACAGATCAATTTGGGCCTTCTCCTCTTCTCCCTGGCTGGCTTCCTGTTACCAGGCTATCTGTACTATCACCGTAGAAACCTGATCATTGCAAAGGCAGAGCGTGATAGGCTGGCTGCCAGCCAATCAGACAAAGTCAATACACCTCTAACCCAATCAGGTGGTGGAACTCCTAAGAACGAGGACAGTGGGCTTGCAGCCAATGGATACACACCAAACGGGAATACTGTTTACTGATTGGTAGGCTTGAAATTATCAATTCACATGAATCACAGTTCAACAGTTCATGAATATATTGAGGATGTTATCAACCCCATTCTGGTTTGAAAACTGTGACATCTTTATTAAAAACAAACAAGACACAAAAATTGAAGCCAGTAATGGTGTCACACATGGAGTGTGCATTGGTACAGGACGTTATATTTGTAAGGCTACAGTCAGGTTCCTCCTTTAAAAAATAGTTTTTTACTTTTGCATTAGATTACATCATATGATTATAGTGGTTTGCTTTCTCCACAAACATCCTAAATTGCCCATAAGTGAGAATATGTGTACATGTTGTGGACCAGGGAACTGTATGCTTGGAAAGGCTTTAGTCCCCAAACCCTTGACCCTAGCAATAAGGGAAAAAAGAGGCTAACAATTCAAGGACCACACCAGTGTTTCTGCTTGTGTTAAACTTTGTACAATTAAACACATAGTCACTCTACAACAGTATTTCTAACCATGTCACATAGTGTTACTTATCTTTTTAGTTCACTGAATGGGCTTGAAACGTCCCTAAAATTTAAAAGGCTAAAATGCAGGCCTACATATTCTGTGACAATATGCTTACTATACTATTTAGACGTGCAGCAGGGAAAGCCAATTTTAATCCATAAGGACACCTGACAATTGTTTTAAATCAGAAACAAATGAGAATCAATCCTTCAAGGTTGATAACTGTAAAAAATATTAATAATCTGTTATACTGAAAACATGAGATGATCATAACAAACCCTGTCATTCCAAGATAATGAAATATTTAAGGCAAAACTGTGACTTGTGGAAAAAAAAGAAATGCCACCTCCACTTACAGTACAAATGAAAATAAGACCATGCAATAATTAATCCACTACAACCTACCTGTAAAGCACACAACTTAACATGATATCTACAAAATATCCATATGATTATATACTAGCATGATCTGTTTTTTTAGGTGGGGTAAATAGATGCAACTTAATGAAATAATTAATATCCAGATTCTCACTGTGTTGAATTTAAACTTGAATGTCCATTTTAGCAACTGAAACAAATAAACAGAAGACACTAGGGAACTTGTTATTCTCTCGTCATCAGATCATTGTAAATATGTGAGTTATGGTCATGTTCATAAGTTGCTCTAACACTTCTTTGGTGTGATTCCTTCTCTAATTTTGAAAAATAAATCTAATTGACTATGATTTTTAGATCAGCGAAAATAATCTTAATTTGACAGGGTTATAGTTTTTAGTTTGCTTGTTTGCATGGCTAAAGACTTCAGCAGCAGAAGCTACAATTGAATTTCTGAAATAACATTGCATTAAATGACAATATGAAAACATCCTGAGACCTATACAACTGAATAGGTCATAAGCCAGTGACTCCCAAAACAACATTACATCAGCCCAGCAACAGGCGTATAGTATTTTGGCAGTTTGGTTAGGTTTAGTCAAGAAAACAACTTGGGCAGGTTTAGAAATATTTTGTTTTGGCTTAAAATATCTTCATTTTATGTAACTTTAGCAAGGTTATGTACATGATGTGGCTTAACTACATTTGTAAGTTAAAATAACTGACTTTTTGTGTCTCACTGGACATGAACAGCGGTCTCATAGGTGAAAGTCCTGTGTTTGTTTGACCCAACCGTCCACCCCTGCCCTCCTCCCTATGTGGCCTGGCCTCTCCATTATACAATTTCACTTGACTTCCTCTTCTTCTGCTGTAATAATTACTACAACCATTAGAAAAAAACAGCACTTCACAACAAAAATGTAAATAGGAGTATTTTTTCTGGCAAGGACAGGCTGGTGAATACAGTGTGACAATGTAAAGTGTGGCACTGATGGTGATGAACCTACAGGAAAATTGTTATTTGATGTATGTCCCAGGTTTGTGCAAAGACTATTGAATGTTATTTGTGACTGTAATGTAAAGGCTGATTGATTTTTGAGTGTCATTCCCCACAGGTCAATGTGTTTTGGTGGCGACAGCACTGATTAGTCATCCTAAAGCGTCAGTGTTTGAAGACTTGGGAATCACACTCAGAGATAAACTTTTCTTACAAATAGGACCTTTAAGCACTGTTGTCTTGTGGAGTTTTTATTCACAGGACCAGGTCGGATCAGCTCAGAAAACAAAGAACTAGAGAGGCAGGAAGTGCAGAAGCCAATTTTCCCATTAAAGCAGGAAGTTAAATCAAGTTTAATTAGATCTTTACTTAATATCAAGCAGAAAAGAGATGAGCTGAAATTATTTAAAGTCCGCTGCTTTTCAAGTGCTCTGACTAAAGCACCTGAAAAATATACCTCCCTCCACAAGCATTATGTATGTTAAAGTTTTCTCAATTATTTTTGAAGCTTGCTTCTCTCTCTGACTTCATGTAAGTCTCTCTTTGATAATTGGATATCTATATATATCTATAAATGTGAATTAAGTGGACTCTATTTAAAACTATTTTAAAAGGTTCTTTAGTTTTTCTCCTGAGCTCAATATTAGTGTATATTATTTAATAATGTAGACGTGCACCACGTTCTGTGTAGATTGTTATTGTTTCCAGTTTTTGTTTGCCTCTCTTGAATAAAATAAAAAATGGTTTGATGTGAATTCAGAATCTAGAGATATCTCAGCCAATCACATCTATTCTCAGCCCAATGTTTCTTAGGAGGACAAACATGAGAAGGAGGAGAGAGTTGGTGGTACAGAAAATGACATCAGAAGAAAGAGGTCAATAATATAGGACTATGTACATGAATAGAAGTTCATTTTGACTGAGACACTTGAAAGGTCAGATGTCAGTCCTTATTTCACCCAGGCGATGACATCAAAGACAAGTCTTCCTACTCTCCTCTCCGAAAGCTTTTCTTAGATTCTGTGCAGGCACAGACTTGACAGACAAAAATGTAATGATAAAACAGACACACACTTACACAGACAATTATGTGTGTTGTAGAAATATCATAGTAACTAGTGAAGCATTTTTTTTCTTTTTGTAGTAGAAAGAGTTGACAAGTTTTAGGACAGAACTAGCACACCACAAGAGACAGCTGTGCTTTGTTGTGAGAGCACAACATGACATCTCATAAAGTCTGTATGGTCGAAATGAAAAATGTGACAATTGGTCAATGATAAGATTTATCCAGTGACTACATCATGATATGTAAGAATGTTGAAATGTGTGTTTGTGTGACATGATGTGCATGCTTTGAAAGTGCCTTGGGTTGACCCCTAAAACGCACAATGTGCTGATTTAAGTTTAAGCGTCTGGATTTTAAAGGCAGGAAACGCACAAATAAATAAAACCCCTTATTTGAAATGGTGTTTTTGACATGCACCTGTTTACCTGATAGCAACCTGTTGACAGAATATACAGCAACACACCTTTTAATATAATGCAGTCCAATACGGGTATTCTGACAAAGTATACAGGAAATTGGACATAATAGGCTTCGGAGAGAAAGTTTGTGTTGCTTTTATTTCACCCATCTTCTAGGTGTTATTATTTCACTGTTTATCTGTGGTAATTAAGGTCTGTTGGTCACAGCAGAATCAGCTGTCTCAAATTTAGGACGTATCAGATGTTTGACATCTTTGAATATGATCTAAAAGAACTGTTCATTGTAAATAACTGTTCTCAGAAAGTAAGATACATTTTCTGCTATTTGGTGTCTGACTTGACTTTAAATAGTGATTTGAATTGGTGTAGAGAAATTTAATGACTTAAAAACAATTAAAAACCTTAAATGAAACTGTGTTTGCTCTTGTTCCCATATTTCACATTTTGAAAATTTAAGGAACTAGTGCATTGCCTGTAGGAAGTATGTATTCCTATAGAAAAGTGGGAGGTTAAGTAGCTTTTTCATGGATGGCCAAATGAGGTTGTGTTTGAAGGTGGGACTTCAGGGATATAACTGGCTGTTTTTGACTACTTTTGATTTTATTATTATATTTCACCATAAAAACTATTTACCTTGCCTTGTTTGGTGTCATTATTTTCAGCACAACCTCACATGTGTGACTGTACAGTTACTTTTTTTAATTTTGACACATTGTATTAACACAATGGACCTAAAACCACAAAAAACATATAATCAGAGTAGGAAAAACTTAGATTTTTTTTTACTGTGAAAACCACAAATATGTTTAACGAACCAATTGTATTTATTATATTATAATGCAAATATAAATTGTTGTTTGCTACATTTGTGCATTACTTTGAAACCCCAAATAGATCCCTAGATTCATCATAATGCAAAACCACATTGTGTCCTGAGCTTGAGGGAATACAGATTCATAACCGGATGTTTTTTTGTCATGTATATTTGACAAACTTGACAGTTACTGATCTAGTTTTGACTGACTTCCTTACATTGCTCTTGTAAAGTTTTTAAAAAGTTATTGAAGTTTCTTTGTAATCCAGAATACTATGATAAAAAGTTGCAAATGGCACAGGGAATGAGGCAGAGATGAAAGTGCAAGGAGAAATTCTGCATAAGGGTGAAATCAAGGATATTACAGGCTCAAGGGGCTTTCAGTTTGTTTTTCTGTTTTTTTATTTTCTTGTGCATTAATTAATTTAGCTTAACAGCCAATCAGAGGGATTTTCAGGACTCTGTCATGGTTCAATGATAGAATCATATCAGATAGATTTACATCATTAGTGATGGTTAATTCATGGCGTGTATATCAAAGTGAAGTGAGCTTGATGGCAGGATCGTTTAATTATTTTTTTTTTTTGCATTACCCATGCAGCGTTTATCTGCCCAAACAGCCAATTTACTTAAGTGTACATAAGTTAATGATGGCAAGCAACAGCACACACAGAGGGCATGGGTGGCTCAGTTCAGACAACTTTCTGTGAATTCAGCATGACTCACACCAGAGACTATGGTTCGCTCTCCTCTTTTCCCCTCCCCTCTCTAATGTTGTTCATGAAGTAAGGGCTCCAGCTCCAGTCAGCAGTCAACATTACAGAACATAAACATCGAAAATGGAGTGAAGATATATCCACTTTTTAATCCCTGAAGTTTGAAATGAATTTCTGAGCTTTCCTCTTGAGCTGAATCAGAAGTGACTCCAAGTGATTATTCTTCAGGAGGTCTGGCTCGAATCCAGACTCTCTAGCCTACTGTAAGAGGCTGAGCAGTGGCTCTTGCCCCTGACACTTAGCAAGTACTTGCTTTAAAAACAACAACAAAATTATTTCACATCACTATGAGAATCTCTTACCCTGGTTATAGCTCAAGTTTAAAATGCTTTTCCAAATTACTATGGTTTGCACGATTCTTTACTGTTGTGATAAAAATACGAGTTCCTCACAAACTGGCAAACAAACACTAACTGGCCAAACATTTACTAACACAAAATGTTATATGTATTAGCTTATCGACTTACAGTTACAAAGCTGATATCATGACACTTGGTGCCTCTGACATAAAGCAGTTCAGCCCCTCCAAGACCACATCTGGCTTCTGATCACCCAGAGAGAAATAACCATCTACACCTGATAGAAATACAGAACATGGTCTGATGGTCAGAGAAATGCTCAGAACTTCCCTTGTGAACCCAACAGTGATATTAATGAATTGCAGTGAGGCCATGATGAAGGAGAGGATCGAAGCATGCAGCCAGAGGCCCTGCAGCACTTTTGGCACAAACTGTATCTTTACCCCATGTTCCTGTAGGCTGACAATACTGTAGTTAGGCTCCTCTTGCTGCTTCTCCACCAAATTTATATGGTAAAATAATAATAACAATAATATTAACAACAACAACAACAACAACAACAACAACAACAACAACAATAATAATAATAATGTGTGTGTGTGTTATAATAATAATAATAATAATAACAATAATAATAATAATAATTGTTATTATTATTATTATTGTTATTATTATTATTATTATTATTATTATTATTATTATTATTATTATTATTATTATTATCATTAGACTTGAGACATCCTTTTAATACCCAGATCTTTGCATAGGCACAGTTTTCTTTGTTTGACCCCTTATGGGAAATGGGTCATCACAAAATTATCCATTTTTTTGTATTTTATGCCATGATTGCCCCTTTAGTTTAAGAGCCTTATGAACTCACATGTCAACTGCTAAGGGGCTTCAATACGCGCGCGCGCGCGCACACACACACACACACACTCACACACACACACACGGACCTACAGTGAGTCACAATCCAATTCCATATATGATGTCCTGGTGGCAGGATTTCAGATTAGTTTTTATTTTGGAGCTTGTGTGTGTATGTATATGTGCGTGTTCGTGTGTGTGTGTTGATGAGGAGCTTGGTTTTGTGAGTTTATCCACATATCCCCTGCTGCCATTTTAATCTCCACTTTGAGTAGCCTGTGTGCTTGTGTGTGTGTGTGTATTACGTGGGCACTGAAGCTCTTACAGTTTCGTGCACTTGCACACGCATACACAGGCACGTGCACGCAAACATACGTTAGTGTGTCAGTGTGTCACATGAGTGGATTAAAACCTCATGTCAGAGACAGCTTATGTGCCAACTACGCTTAGAGGCAATAAATATATTACAATGGCTTTATTATCCATTGCATCTCAGTCCGCGCGCCCGGACAGTGTTGTTCTGTGCTAGGGAATACATTTAATCACGATTTAGTGCCATCATGACGTTCAGTGTGAAGTAGGTTGGGTCACGGCTGGAGAACCAATACGATGCGCGTACAGCTTGACTGACACTGTTGTTGTCCAGTCAGTGTTGTTTTATTGCGACGATTTTGCTGCTAGACCCTGGCATCAGAGTTTTGTTGTACTGACAAATATGTCGGCCTCTGGGAATCTCTTGGTCTCCATTATCACGGATATATGAGGAGAACATATGCTATGGGATTATAATCACTTATTTTTCTTCGTTTTTACTTCTGCATTGGCAGAGCGGCCTGCAGACAGATGCTATCTATTTTAAAGAAGTTGAAAAACACAAGCTACCACCTCTAGCTTACAGTTAGTTGAGCTAAGTGTTTGTAGTAAATTGGCGTCAGGCGTTACGGTGGCTGGCTAGCTAGCCAACCATTTAACGTTCTGTGTAAATTAGCCCGGCGCGGGGATAGCTACCCACCAAAGCAGCACCGCAACGATTGAGCCTACTTGCATCGCCGAATAACTCGTATGGAGGAAAATGGATGTAACGATCTGGCTCTGTTGATTATAATCACAAAACGAAATAACAAGACCAAAACTGGCACATCCCATTCACCATCTTTGGACCCAGAACCATTGTGAGACCGCTCACAGGTGAGGTGTTAGCCTGCTGCTAACGTTAGCCAAGGTTAATCAATGGAGACATGGAGACATGAATAGCTAAAGGCTAGCTAAGGTTACATGGTAAAGAGGCTCATACAGTATGCTGGTCATACCATTTATCGCCTGACTGTATGACATGGAATATGTGTTTAGTATGGTGCTGGTTTTCTCTCCACCCCGTTTGATCATTTCCATTATCGTGGTACCGTTGTGACTCATTAACGTTATTCGTCTCCACCCTACTTTCATTTCATACATTTGGATTCGGTGTATTCGCAGCTATAATGGTAGACAGCGTCAGCGTAGCGCCGGAATAGAGCTGAAATCGTGGATATATCTTCGCTCCTTGCTCCAGGTCTGCAACTTAGCGTTAGTAACGTTATCGCCATCATTATGCGTCCACACCCCGGCTTCCCACAGTCCAGTGTGGGCTGATGTATTTCAGTTGTGTGCAGTGGACGTTGTGCCAAATTCAATTTCCTGAATTTGGCTGGAAACAACAGCTGTGTTGCTTAACGGTAATAAAACCCAGAAACCACGGCACAATAATGCGTGCACGCCGATTTACGGAGTGGATCCACAAGGATCAAGACAGGGGTTGGTTAATGTGGTGAAACATGTATGTGTGCTCATCACAATCACCACATTACATTTCTTCATGTGCACTGTAGTTTTGCGTGGCGTTTGTCCGCCTTGACAGTTTATCATTGTCGGGCTGAATCGTGTCCACTGAGCTGTCAAACCAAACCTGCTGGGCTGTGTGGCTAAATCATTTAGGGCTTGCCTGTCACCTGCTTGGCTGATCTGTATCTATAAAACATGTTCTGCCTGCATTTGAGATATTAGTCAGCTTTCCATTTGTAAATAGTTAGTTTGCTCAGCGCTTCCAAATTTGATTAAAATTGCAATCCAAAATTGGAGACTTGTGGTCAGGATACAAGGTTGATGGTATCTATGGCTAAAAGCCATCCTTGTGCCGGTTTGGTGCATATATTAAGGATACGTGCTGTTGCGAGGCGCTGCCGTGACTGCAGCGGGCCATACACACCCAGGATTTCTGTGTGTGAGTGCTGGAAATGCTGTTGGCTTCTCTGGACATAAGAAGGTGCCATTGTGTTTGGGGATTTTCTAAAATTTACTGCAGGGTAAAGACTCTGCCTGTAAAGATGCACAGTGGAGAGGATCAAGAGGATAATGAAACTGGTTGAATAAGAAAATAATCATTATTATTTTATTATTTATATTTATTGTGTAGTCCCTGAGTGTGATAGCCTGGGATTTATTGAATGCTGTCATAAATGCAATCCTAGTTTTTTACAGCCTATCAGAACAGATGTATTCCTTATCATACAGTGGTGTACATTAAGTTTGGGCATTGTGTCACTTGGTGTTCCATTTGACAGAGTTGCGTACTTTGATGCTGGCGTTGACATGTCATAATGGGGCCCTCCATGGCTGCCTGCCACTTAGTTTTCATAGCAGGCTGCATGTGTACAGGGTAGTGTTGTCATGATAATGAAATCACTATTTGGGGTAACATTGACACAACTTTGAAGCTTAAAAACTTTAAATTGTGATTGAAGGATAAACATAGCAAGGTTGGTGTACTGTGTTATAAGAGCAACCACCTTTAAAGCACTGGGTGAGAGGAGGCGGCCCAATATTGGCACTACAGCAGTGTATGTGCAGACTTGCTGTTGGGGAGAAGAGAGTGCATGAAAGCACAGTTGCTGTAACACTGTAATAAATAAAGTATGATGATAATAAATGATACTGTGAAAATGAGTATTAAAACGGTTTCAAATATTCAGTATCATTATTTATCGATATTCCGATAACATTAGTGTATGGGATGAATATTGTTAAGATTTTATTGGTACTGCTACTCTTATTGATTGCTTATTATTCGTTTGTTTTTATCTGTTTTCTCTATTCTAATTGGTAGTCTTTGACATTACAAAAAACATTCAGAACATAGAATGTTTTCAATATGAATGTATTGTTTCTATAGCAGCAACATTAATATTTACAACAACAAAATCACTATAACTCCGTAATATCTCAGTAGAAACAAGCCTACACTCAAGCTTATGAATTCCTTTAATCAAGTTAAAGCTTAGAGAGAATGAGAAACACAGGTATCAGCCAGTATTGGTCCTCTTCCCCCTGCCTGCAGGTACCACTGGTAGAGGGACGAGGGCCTGCTTTGCCTCAGCTAGCAGCAAAGTTCACAGGAGTTTGCCAAATTTTAAGATACCAGCACAGGACAAGCTAAGCCAAACAGTTACTACATACACAGAGCTTTTGTTTTTGCATGTGCTTCATTGTAGGCAACATTTGCTATTAGCTGAGCTAGCTCTCTGTGCTTGGGTAAAACGGTTCATGAGAGACAGACTTTATTGTCGTCTATAGTTATAGTTAGTTATTAGTGGAGAATTAAAAAAACATTAAAATGTTGAAACAGATTATATTTATTTTTTGTTTGTTTTGCTTCAAACAAAAATGAAAAAGGTATCTGTAAACTGTAAAATGAGAAAAGAAAATGAAACGTGACACAGAATTTGGGGAATGATTTGTGTCTTTGTACTGAGGTCTTTGAGCCCTGAAGCCACTACGCCACCACCTGGCCACTGCTTGTTTGTATCTGGTTGATTTAATCTCTCAGAAGATTGATAAAATGTACACTGATGTAAAGTAGGGATGTATACCGTGGACCGGTACTTTTTGGTACCAGCTCCTAATTGGGTCAGTACCAGGGTACCGTTAAGATTCTGGACAAATGGTACTGTTATCGGTACCTTTTTACTTTTTATGATTTTAAACCGATTTTTGACATGCATGGTTTTTGAAGTCTACCCAACCGTAATGACTATAAACTTAACAACAAATTCCATGACTTGGCTTCGCAGAAACGAAACGTGGTGCCGCTGCTTCGGTTCTGCAGTCTTTAGCGCTAGCTGGGCTCCTAACTTTACTGGCTTTGTTACAGCAATCAGACACACTGCACTCCTTTAGCTTCATGCTATGCATGCGCTCCAAGTGTTTGGTGATGTTGCTTACCCGAAATTTCCACTGGATACCATCCGCTGCATTACGGCTCCGATCCGGCTTTGCTCCGCCATCCACCGTCTGCTAAACCCCAATGGTTGGTTTTGATACCACAGTAACGTTACGGCAGACAGGTGCTGTGGAGGCCAAGGACTTTCCGCGATAATCACATAATCACTCGCGACCGCAGTTATAGGTGTGTGTTTTAAAAACAACAACGGGAAGTGTTCCCCACCGAAGGACATTAGAAGAACTTGTATTTGTCTGTTTTTTTGAGATTTGTGTGCTGGTGTCAACGCGGAGTGTTTTATTTTGAAAATAACTGGATGTTATATGGTTATTTCTGTCTTTGACTTCCTGTCTGCTTGGTGCTAAATTCAGCTGACTTGCTGCGTCGTGCTCCGGCATCCTCCAGATTTTTATATCTGGTCCTTGTCCTGGTTATGTATTCGGGAGTATTTGTAATTGCATAATTTCTGTTCTGTTGAAACGTTATTATTACCTTGTGGTAATAAAAAGAAGGTTGAATCTTTTGACATTTTGTAAAGAGTATCGATAAAATCCTAACGACATCAATCCCTAATGTAAAGTGCCTGTAACTCAGAGTACTTTTAATTTGAAACTGTGCTCAGCTAAAGTACTTAAGTACATTTATTTACTGTAAAGTTATTCGTGTTTTTACATTTGACTGCAATTCACTGTTAAACATTTAATGTTGCTCTGAACACAAACTCTCAGGCCTGCTCTGTGAATAGTTTAGCTGTAAGCTAATTGCTCTATCAGTTGTTAGCGGTTACCCCTTGATTCCACTGGGCACGTCTCTATTACCTACCGTCTGTGAGACTGTTTTTGTTCCGTTCTCCACCTGACTTCATATCCCTCTGGGAGCATTTAAGAAGTGGAGCATCATTTCTGCCTGGTGTTGTTGATTTGCTCAGATTGTGTCTATTTGATGAATTCTCCTTGATTTTTGTGCTTCCACTGTGATTGATACTGGCAGGAGGAGAGCTAGTTAGCTGTTAGCAGCCAGTTAGTGGCAGAGACCTGTGTTGTGTGTGGCCATAGCACTTTAGTGGCATGTAGAGAAGCTGTCTCATTTGTTTTATGATTGGCTCTTTTTAATAGGACTGAGAAATGTGGCCATAAAATTATATCATGGTAAACATCTCGATATTTTTTAAATTTCCTCAACAGCACTTCATAGATGGTAGGATTGGGCAACAAAATCAAACATCACATTATTTTTTTACCAAATACCTCAATTAGAGATATTCCGATACCATTTTTTCCCTCTCGATACCAAGTCTGATACCTGGGCTTTGGCTAACAGCCGATACCGATCCTCGTGCTCGTCTTTTACCAGCTTTATATACTATTAACCCAGGATGGATGTGATATGATTGTTATCATTGTTGTATGGTATACAACATTCTTTTATTATCTATTCTTACAGTCCGAAAAACAGTGGGTAGACTCAGCAAAGACACAAGGCACATATCGGAGGTCCAAATGTCCATAGTAAAATTGACTGCCTGCACGTCTTTCAGCCCACATGAAACATATTCCCTCACTGTCTCATAAAATTTGGGGAGAGCTCTTTCGCGTGATGCATCATGAAATGCTTTAAATGGTTGCTGGTGATGATATTGGCAACAATCATGTCACCCTTTAAAATTACATCCTTGCATACTGAACATGTTTCTGTTTTAATGGCAGGGTTATCCAGAGTAACATGTTGCCAAAAAGCTGACGTATTGCTAGCTCCATCGGACTCACGTGAAATATACGTCGCTGTTCCACAAACAGTTGTTGTGAGGGGCAGCACATCCGGCTTCCTGTGTTGGCTTTCAGAGCACTGAATAAGAATTGATTTCCAGTGTGTAAAGTTAAGCAGAGCCAGGGGCCTATCTCTAAATTAAGTGGTTTCAGATGGGTGCATAGACTCATGTACTCGGTGATGCCAAGACCTGCATTTTCAGCAGTATTGGCAGCATTTCTCATACTGGTATCGGAGTCGGAGCAACTCTAACCTCAATATTGATATTGGTACTAATAATTTTTCATAATTTATTATCAGTAATGTGGATATAATGGCTAACTGGATAAAGGCAAGCATTAGAACAGTCTGCCAACTTTAGAAAATTACATCACTTTACTGTGATGCCACCTTTAAAACCAGCAAAAGACAACATTTATGTCATATCACAGTAAAGCGATAATCATATTCTAAGATGTTAAAGAATCTTGAAGTTTTTCATGTAAAAAAAAAAAACAATCTCTAAATGAGGTAACACAATGACTTTTGAGCCTATGGCCCACTGATGAAAGCCCTGCCATTTGCTACCAAAGATGTACAGTGGGTGGCAACTTGCCCAGAAAACGTCACAAGCAGTGCAAAGTTAGTGACATGTTCAGCCAGCAGTGGTTGGTTGGAGAGTAGGTGGTTCATACGCAACATCACCGTTTTGTTACTGTTCAACAAAGAAAAAAACAATAACAACGGACAGTGAAATAAATAAAGAGATGCAATTGTGTTCATATGATATTGTTATGGAAGTGTGGCAAAGCTGACAATGGACTGACATCATAGAGGCAACACCAGATCTCTGGGGTGAAGTCCAAAAATACACATGCAATTGCCGCTTCTGATTGCTACTTTAAGTCTGATATCACGATAACAACGTAATATCAATATATTACCTGTAACAAGCTTAATTAAAAGACAACAACATAACCCTTACTGGATAAACATTTCCAGAAAAAATGATAAATTTCTTCATTTATTTGTCAATTATTGTCTTGAATTAGTTGCAACCCCACTTAAGACCTAGTTTTTAGAGCTTAGCTCATGTACCTATGTGTAGGACACAACTTATAGTAATTGGGCTATAAACCTGCCATCAGAGGGGATAGCTTTTATTTTCCTTGACTTTTAAAGGGCTGAAACACTAGCCATGAACATCACCACAGGGCGAAAAAAAAGAGGGTGAGAGCAATGAATGCTGATGAATGGAGCAGCAGTAATAGATTAAGTGTTGGATGACAGGTCCACCCATTATGCCTGGCCTGAACAGGTGCACTCATCTTATTATTGACTGAAAGGTTGAAATCTTGAGTCCATAAAGGGGGGGGGGGGACAAGAGAGAGAGAGATAGACAGAGAATCGTGTGTAAAACAGTGTCATACTTTTAAAATGTTGCCATCATAAACCATTTTATCATCCAAATTGTGTGGACTTGTTGTGGACAATGTAGACAAAAGTGAAGTATCTGTTCTTTAACCAACTCTTTCTTCCTCTTACATTGTAGGTGCAGCATCCTGATCAACCATCAGACTGGATTCTCTTGTTTTGTGACCCAGGACAGCCTCTTGATGTTCAAATTCAATACTGCCACGCTACTGATGCATGGGGAACATTTCTCTCATCCTGATTTCGAGGAGAGTACTTCAAACCTGAAAAACCTGAAGATACAAATGGCCTGAGGAGTCTACATCTTCACCCAAAAGCAGTTTCTAATATTTGTTCAGTTCTTTTTTTGGGCTCTGGAAAGGCTGTATTCTCAAAGGGATTGTTCTGGGAGGGTGTTAGCCAAGCCTCAGTGCTCTCTTCTGGGGAAGGAAGCAGTGGGAAGGCCCTGAAGTCCCCGGAGAAGAGGGCAATAAAAAAACGGCCTGTAACTGGGAGGCTGGCGGTTACATAACTAACAGGCCCGGTTGTCCACTGACACAGTGGAACAAGGAGACCAGTCGGGGAACTGGGTTGTTCTGTGTTGCTATTGCTGGGTGAGATGACATTGTATCATGATACATACACATGTAACCTGCAGGGCTCCAGATCGACACTGTCATTTAAGCTGTCTCAAAAATTACACTTAAAAGGATACTAATGGATGTTCCACTGGATTTGCCTTCAGATATTTTGGAAAGAACCACATCATCACTTCTTGCTTTTTGTCTTCCAATCACATCCTTTGTGCTGTTGGGAGGTGAGGTGGTTTAAAACAGCCACCAGCGGGGTTTAGGGATGCCCCGACACAGGAAAACCAGGCTACTCCACTGGCCCGCTTACAGACTGCTTTTTCTAATACGAGTCCTGGACTGAAAGCAAGTTATCTTGTTCTCAAACAGAGAGCAAAGTTGTCATTTTTTATATACAAGACTTTTTCTCACATTTCTACAGCTGCCCAGACTGCTGCTTGCTGGCTGCTAAAAACTTTTAGGGGAAATGGAAAATCCATCTTTTTGCTAATACAGACTTGGATACATCAAGCCCATTTCACATTTGAGGACCTGGCCTGCTGATTTTTTATTAAGAAGAGGAAAATCAAAGAAAATATAAAGCCAAGTCAGCTTATCAGATCTCTCCTTTCCATTTTCTCCTCCTTTCAGACTCATTTCATTTTTTGCTGTTGTTCCATCTCTTTAGTCCATATCCTGTCTAAACAGGCCTACCTCTGCCAACTTTTGTACCTCATTGAACTCCTATTTATAGACCAATTAAATCAAACTGGACCAATTCACAGCAGGTGCAAGGTTAGACAGTTTAGCTGAGGTTTTTTATCTTTCCGAATTTTACTGGACAGAAGGGTCTAAATCAAATCCTTTTTTGTTCAGTTTCAAACTGTGCTATCTGTTATCATGATTTTTACCATAGCAATTCACATCACTATTCACTAAGTAGATTTCTTTTCCTTTTTTTTTTTTTTTAGACAAATTTTAATCTCATGAAAACAGACCTGTGAAAACTGTTGTTTTCATTGGCTTGTATTTACAAGTGATTAACATTTTATGTAGAACGTAAAATCTTATCTGCAGCTCTGTAAGTGACTGTCTGGAAACCCCTTCCTCTTTATAATCTGGGGCTTATTTGTTCATCCTCCCTTCCCACCTGGTTTTCTGGCTGACAGCAAAACAAGGCTTTTACACCAGAGCAACTTGTAAGCCTCTTTTAATCTCTCTCTCTCTCTGGCTCTCTCTGACACACACACACACACACACAGTAGATGAGGACTGACCTAAGACAACAAGCATTTGCTCCTCCTCCCATCATTGTGTGGTGATGCCGAGTGTTTTCCTCTTTTCCATATGAAAGCTCTCCCCATCCCTCCATTTCTTCTTTCTTTTTTGTCAGTTCATCATTTCTACCCTCAATCTACAAATCCACTAACATCTAAAGAAACATTTAACTCTAATTGACATATTTCTTGGTATAGAATTTGCTGAACAGAAAAGTGCACCACCACACACAGAAAGTGATGCCAGGTGGCAGCAGTAAGAGTGGAGGGCGGGGTCCATCCTCTTCACCCCTCCCCCACACTGTGATCCCACCCAGCAGACCCCTGCGGCCTTCCCGGTATGTCCCAGTGTCGGCGGCCACTTTCTTCCTCGTTGGTTCCACCACGCTCTTTTTCTGCTTCACGTAAGTGGTCACAGTAAATTGTTTCACAGGCATACTGGCTGGTTTGTAAGCTGTGGTGACATGAACATTTCATCTGAGAAATACACTGCCAAAAAAGTTACACACTCTAAGATTTTGTCAGACCACCTTTAGCTTTGATCACGACGCGTATCGTTGTGATAAGCTTAGGGAATCTCACAACATCTATTTCGTTCCAGCGTTGCATTAATTTTTCACCAAGGTCTTGTATTGATCGTGGATGAGTCGGGCTGCTGCATAAAGCCTTCTCCAGCACATCCCAAAGATTCTCAGTGGGGTTATGGTCCGGACTGTGTGGTGGCCAATCCATGTGTGAAAATGGTATCTCATGCTCCCTGAACCACTCTATCACTGTTTGAGCCAAATTAATCATGGCACTGTCATCTTGGAGTATACCCATGCCATCAGGGGGCATCAGGGAAGGAAAAATCCATTAATGGAAAAACCTGCTCATTCAGTATACATAGGTAATCAGCTGGCCTCATTTTTTAGGCACATAATGTTGCTGAACCTAGACCGGACCAACTGAATCAACCCCAGATCATAACACTATAACCCCCACAGGCTTGTACAGGAGGCACTAGGAATGATGGGTGCATTGCTTGATCCAGCTCTCGTCCTACCCTGATGTCCCCATCACTGCAGAACATTAAATCTGGACTCATCAGAACACATGACCCCTTTCCATTGGTTCCAATATTTATGCTCCCTGGCAAATTGAAGCCTTTTTTTCCAATTGGCCTCACTGATAAGTGGTTTTCTTAAGGCTACACAGCTGTTCAGTCCAAATCCCCTGTGTTCTCTGCACATTGTTCCTTTAAGAATACTCTTACTTTCACTATTAAACACAGCTGTGAGTTATATTGTTGATTTATTAGGACTTGATTTCACCAAACATTTAAATGATCTCTGATCACGATCATCAAGATTTTTTTTCCGACTATATTTCTTCCTGGAAGATGATGGTTCACCACCATCCTTCCAGGTTTTAATAATGCGTTAGCCAGTTCTTAACCCAGTTTAAGTAGGTCCAGTGATCTCCTTAGCTGTTTTGTTTGCTTGATGCAGGCCAAGGATTTGACCCCTCTGAAACAGAGTAACATCTTTTCCATGATAACAGGATGTGTCTTCTGACATGGTTGTTTAAGAAATGAGAATCTCCTCACTGCATCAGTTAGGGTTGAATAACTTGTTGCCAGCTGAAACATACTAAGCACTGCAGTAATTATCCAATGGAAGAATCTTACCTATTTGTTTACTTAAATCCAGGTGGTGAATTTTCTTTTGGCCAGGCAGTGTGGACGAAAAAGTATACCACAATCATATCTTCATGTTTTGATTAAAGGAGGACTTATAATGAATGAGTTTTCATATAGTATTGAATATTTATCTCAGGGCTGTTGGGTACAGTTACTCTCCTGCTTTGAGTTTGCCTGCCAAGATGGTTTCTTTCATGGTTTTGGAAGTTGTTTTCCTTAGTGACATCTTCAGTCTGTTCAGTTAATTCTAACAGATAATTGTAAAGAGCTCTTCTATTTCTTCATGAAGTGATTCATGAAGTGAAAAACTTCATTCAAGATAACGTTTTTTTATTAACCTGTGATGTCATGTCCAGCATTATCTATGCTGTCTGTAGGTCCACTGTGTCCATTAATGAATCCTGTTTTTTTCTTACTGTAGATTTGGTGGCTGTGGATCCATGTAGTCTTGTTGATGTTTATAGTGTTTGATAAAACCAGCAGCCTACAGCAGGAAACAGGACACCTTTTCTGCAGTCCAGACAAAAAGAGATAGTTTTATAATTCGGGAGTTTGAGTATGGCTCACTTTCACTTGGAAACAGCATTTTTTGATTTATAAACCTTTAGTGTGGCCTTTGGCGTCATTAGTGTTATAAACTGTCATCAGTAATCTTGCTGGCACCTCACTCTGGTGTGTATTTTGTGTGTGTGTAGTATATTTTTATATTTGTATATTCTGCTCTGATTGTGTGTGTCAGAGAGTGAGAGTGTGTCGAGGGTAAATTGTGTGTGTGTGTGTAGTATTTTTTTTATATTTGTATATTCTGCTCTGATTGTGTGTGTCAGAGAGTGAGAGTGTGTTGAGGGTAAAGTGTGTGTGTGTGTGTGTGTGTGTGTGTGTGTGTGTGTGCGCGCGCGTGCGTGTGTGTGTGTGTGTGTGTGTGTGTTTTGGGCAGTCAGCTCTGTGCTTTAGATTAGTGAGGAGAAAATAGGCCAACATCTGTCACCCTGACAAAAGCCTATCATCTGTTTCTTTCTTCCCCAGTCTGTTAGTGTTTGTATTCCAGCAGTCACTCTCCCCTCCTCTCTGATATTCTTTCTTGTGACTATTATTTGAAAAATGAGGGAAGAAGAATGCAAATCCGCAAAGCTGTTTGGAGACCATAAACCAGTAGTATTTTAACTCCAGTCCTAACAAAACCCTATTTGAATTAATTTTAATTTCTTGATTTTTCATTAAAAAAAAATGTCAACATGTTTTTGTTTGCATATAATAACAATACTAAACAAAACAACAAAAAGCAACACATATCAGCATGATGAGCCATTTATTTATTCAAAAAAGATTTTTGAATCAGCCATCAAAATTCCTGTTTTGATAAAAGTGAAATGTTGGATGTTTTGGGAAACATGCTGTGTTGATGAAGGTTAGCCTGATTACCGACTACAAGTGAATACTGCCTGCAAAGTCAGAAGTTTCCACCATATGCAACCAAATGTTCTTTCCCTTCCCGTTCCAGCGATCTTATAAAATGTGCAGATGCATAGAAGCAAAACATCTAACTGGTTTGTTTGGCTGTTTTGTGGAAGCTGCCATGTTGAAGCACCTCTGAATAGTATTAAGTTACTTGTTACTAGTTACTAATTCCTATTACTAGTAACTTTAGTAACGTTCTTGCTCATTAACAAGATGCAAACATACAAACAAAAAACTAGCAAAAAAATGCTAACTGGATAGACTGGTAGTTGTTGCTTTTTTTCCTTTTTAATAGTTTTGAAATAAAATTACGAAGTTCTGGAGCAACTGGCCTTTGTGTTGTATGGTCCAGCAACTTAAAATCGTATTAAATCCCTCATGGGTTAAAGTTGTGAGGCAGGTAATGGAAACTAAAATAAATAAATAAATTGGGTTTGTGTGTGTTTATAATAAAAAGCTTATTAAGTGTATTTATATAAGTATATAACTGCAGAAATCCCACATGTACTGTTTTGTGGCTGGATATACTTAATAAAGCAGCAAATGTGTTTAATTGCGCCCCTACAAATGCACTATTTCATCCTGTTTGAGTAACGTGAGAATGCAGTTTGCTACACTGCTGTCCTGAGTTCATCTGACTGAGAACCTGGTCAATCACAAGGAAGCCAACCCCCTGCTTAACTGTCTATTTTACTCTTTATGGTACCATTATTTACAAAATGAACATCATGTGTATTGGAAAAGGCTTGTTACCAGTAATTGAAACCATACACTCATGAGGAAATTGTGCTGAAGTCATAAATCAAGTCAGAAGATGGGTCATTTTCTTATAAGCTTACAGTACATAGAGTAATAGTGATGGAGTCTCCCCCTGCTGACCATTAGAAGAATGTAGCTTTAAAGAACTTGCACATTGACTTCACTTTGCAATCTAGGAAGCTCTGTCCTCTAATTACACTGTCTGTGTATGAAATCATACACTTTTGCAGGTTTGAGCATACAGTATGTTGTGATAAGGGCTCTATACCAACCAATACAGGCTCATGTAAAATCAACCATCAAAACACCAACTCCCATTTATTCACATATGGCATCCTGGATCTCTCAGTTTTGGACCTAACAGATGAATCAGTACCTTTCAAAGAAATTAATCACACATGTTTCTCAGAATTTCAGTGTTATTTTCATTTTAGCTATCTAGTGATAGCTATTCTCAAATTGTAGGACCAACAAGTGGGTTTGTCTTCTTGGGCCCAGAAAGTCAATGACATTCCAGCTGAACCATATAAAGTGACAGAACCTTGGAGTGTAAGTACTGTTGTCTCTGTTCACGTTACAGCTGCCCGTGGCTCTCAGAGCGTTTCTCAGTCGCTGTGCCTATCTACAATGGAATCATCTTCCTGTTTGTTTTGGCTAACTTCTGTATGGCCACATTCATGGACCCTGGCATCTTCCCGAGAGGTAAGTGCAGGGGTGGTTGATGTACTTCTCAGGTGTGATGCGGTTCACAAAATAGGCTGCTGGATTTTTATAATGCTGTTGTTGCGAAAAGTCAAGTTTGCCTCCTGGTATCATTTTCAGTGTGTACATTTGTAGTGATCCATAAAGTAGATGCCAGCTGAAGATTCCTGGTGGATCAGTGAGAGGGAAAGGGCAGGAGTTAATAACTCAGACTTCATTTGCTAAGCTCTGCTTTCATAGTCTCATTTTAGGGACTTTCTCTCCCTTTGGTGGCAAAATACAAGTAGGGGTAATGTATTATATACAACTTTAGGTTAGCAACAGGCAGGTAGCAGTTAGGGTCTTAAGGAAATGGACATACTGTGTCTCTGTGTGTTCTAATGTCAGTCCCTCTGTTCCCATCTCCACAGCCGAGGAGGACGAGGACAAGGAGGATGATTTCCGTGCTCCTCTCTACAAGACTGTAGAGATCAGAGGGATCCAGGTCAGGATGAAGTGGTGTTCAACCTGCCGTTTCTACAGGCCGCCACGGTGCTCCCACTGCTCCGTCTGTGACAACTGTGTAGAGGTGTGCACCCACTTACTCATTCACTATTAACATAAACCGTATATGGACATAATTCATGTTTATAGTCTTTGAATAAATTGTGTTTTTAAAGTATCTGCACACTTAAGTAGACCTACATAAAACCCTGTAAGCCAGTCCACTTTACACACTGTATGTTTGAAAAAACTACAAATTAAGCACAGCTTTCCCTCAATTTGTAACAAGAAAATGTGAATGGAAGTTGGATAGCCTCAAGTGACTTTATTTTCTTTCATATCACTTGAGAGAGATAGGAGAGGTGGGTGAAAGTTGCATGTGCAAGCTTCATATCAAAACCTTTAGTTTCCTTGCTACTGAAAGGGAAGCCATTTCTGATCATTTATTATTATTGTAACATTCCAAATACTGTGCAGAATATTTTACCAGAATATCCTCAAAGGTACTGCATGCTGAAAGTATAGCATAGCAAAGCCCAACAAGCAACAACAGATGGGCATACTGACCTGAATTGACATTCCTTAGTTATAGTAACACAACATAGTGTAGTGTAGCACGCGTCCCATGTGCTGAGGCCCTGCAGCGGACTCAGGTTCGACTCCCGGCACGGGTCCCTTTGCGGCGTGTCACTCCCTGTCTCTCTCCTGTTAATGCTTTATCATGTTAACTTTGACGGCCCTAATTATTGTTTTTTCATTTCAATATACCTGAAATTAAGAATCCTGTTTTTTATCTTTGAATGAGATTTTTTATATTGATAGAGGGAACAGGTTTGCCAAATATAAAAAAAAAATAATGTGATGAATCACATAACTGAAGCCTAAACTACGCATTTAAGAGGGAGCAATTACTATCCACGCTATACCAACCCTCACTGACTGACTTGCAATATCTCCTTTCAAGACATAAGTTACATGCTACAGCAATCTTTCCTTTGTCATACTGATTTGTGGGAAAAATATGATGTGATGTGCACCCGTCAGTGAGTAAATGTGATGGTACCTGTGTTACCTGCACATTAATTATGAGAGTAACTTCATAGAATGCCCACTAAAAAACTCGACCGTAGACTTCTCAGACACCCCTCACACCATCAGAATCAACCTGTATTGGAATGCTGAGGTATGATCCCCTCCAGTGTATTTTTGTATTTTGATATTTCATATTTTTTGAAATTTCATATTAATTTTTTTGGTCATGTTATGATGTTGTATTACATTGGTTCAACATCAGACTATTATGCTGACTGCTGCTCTGTCTGATAGGTACTGATATCGTAGGCAAATTTTCACCTTGACGAGAAAACTTTTTATGAGAAGGAAAACAAATGCGTTTAGCGTACTTCTAGTATTCTAGTTCAGTTACAGGAATAATTTGGAAGTTACGGTTATAATTCAAATAATCCAAAATTCATTTGGGACTCGGGGGCTGGAATATAGACGCCTTTATTTGACTACTTGAAATGAACCTGTGGAGACGTGAATTCAGGCTGTTGCACACATAGAGTGAACCATTCAAAGAACAAAAACAGTATGGAAATATCAGTGGGTCAGTAGAAGCTTAAGTCCTGAATCAAAAGGTGGGGGACTATTCTTTTTAACAACAAGTGGCATCATCCTGGTCATGTTACTGTAAAGGAGCGTGTGTGCAGCCCAGACATTGAACTACTTGCCATGAGTCTGCGGCCATATTATCTGCCGCGGAAATTCTCACACGTGATCATCCTTGTTGTTTACATTCTTCCGACTTCAAACGCGGCACGTGCAAGTGACGTCATCCACACCGTCGTAGCAGGACTTCAGATGCGGCACCCAGACGCATTCATTGCAATATTTGGGGACTTCAATCACATCACTATGGCTGAGACGCTGCCCACTTTCAAGCAATTTGTGGACTGTCCCACCAGGGAAAACAAGACACAGGACCTGCTGTATGCTAATGTTAAGGAGGCTTATAGCTCCACTGTCCTTCCTCCTCTTGGAAGATCAGACCACAACCTCATCCACCTGCAACCCTTGTATAAGCCCCAAGTCCAGCGGCTTCCTGTGACCACCGGGACTGTGAGGAGATGGTCATGGGAGACTGATGAAGCTTTGCAGGTCTGCTTTGAACTAACAGACTGGTAGTTGCTCTGTGATTCGCATTGTTCCTACAGTGACTGTACGCTGTTTCCCCAATAACAAGCTGTGGGTCACCAGAGACATCAAGGTCCTGCTGAATGAAAAGAAGAGGGCTTTCAGAGATGGGGACAGGGAGCAGATGAGGAGGGTTCAGAGGGAGGTTAAGGAGAGGATCCAACAGGGTAAAGACAGCTACAGGAGGAAGCTGGAGCACAAACTCCAGCAGAACAACTTGAAAGACGTGTGGAGTGGCATGAAGAGCATCGCTGGCTACAAACCATCTGGCAGCCAGACAATAGGAGGTGGTATTGAACGAGCCAACGAGCTAAATCTCTTTTTCAACAGATTTGATCTGTGCTGTGCTGTGGAAAACATACTGCCTGGTGCCAGTTCCGAAGTAGGTGCGTCACAGCTCGGTCGACCACAGTATGTCAGACTGCAGGACGGTGTCAGCAGTACTGGGGCTCCACAGGGAACTGTTCTTTCCCCCTCTCTGTTCACCCTGTACACCTCAGAATTTCAGTTCCGCTCTGATTCCCGCCACCTGCAGAAGTTAGCGGATGACTCTGCAATTGTTGGCTGTGTCAGTGAGGGTAAGGAGGAGGAGTACAGGTGCCTTGTGGACTCCTTCGTTGAGTGTTGTGCACATCAACTCCACCAAGACTAAGGAGCTGGTGGTGGATTTCCGCAGGAGGAAATCTGCCCCCACGCCCATTTCAAAGTTCAAAGTTCAAAGTTCAAAGTTGGCTTTATTGTCAATGCTGCAATATGTGCAAGACATACAGAGAATTGAAATTCTGTTACTCTCTATCCACAATGAGTGTAAAAAAAGTAGAAGTAAAAATGAAAAAAATAAAGATTTAAATAAAGATTTAAATATATATTTTAAATATATACAGGTGACATCACGGAATGTAAACATGTGAAACATTTGTACATAGTGCAATTTGCAATTTTTTTATTTTTATATATATATATATATATTTTTCTAAGTGTTCTTTTACTGAGTTTTTACTGAGTTTGTAAAGTGGCTGGTGCCTTTTGGGTGGGGGGGGGGGACAGTAATGTCCGTGGGGGGAGGAGGGGGGTCGGGGGGGGTCAGCAAGGTCCAGAGTTTGTGGGGGCAGCGGGCGGAGAGGGAAGGGGGGTCAGTTCTGGGAGAGAGTTCAGCATCCTGGTGGCCTGGTGCATGAAGCTGTCCCTCAGTCTGCTGGTTCTCGCCCGGAGGCTCCTCACCCTCCTCCCAGATGGCAGGAGACTGAAGAGATGGTGGTTGGGGTGGGTGGGGTCGCCCGCAATGCTGAGTGCTTTGCGGGCTAGGCGTGTTTTGTAAATGTCCTGGAGGGAGGGGAGGGGGGTACCGATGATCCTCTCAGCTGCTCTCACTATGCGCTGCAGGGTCTTCTTGCAGGATGCAGTGCAGCTGCCGTACCACACAGTGATGCAGCTGGTCAGGATGCTCTCGGTGGTGCCGCGGTAGAAGGTGCGCATGATGGGGACTGGTGCTCTGGCTCTTCTCAGTCTGCGGAGGAAGTAGAGGCGCTGCTGAGCTTTCCTGGCCAGTGATGCGGTGTTGCTGCTCCAAGAGAGGTCCTCAGAGAGGTGCACACCCAGGAACTTGGTGCTGCTCACTCTCTCCACAGCAGCACCATTGATGGTCAGTGGAAGGTGCTGGGTGGGGGCTCTCCGGAAGTCGACAACAATCTCCTTCGTCTTCATCACGTTCAGAGAGAGGTTGTTGTCTCTGCACCACTTGGCCAGTTGGCTCACCTCGTCCCTGTAGTTTGACTCATCGTTGTTTCTGATGAGCCCCACCACAGTCGTGTCGTCCGCAAACTTGACGAAGAGGTTGCTGTCGTGTGTTGGTGTGCAGTCATGGGTCAGCAGGGTGAACAGTAAGGGGCTGAGCACGCATCCTTGGGGAGCCCCTGTGTTCAGTGTGATGGTGCTGGACACGCTGCTGCCGACCCGAACTGCCTGTGGTCTTCTTGTTAGGAAGTCCAGCAACCAGTTGCAGAGTGAGGTGTTCAGTCCTAGACAGTCCAGTTTCTGTATCAGCTGCTGGGGGATGATCGTGTTGAACGCTGAACTGAAATCCAGGAACAGCATCCTCACATATGAGTCTTTAGAGTCCAGGTGGGTGAGAGCTGAGTGGAGGGCGGTGGAAATTGCATCGTCAGTGGACCGGTTGGTCCGATATGCAAACTGGTACGGGTCCAGGGAGGGAGGTAGGCTGGATTTGATGTGTTTCATGACTAACCGCTCGAAGCACTTCATGATGATGGGGGTCAGTGCCACGGGGCGGTAGTCATTGAAGCAGGATGGAGAGGCCTTCTTTGGAACCGGGATGATGGTGGTGTTCTTGAAGCAGGTAGGGACAACAGCTTGGCTCAGGGAGATGTTGAAGATGTCTGTGAAGACATCTGTGAGCTCCTCTGCACAGTCCTTCAGCATGCGACCCGGGATGTTGTCTGGTCCTGCAGCTTTCCGTGCGTTGATCCTGGAGAGGGATCTCCTCACGCTGGCTGGGGACAGGGACAGTACCTGGTCGTCTGGAGGGGGTGCTGTTTTCTGTGCAGAGGTGTTGTTGTCGGCTTCAAACCGTCCGTAGAAGTGGTTCAGATCATTCAGCAGAGTTATGTTGTTATCACAGGTCTGTGGTCGAGGCTTGTAGTCCGTGATGGTCTGTAACCCCTGCCACAGGCTCCTTGTGTCTCTGCTGTCGGTGAAGTGGTGAGTTATCCTGTTGCTGTACTGCCTCTTTGCAAGTCTGATGCCACGGGACAGGTTGGCTCTTGCTGATCTGAGACCAGCCTCATCACCTGCTCTGAAAGCAGCATTCCGGGCTCTCAGTAACCGATGTACTTCCCCCGTCAGCCATGGTTTCTGATTGGCCCGTACTGTGACGGTCTTGGTGTCCGTGACATCATCAATGCATTTGCTGATGTAGGCAGTAATAGTGTCTGAGTACTCCTGTATGTTGATGTGGTGGTTGTAAGTGGCTGCCTGCTTAAACATGTCCCAGTCTGTGGTGGAGAAGCAGTCCTGGAGTGCTGAGGAGGCCCCCTCTGGCCACACCCGTACCTGTTTCTGAACCGGTCTGGTGACTTTGACCCTAGGCCTGTATGCTGGCATTAGCATAACAGTGATGTGGTCAGAAGCGCCGAGGTGGGGGAGGGGTGCTGCCTTGTATGCTCCTCTCAATGTAGTGTAAACCTGGTCCAGAGTGTTGTTTCCCCTTGTTGCAAAGTCAATGTGTTGGTACACATTAGGAAACACTGTTTTGAGATTTGCATGATTGAAATCTCCAGCCACGATGAGAAGTCCCTCTGGGTGGGCAGTCTGCTGTTCATTTATGGAGCTGTACAGTTCACTCAATGCCTTGTCTCTGTCATTGTTGTTACAGCTGGGGGGGATGTAGACTGCAACAAGCAGGATAGCAGAAAACTCCCTCGGTAGATAGAAAGGCCGGCATTTGATGATCATAAACTCCACAAGGGCTGAACAGTGTCTGCAAACCACCACAGCGTCCCGACACCAAGCATCCCGGATATACACACAGACCCCGCCACCGCGGGTCTTACCTCCTTCTATGAGGGCTCTGTCTGCTCGGTGGCACGTTAGCCGGTCGAGCTGAATGGCGGAGTCCGGTGTGTTATCGTTCAGCCATGTTTCCGTAAACACAAAAACACAGCACTCTCTCACAGTCCGCTGGGTCGATCTCATGAGCTGTATGTAATCCAGTTTATTGTCTAAGGAGCGTACGTTGGCTAGTACGATAGATGGAATAGCCGGCTTGTGTGGGTTAGCCGTTAGCCTAGCCCGGATACCTCCGCGCTTTCCTCGCTTCTGCCTCCTCTCGCACCGCTTGCGGCGCTTCCTCTGTGGGTGGGCTGCAATAGTGGGGGTCGGTGTTGAAGCGGGCCGCCGGAGAAGGCCATGGTTGTGAAGCTCCTCAGCATGAGTCGGGTTTATCTTCCAGAAAAAAGTATTTCCGATGTCAAAAAGAGTCCTGCGGCTATATGTGCGCCTTGGGACGGACAAACGCGACGAAAACGTACAATTCCTCGTGCACACAGAGGAAGACAAACATGAAAAACACGTAAAATACTCCATTTTGGGACAGAGAGGGGCCGCTGCGTCCGTACGCGCCGCCTGCCGAGGTCATTAATCCATCAACGGTGTGACTGTGGATGTTTTCCAGGATTACAAATACCTTGGAGTATACCTGGATAACAAACTGCACTGGGCCAAGAACACTGAGACTGTTTACGAGAAGGGCCAGAGTCGACTCTATTTCCTGAGGAGGCTCCGGTCATTCAATGTATGTAACATCATGCTGAAGATGTTCTACCAGTCCGTGGTAGCTAGTACCATCCTCTTTGCTGTTGTGTGCTGGGGCAGCAGGCTGAGGGCAGCAGACACCAACAAGATCAGCAGGATCATCAGGAAGGCTGGCTCCGTCCTGGGGGTCCAGCTGGACTTCTTGGTGGAGGTGTCTGAGAGGAGGATGCTGTGTAAACTGTACAGTATCCTGGACAACAATGCTCACCCTCTCCACCAGGTGCTAACCACGAGCAGAAGCACCTTCAGCAACAGACTCATTCTCCCCCCAGTGTAATACAGAATGCTTGAGAAAGTCTTTTCTTCCTGTGGCCATCAGACTCTACAGCTCATCTACCTCCAGTCGCTAGGGAGACAGTGGAGACTCTGTGCCCTGATCAATGTCACTTTATCAGTTTTTAACCAATTCACTTTATCACTTCATTTAGTTGTACTGTACCTTAATTAATTAATTATGCTGCTACAATTTTCATCACTTTAAACACTGTTACCACTTTACCCAATCGCACCTCATTGCTCATTTAGGTTGAACTTATTTCATTTTTCTATTTTGCACTGCGTATTGTTGTATATTGTATATACCTACATTTTTACTACAATTTTGGTACATGTTATATTGAGTTACTGTTTGATTTATGTTAAGTTAGCCACTATTTTATTTTTATCTTACTCTATTTTATTTTATTTATATTATCTCTACTTTCTCTATTTTCTTCTCTCCAATTGTATTGTAACTGTTGCACAGCAATTTCCCTCAGGATAAATAAAGCTTCTTGAATCTTGAATCTTGAATCAAAATAAGTTCCTTGTCAGCTGTCCTAGTTACTAAGCCACTTTATGTAATGTAAAGATTGAGAGAAGATTTTCGGATATCTGTATGCATAATGCAGACACATGTACCAGCTTTCTTATCACAGTGTCATTTAACCCTCATATTGTAAGGACTTCGACCACCACTGTCCATGGGTGAACAACTGCATCGGCCGGAGGAACTACCGTTACTTCTTCCTCTTCCTCCTGTCTCTGACAGCTCACATCATGGCTGTGTTTGGCTTTGGCCTGCTCTTCATCCTCTACCATCGCCATAGTATTGACCGCCTGCACGCCATTGTCACGTATCCTTTTATGACCTATTTCATTTATTTTGTCCTGTTTATTTTAGATTGCTAATAACATTCAGGTGCAGTGTTGTCCATATTGATGCTTACTGAAGTTGGCTTGAACAAACTGTTATGGCTGTATCATGGATTTATTTCAGTGTGTTGTGGGAAGGGTTACACTCAACATTCTGAGACAAGACATGAAACTTGCCCTTTGCTGGCCTAAGGATTTGATAACTGCCTTAATATTCTGATATTTATTTGTCCGTGGTTTATGTTCCAGATGCTTCTGAGAGAGACTTCTGTGCTAAAAATGTTGTAACCTTGTTACAAGTATTAGTATTGGTTTAGATATGAGAGTATTAATAGTGTTGGAAGAGATATTAATGTCAGGCTGTCATGATTGATCCATAGCGTCAGATTTCCATGGTGAATTGTATTATTTTTAGTTTTTTTATTTTTTATTTATGGCAGTAGCATGTCTTACACCACCAGCAGGCCAGGCAGTCCGTTCATACATAAGAAATATCAAAATCTAATGGGCACATCGCCATGAAATCTGTGGAAGTATTCTCCATGACAGTTTTTAAACTTTTTGTGCCCAAAGGGCAAGCCAAAATCAGTATTCATATCTGCACAAAATAGCCTCTATAATGTTTTATTTAATCACTCTGCACATGCTTATTTTTGGTTTCCTGGGAGGTTTTTAAAGGATTTTTTTGTAGGTTGTATTAGGAAATAAATGCGTACAAAGTTACTTGTTGTGTATTGCAAATATAGTCTTTAGTTGAAACAAAATCCCATGGCAAACCTTGGCCACAGCACACCCACTGCTCTGGGGGCCTTCATCAATCTGTTGAATCTCATCTCCTCTGTTCTCTCAAGATATTCCTTGACCCGTGTACTCTCAGGCTGGCTGTAATGTGTGTTGCAGGCCTGTTCTTCATACCTGTTGCTGGCCTCACTGGTTTCCACATAGTGCTTGTGGCCAGAGGCAGGACTACCAATGAACAGGTAGGAACCTCAGTAGTTGAGAATATGTGCACCAGTGCCTGGTAAAATAACTGTTGAGTCCCAGAAATCCTGTCGATGAAAATTGAAAATGTACTGTCAGACATCTTACATATACTAGAGTACACGTAATATGTCAGCAGTGGTAGTCAGGAAGGTATATGTGATATATTTAACAACCTTTTGTAATTTATACATCCCCCTCATCTTTTTAACTGTACTGTACTGAACTGACCTGAATTGTTCGTGTCTTACTGCTCATTTACCAAGTAACTCAGTATGTTGGTTTATCTTTCTTCAGGTGACAGGGAAGTTCAGAGGAGGTGTTAACCCTTTCACCAATGGCTGTTGGAAGAATGTCTCTCACGTCCTCTGCAGCTCACAAGCACCAAGGTGCATTATTTCCTTCTAATTTAACTGGGTGTGACAGGTTGTTCAAGGTCCCATATTATGTTTTTCATCAGTTTCACACAGCTGTCAGAGGTCCAACAGCTCTGTATTCAATATGCATTGCCCCAAACCCATCCGTGGTCCTGAATTTCAGCTGTCTAAAAGTCGCTCGACAGAGCTCTATTCAGAGCAGTCTTTGTTTCTGTGCCTGCGCCTTTAAATGCTAATGAGCTCCGTCTGTCAGCGCCTACTTGGAGAGCCCTGCCTGCTACGTCACTCTCAGGGAGGGGAAGCCATAGACATATATACATAAACGCTGCATCGACTGTGGACTGTGCCTAACACGCCGCCATCTTGGAACAGTGCTAGCAGAGGCAGCGGTGCATCAACCTTCAAGGGAAAGAGTTACTCCTCAATCTCAAAGTAGAATTATTAGCTGAATTTTGGACCGATTATCAAACGTATTGATTTGTTAAAAATGTCACACATGTAGCTATGATACAGGGTGCTTGGATATTTTTAAAATGCAGGTTTTACTACCCAAATACAAATTCTACTTAATGTTATCAGCAGACGAGCTTCTGACAGAAGATTTGTGAATGAAAAGATGCCGGTGTTTTGGATTTAACATGGGTCCATGTTACTGGCGACCGTGAGCCGAATGTTTCTGTGGTCACCATAGCTACAACAGATGTTGAAAACAGGAAGAGAAGACGTAGCTGTCCTCTGATCTGCCTCTTTGTTCAGGTTTTCTCTGTGCAAAACATACATGATACGTGTTCGGGCTGCTGTTTGATTAAATGTGTCAGTCGCTGACTTATTTCACTAGCCAGTGCCTTTGTTAAGGCCAGTGCATTTAATACAGAAATAGCGTTCAAAATACGTTGGATTTGTCTTTCACTCACCCCCAACCAGATGAGTGAAATAAGTCAGATCTTGCTGGTTGTTACGGAGGACGTTGTAAACAGGAAAAGTGAGAGTTGCTCTTCCTGTGAATGTGTATCTCTAATAAACCTTTATTAAAAATACGTCTTCTCCCTGTCTGAGTAAACATGCGCTATGGAACCCTTTTAAACAAACAAGCAAACAAAAAAATGACTCCTTTCGTTACGTAACAAAAGGAGCAGATTCTGAACAGCCTGTAGGAGCGCCATGTTACCAGTGGGTGGGCTGCAGAGACCATGCAGGAATTGCTTGTTTTCCTCATTCTGGGAGTTGGCAGGCTCAGGGAGGACCAGCTTATATATGTAGAGACCAGAGAAAACATGTTTTTTATGATATGGGACCTTTCATCCGCATTGCACAACCCTAAAAATGTTTTCACCTGTAATCCTTGCTCTTTGCAGATATCTGGGCAGAAAGAAGTGTGTGCAGAGTGTGTGTGTGCAGCCTCCTTTTCTGCGGCCTCAACTTACTGAGGCCCAGCTGGCTGCAAAGATCCTGGATAACGGCATACAGGGAGACCTGCACCGGGTAAGGACAAGAGGATGGGTGCTGTTTGGGTTTTAACATGAGTAAGGAAAAAAAAAAGAATATCTTTAATTTGTTGGTACATGTGTTATGTAAGAATGCTATGCCACTTATTCAAATTAGCACCTGGACAGTTTGCATATAGGCACGTCCAGATGGCAACAAGAGGTTTGAAAGTTATTTAAATTTCAAAAGTCAGATATCCTATATGGCCACATCATTAAACACGAGACAACTACATCATTCAGCCCAGGCTTCACTTCATAATGAAGGATATAAGAGCACTAGGCAGAGTTCAGATAATTTGTTCATTCATGAAGTCCTGATGTCAAGAGTCAACATTATGTCTGAATAACCAACACTTGATTTTAAGGGCCAATACCATTGTTGGGTTGTAATAAATCCGATATACACACCTTTTTGCAAGGATCCTTGAACTGGTGTTATCAAACACAATGAAATATACATATATTACAGCTAACAGAGCTAATACCTTACAGCCAAAATAAACACACAGCAGAACTCACATTTTGTGGTCAGAGAGAACATGAGGTTAAACTGTGAACTGCAGTTTAATGTGACAACACAGTAAGTTTACAGTAAGTTAATGTACTGAAGTACTTCGGCTAAGTACATTTTGGAGATAAAAAGTACTGTGAGTTTGGAGTTGCAGATGCTTCTGTCAGTTGAAAGTAACCAGATACCAGCATGGACCAGGTGGTGGAATAATGACCCCAGGACACAGACATCAGTTAGACTGGAACAACTGACTAAGAATAGAATGTGTACTGGTTATTGTTTCTTAATACTGATTTGTACAGTTTTCATTTTGTTTGAGGGTTATTGTTTTGAATCCGTTGAAACAAATCTAATTATTTTCTCAGTATTTTAATTAATTAATTAAATTAATTTTTAATTGTATAGAAACACAATGTTAAGCTCAAGAAATCCTGACTGGGACACTCTTAACTTTCATCTGTGGAAGCAGAGAAGTGTATTGATTTCTTCATTCATTTCTTCAGGCTCGTCTGTCACTGGTCTGTGCTTTTTATACATATGATAGATATGAAGTGACAACAAGACCAGTTCAACAGCATGGCTATATTTAAGTCAACTTTCATTTCCTTTCTCTGAGTGTTCTCTGTCTTCTCTGTTCTTCCAGTCGAAGTCCAGTCTGGAGATGATGGAGAGTCAGTCATGTGACGCTGAGCCTCCTCCTCCTCCTAAACCAGAGCTCCGTTACCCTGGAATCACTAGAGGAAACACAGAGGGTAATGCTGTCTGTTAGAGGTGGATTTCATCGTTTGATATTGAGATTCAGTTCCCGTCGGTCAGTTCGGCAGGAAGAATCGTTCATGTCGTTTGTTCGCTCGTTCGCCCTTCTGGTACAACGTCGTTTAGCGGTGAATCATGTCATGCACAGTTCTCAGCTCCTCATTCTCAAACGATCATGCTAATGGTCAACATAGCACTGTAGTTCAAGGCAAATACATAGCTGCATCTTCATGATTATGTATACTTTTAGACAACACAGCAGTTAACAGTTAAAGCTAGTTCTTGCTAGCCAAGAAAAAGTGACTGACTGAATGAGAATGACAAGAGAGGAATCAGTGAACAAACGAGAACGATGAGCTACAAAGGAAATGAAATGAAACACAGCAACTGGTCTGTGAGAACAAATAAACGAACCACCGAACGAGAGAGAAGTGAAACGGGGAATCAGTTCAGTTCATTCGCGTTAAAGAGTCATTCCTTCAAACTGATTCATTTGCGACCGGCACATCACTATTGCCTGTTTCCCTGCCACAGCTCAGAAACATTCAACCAACCATCTACATGAGAACGCTGTCTCAACTTGTTGTGTGGTGTCTCAACATTATCTGGTACTACTATGAGTTCACAGCAATGTTTTTTTTGGTCTATTCCCACCCTCCTGCAGAGTGCAGTCTACTGAACAAAGCCCCTCCCACTCCCACCATGTACAAATACAGGCCTACCTACAGCCCCGGCAAGAACCACACAGCGCTCACACATGCTTATGCAAATCAGGTAATGCACACAAACACACAGGAGTTACAGCCAGGTGATATACAAGGACAATAACGCACAAGAAAAACAACAGTTGTACACTCATGTTTTTTTCTTTTAATTTCCTGTGGGCCATCTTGGTTTGGTTTCTCAGTGGCTTTCTGTTGATCAGTATCAGTAAGTGATTTTTCTGAAAGCTTTTTTTCCCCTCTTCTCTTCACTGTGACTTTGTTTCCTGCCCTTTTCTGTTGGCTCTGGACGTGGGTGAAATACAATTTGAATTCATCTAAAATACTTAGTGACTGGATTCATCTGTGTTTGCATTACTTCTCTAACAGAATGAGTAATGCAGGAGTATAGTTTGTTTAGTTTAAATCAAATGATTGTACCTGACTACATGACTACTGATGGTTGGTTCTACTCAGTATTTCTACCCATGTCTGGTCCATATCCTCCCACCTGTCAGCCCACATCCTCTGTATGACTGTTGTTTTGATTCTCCCTCACGTATCTTTAGTTTGAAATTCCAACTTCAATCTCTTTATTACTTAACTTGATGACTCCTTCCTTTTCATGTTTTCAGTTTTGCCTTCAATTACTCTTGAATCTCTAATTTGGATGTTTATTACTTTTCTTACCTGAGCTGCTCGTATATAGAAAAACAATTTCCTGATGCCTCAGGAGGACGATGGAGGCTGACTGGGGAGGTCAACTTGTGTCTCTCTTTTTCTGTGTTGTGGTCTTTTGGAGACATAAGGAGGAAGTGTGTATCAAGACTTCATCTCAGTAACAAAATATTTTTGTCATTACTGCCTATAAAAGCTCTAACAAAATGAATTATATTAATTATTTTTGTTAAATTCATGTTTGAACATTTTGTCTAATTTAATGGCAATATTATGTCTTCATTTGAATGAATTACTTGGGTGACCTTGGCATCTACTTGTAGAGAAGATTTTTTTTATATTTATTATTGTGCAGTTGGTTTGTACTTTTATGGTTAGCAATGCATACATACAACTGTTATTCATACATTATTGCATTTTGTGTTCTTTTGCTTGCTATAGTGACTTTTTAGCCTTCACAACACCATTGTAAAATTACTAAATTACTAAAATGACTGCTGCAGAAGTTTGAACAGATTGAACATCTAATATGGAGAAAGGAAGACTTGGCTCATTTACTTTTTTGAAAATGAGGTCAACCTTTTGTTCAAGTGTGTCCTCCTCACGGCAAATGTTTGATGAGGGGCTTTAGTTTACAGTGGCATCAAATAGCTTATTATGGTTCGATAGTTTGGCCGTCTTACAAAATTAATGATATTTGCATGAGCATACCTCAGTGTGAACACAGTCGGAAAAAGAAATGTGAAATCCATAATGATAAGTGGATACTTAACTGGAAGCTGCTGTCAGAGTGAGGAATAGATGGCCTGGACATCAGGCAGTTTGATGGTGGGTCCACAGAGTAGAGAGGATGGAGTTGAAGTATAATTTAATTAATTAAACGGTTGAACTATGCCACATTTGAAGGTATTTTGAAATGTGACACAAAATATTTTCTGTCGTACGATGGGGTCGGTACTTGTCAGTAGTTGTCAGGTTTTGGGGTGCATCCAACAAAGGAAGATGCACATATAAAATGTGTCACAAGGTGCTCTTAGGAAGTCCTAGAAGAAAAGCTTGACATTGTCATTAAATATTTGAGTTGACCGAAGTAGGTACAGCCTTCATCACCCCATGTTTGAGGTTTTCGGCCTTACTTAATGATGCATTTTGTGGAAATGTTCTCAAAATAAGTGTATTGAATATCCCAAAGAACTGGCTATGAAGCAAAGACTGACAGTCTCAGTGCTGATGTGTACAGGGACTAGTTCCTGTCTGTCAAAGAAACAGTGCCATCAGCAGGTTCATGGTTAAACTCCAATGTCACTCTTGACTCTTATTTGCTCAGCTTCTTGTTTCTTTTCCCTCTTTCTGCCCCCTCTCTCTTTTACCTGCTCTCCCCTCTCTCCTCCCTCTGCCCCATCCAGTTAAGTCGAGGGGAAAGTGTTGGCAGTGCCAGGGACTCCTCCTCCTCTACCTCCTCCCTCCTCCAGGCCAGCCAACAGCCTGGTTTTCGCTCCCAGCCCAGCCTGGACCGGAGGGACACTTCATCTGAGAGAGTGGGAGGGGGAGGAGGTGGGGAGAGGAGGGAGGGAGGAAGAGAGGTGGGAGGAGGAGGTATCCCTGGCTACTCCCTCGGTGGACGCTCATACCCCTCCTTCTCTGACCCCACCGTCCTATCAGGAGTGGCGTCACGATCTTCCAGCTCCACACACACCTCGGCAGGGGCTGCCCACATCTCTGAGGCTACCACCACCTCAGCCAGCTTCAAGAGCTTAGCCAATCAGACAACGCCGCCTCACCACCCATCCCGTAACGGTAGCCTGTCATATGACAGCTTATTGGCAGGTGGTGACGATTTTGACAAAGGGGTAGTGGCGGACTCAGCAGCCCCTGAGGTTCCCTCAGGAAGACCCTGCACGCCGGCAGCAGGCGGCTACAGCTCCCCCTTTCTGTCTTCACAACAAAGAGTTGCTGAGATCCACTCCCAGTCCTCCCAGTCTCCCCATCACCACCACCGCTCCTCCCACCACCACCACCACCCCTTCCTCCATCGCTCCTCCTCCTCTACGTCCTCCTCCCCACCTCCTCCTCCAGAGAAGGAGCGCCTGCTGAGCGAGCCCCACCCCGGCTCTCACCCCCCACCTGCCAATCAGGCCACAGCTCCCCCCTCTTCCTCTGCTCCTCCTCCCCCACATCATCACCACCACCACCATCACCACCACCACCACTCCCATCATCACCACCACTCCTCCTCATCTTCATCTTCCTCCCGCCCTCCTCGCTTTGCTGTCCCTCATGCACCCCCCCACCATGCTTATCCTTACCGCACCCGCTCTACTGACACCCCTCTGGGCTCCTCCTCCACCTCCACAACCCACCCTCCCCGATCCCCACACCCTCCACCTCTGGGCAAGTCCCTGTCTTACTCGAGTGCTGCTGCTGCTGAAATGCAGTACCGGCTGGTCCGAAAGGCCTCAGCATCAGCCGGAGCGAATGCAGCGGGGGTAGGAGGAGGAGGAGGAGGAGGTGGAGGGATGGGAGGAGGAGGAATACAAGCGCCGAAGTGAGTATGACTTTCGCCTTTTGTCAGGACAATTGGTTTGCTGCTAACCCTGAAAAACCACCTGCCCGCCTGAAAACCTGACTACCTGATTGACTGCTCCTCCTGCTCCTCCTCCTCTTCCCCACTCTCCTCTTCCTCCTGCCAGATTTCCTGTGAGTTCCTCCTTCTTTTCCCTTTGCTTGTCTTTCATTTGTCTGTGACATTTCTCACTGTTTGCTGTGTCTGTGTCTCTGTCTGCCTGTTTCTTTTTGTCCTCTGCATTATAACCACCTTCTCTTAGACAGATCTGCCTCCCTACACGCTACATGAAATGTGGCCCACACGGAGGACAAAAATAATAAGGTTTTCACCAGAAAAGTTGTCAGGTTTAGCAGCCAGCAGGTGGCAGGCAAGGCATGGAAGCAAGGCATGGAAGCTTGGCGTGGGTCTTGAAAAGTCGCAGCAGAGGGAGGCAGGGTCCCGCCACTTCTGTGGTGCCCCATGGGACCCAAGTGGGACGTGGGAAAAAATGAACAACTATAACAGAGCCGAAATTTTTGTGTTGTAGTTTAGGATCAGTTTAGCTCACTATACTGCAGCATGGACAAACTTTTGCATGTTGACAAACAGACTCTGGCATCCTCTGACATGTTGATGTGTTTTTCTATCCTGTCCAACATCTCTTGCTTTTCCATCCTGCTCTTTGTTTCTGTGACATACAGTTATGCCACAGCTGCATGGGTTGCATAGGTTTCTCTGCCTTGGGTTTTACCTGAGTGTGTTTGTCACCATTGTGTCGGCGTTCACAGCTTAACCAACTATAACAGGAAAATTAATTGATTTCTCCAGCAGAGCAAACATTTCTGATTGACTATTAGTCTAATATGAATGTTTCAACCTTTATACTGAGATGCAAGCTTTTACACCAGCAACCAGGATTTATAACTGCTGCAGCCATGTTTGGGTTTGTGACATTCCATTGTTATGTTTCTGTCATACAACATTTCTGTGTTGCACATTTCTACTATCACAGAAGCCACAGTCTGTAATTGTTGTAATATCACCATTACATTCACAAATACAGCTGTGGAGTGTATGCACATACAGTGATGATTATCCACCTGTAAAGAACAGGTATATCATGGCAGTCTTCAGTTCCAATGATTCGACAGTTCTCAGTTTTCTGTGATGAATAAGTGGAACACAAACTACTTGGTCACAAAAACATTCATGAGGTTTGGTTCAATAAATCATTTCATCCTCTGGCTGAATGTTTAACCACTCCCCTTGACAGAATCAGTGAAGTTGAACTACATTTCTAGAACATCCAAAAGCACCCCAGACCCAATCCTCTTCTGATGATTGCAGATTTTCCTGAAGAATAATGGTCCCTCTTCATTATACTATTGACTTTCTTTAGAGCAGCAGATCAACTGACAGTAAAACAGCCCCACAGCATAATACTACCAGACCTCACCTTCTCTCCTCCAAACATATTGCTGCTCATTGCGGTCAAACAACTCTGTGTTTTTTTCATGTGACCTCAGAGTTTTCCTCCAGAAGGTTTTTTCTTTGTCCATGTGATCAGCAGCAAACTTCAGTCGAGCTTTAAGGTGCTGCTTCTGGATCAAGGACGCCTTTCTAACAGGACAGCCTCTTAGCTCGTGTTGATGTAAAACACACTTGACTGTGGACATTGACACCTGCCTTCCAGCAGCTTCTAATTCAGGGCAGACTTGCTTTTTGGTGGCTTTTCGTTGACTCTTGACCATCCTGACCAGTTTTCTCTCAGCAGCAGGTGAAAGTTAGTGTTTTATTTCTGAGTGTGGCAGTGACACAACTGTGCCATGCACGTTATACTTACAAACAGCTGTTTGTTCAGTTGATCTTGGGACCTATGACTGACTCCTGGTGATCTTCTTTACTTGTTCAAACAAATAATGTGCTCTTTTAGATCAATGCTGAGCTCCATAGACTTTTCCATTGTAGTGTTTATGGCTGAGTCTAATGGGTGTATCAAACATGTCCCCATTAATATGGGCCCAGAAAAACCAGCAGCTGTTGTCAGAATCACTCCGGAGACGCTACAGAGAACAGAGATTTGATTCACACAAGGTTCTGTAATCACCAGAATAAGTCATTTAAGTTATATGAGTTGTATATATATTTTTGATCCAGCAGATGTGGTCACATTTTCAGAAGAGCTATAATAAATTCATTACTGAACCAAACTTCATGAATGTTTCTGTGACAAAGTAGTTTGTGTTCCACTCATTCATCACAGAAAACTGAGAACTGTAGGATCGTTGGAAGTGAATATTGCCATGATAAACATGTTCTTCAGAAGTAGATGTAAACTTTTACACACTACTATACAGCCTATGATTCCATGTAGACTGACAGTTACACCAACTGCAAATGGTGCTTTCACACCTAAGTTGATTTGTTCAGTTAAAATGAACGTTTTTTTGTCAATTTAGTTTGGTTTGTTTGGGCAAATGTCAATGGACCTCTGGTGCACACTGAACAGCTGCGTTAAGACGAATCATTTGGGGTGTAAAAGCAAACACTATACCTACAGCACTTAAGAAAATGTGTCATTATTTATATCTTCATACACTGATATATATATTCCAGAGAAGTACAGAAAAAAAACATGATTTAATGTTAAAAGAAATGATGAATTATGATAATGAAATCCTAGTGCGTATCATACCTTTCCATTACACTTTCATGCTTTGGATATGATGGTGAAACGGGTTGCATCCTATGTGGTTTGAAAAGATCTTGAATCGAACTTTGTTGATGTTGCTTGTTCATCATTATTTTTATGTGTTATAATAATAATAACAATAATAATGATGATAATGATGATAATAATGATAATAATGTAATAATAATGATAATAATAATGATGATTAATTTCATCTGAATAAGAGTTGGACTTCTCAGAGACATTAACCGTCACTTTGGTTCCAACAGAATCACTCTTACAACGAACATATAACTTTCACACATGCAGGTCAGTTCAGTTGGTTTGATGTAAAATATAAAAAATTGTGCTCTTTTGCCTTTTAGTTCTTGCAGAGCAAACCAAGAAGCATCAGACAGCAGGTCATTCTGCACTGAAATGCTTCATGTGTGTTATTAATGTTCTCTGGTGTCATAATGGACTCTGGACGTCCCGTCCTGAACCATCACACTCACTGTTTCTTTGTGTTCTTCCAAAACCAGGGATGAGGTCATCCAGATGAAACCTCTGTGTCGGACCAATGGCGGCCAGCCCTACGCCTCCAGCTCCTCCTGCTCCGCCCCTTCCTCTCCCTCTCACCCAGTCAGTGTGTCTGCCCGGCCCGGAGTGGCCTATCCCAGCTCGGCATTGATGCAGAGTCCCGCTCACAGGCCTCAGGGTGGCGGGGTGAAGAAGGTTACGGGTGTCGGGGGCACCACCTATGAGATTTCTGTCTGAGTGGACACCTCCAGCTTGACGACCATGAGACAAAGAGGAGATCCAGCTGTCTCTTTCTGCCATTGAGAGATTTTGATTTTTCACAAAACAAGACACTACTGACACACTGTAGACAGGGACATCTGAGGATGAGCTTAACTATTATGTCACAATCTCACTCCTCGTTGGCTGCAGCACTGAACTGTACTCAACTGTCCTGCCTTCAGATACCCACCTTTATAACTACTGGTGAAGTGACAGTAAGATCTGGACTGACGTAAGCCAGCAGTTGGTGGAACTGGCCGATGAAAGACTATGTCTTTGGATCTGATGCGACCAAACAGGAACTAGGATTTGGCTCTTTTTGATGAGTTTTATCCTCACAGTAGCTCAGTAGGTAGCACAAGTTACTAGCATGGTCAGGTCTGGGTGTTAAGGAACATACAAGTATAGTAGTGCAAGGCATTACCACTGCCAAGGTGTGGAGTTTAATCCCTACTGGGGCCACCAGTGAGCTCTGCATGAGGGTTGGCCACCGCAGGTTAATGAAGGCTCATTTCAGCACTTTCTGACTGATACTGCGTTTAGGTAAAAATTGGCATAAATGTTATATTTTAACGTTTAACCAATGATGCTCACACTGAATACAAACTCTTTGATAATGGTGGTGATGATAATAACGATGATAGTAATAATGAACCTGATCAAAAAGTAGAATCCATTCACAGTGAAGGGCTTCACATAGACAACCTGTTTATTGTGAACTAAATGTGTGATCAGTCATACACAAGTCATATCAGGTGTAGTCGGAGACCTTTCTTGATACAAGTCAAGGCCCCAGTTGTCAGTGAAACCTAAAGTTTAGTCACAGCATTTACCAAATGCAGTGTGGTGTGATTGCAATGGACCAAGAACACAGGTGGTGTTCAGCGATGCAGCCCAGGCAGAATCCCTGTTACCTATCGTCACTTTCCTCGAGGCCGTCGTCTGGGTCACAGCCTTCCAGTCAGTCATGGAAATGCACAACAAGACCTGACAGGTGGTCAATAATCAAGCAGTTAGTAGGATGAATTAAGAACTTTTGACAATCTGCTAGTGGCTGGAAGGGACGTTACCCATGAACTTGCCGATCGATGTTGCTATGTGAATTGACTTGCCTTTTGATGTAGGAATGAAAAATGTGACGTTGGAAAAAAAAACCAAACAAAATGCTGATTCCCCGTTTGTGTGATTCATCTGTTGATTTATTCCTAGATGTGAATATGATTCCATGTTTGTACAGGATGATGTGATTTTAAATGTGGATTTTTTTTTTTTTTTTTTTAAAGTGGCGTTCATACTGGACTGCAGCATGCACTACTATTACTACTCGCCACTATAGGCCACTGTTTTTGGCTGTAGACCATGTTGTCTGTTTGAACAAACAGGGAGTGAGGAAACTAAAGTGAACAAGGAAATTATGTTTTGGCCTTTTGTTGTTAATGGGGTCCTTAAGACAAGGTAGATTTTTATAGAAAACTAATTACTTGAGCAATTGCCTTGAAAAATTCAAGTGTTTTTTATGTCATCTATTTAATTTAAAATTGTTTTGTATGAATTTCTATGGAAATATAGCTATTGCTAAATGAAGAGTTTTTAATATTGACTCAGATGAGAGGTTGTGTTGTCAGTTTCAGAATCATGATAAAAAGAGCCCTTCTGACTGGTTTTGATTGAAGCTGTTTCCTCTGACACAATCTGAGTTGCAATCGTCTAAATGTCCTTTTTCCCAAGATCACATCTGTAATGAAAAAAACAGGCCTGGAATCTCTCAAACCAGACAACTTATTTACAAGATGATCAGATTGCATCTTCAGTAATGACTTTAGTATTTAGCTCTAAAAGCTTGAGTACGATGCAGGGCCACAGTGAAGAGATTTTGTAATATGTAGAGAAAAAGTGTAATTTTATGAGAATAAAGTCACAATTTAAAAAAAAAAAAAAAAGGTCATCAAATTACTCAAAACATTTATGTGAACAAAAATCATATTCATAAATAAAGACAACAGTTTATGGCTAATATTTGAAAGGTCAAGTCAGAAAAATTCATGATGAGAACAAAGTATTAATAGATAAAGGTTCTGTCTGGCCATCAAAATGTATGTAATCAGACTGAGTTGATTCAATTACATGTCCGTGTTTTAGCATTTCTTGGCTGCCCATTTATACTATACAGTTATTTTTCCTTGAAAAATATTCTGTATTTACAGTGGGGTCCAAAAGTCTGAGACCACGAGTCACAATACTCTTTGCCTTTGTTTTGAATGCAGTCATTTTCTTTTCATTACAAATGAATGAACATCACAGGTTTACAGTTTGTCCATGAATGTCAGAATGTCTCAGTCCGTCCACCTTTTGCTTTAATGACAGCATGCACTTGAGCTGCATGGACTCCACAAGTTTGTGTAAAACCTGCTGACTCATGTTGTCCCAGCATGATCTGACAGCATTCCACAAAGCTTCTTGTGGTATCACAGAATGTTTGGCTTTCTCAGTCTTCAGTGCCCCAAAAATGTTGAATGGGGTTGAGGTCAGGTGACTGTGAGGAACGTCTATGATAGTCCACAGCAGAGTCCAGGCTTTTAAAACACTGTGGTATCGTTCTCTCTCCTGTTTGTCTCCTAACATACACCCTCCTGTTACTGTCACTAAATCTATCACATCAGTAAATTGGACTTTTTTCATCATCAACTGTGAAACTTTGGTATTTTTTAGCCCACCTCAATTGTTTGTCTTTGTTTCTCTCCTGAGACTCTGCAAAACGGCCTTCTTCTGACAGGATGACCACTGATTGGACTCTTGTATTGTTTATTTAGTAAAATCTGTATCTGTGATCAAGTAGCTCTTCTGTCTCTATCTGTCAGTGAACTAAGTTTGATGTACTGATCTTCTGATGGTGTGATCACACTTTCGATACAACTGATCCACTGTCTGTAAGGAGAGTTCCATGCACTGCCCCCTTAGAAACCCTTTATTCTTGCCATGATTTAATGCTGAGAAAGCCCCTTTTTGATTAGAATAATAACAATTTGACTTCTGACACCTTCATTTACCTTCTTAATCCTCAAACTGTTCTATTATTTCCAGTTTAAATGACTATTTAAAAGATTTTTGAATGTGGTCTCAGAGTTTGGAGCCCCCTGCTACACATCTAACTGTATTCTGAAACTTTTTGCCATCATGTTAGCCATAAAACCCTGTGCTACTATTCAAACTATAGACTGGACAGATGCAATTCCCCCTGGTCTCCAAATTAATGTAAAATTAACTTCATGAATGAATGAGTGAATGAATAAAGGTGGTTGAAATGCAATTAAAAGAAGCTTACACAAACATACATCTTTGCATTTTTTAATCAAACTCAAAAAGTGTGCCAAGGGAAATGATCGTCACAACAGATGAACCGTCTGAAGTTGAGGCTCCTGGTCTGAGAAAATGACAGAAGTTGCTAAAGTCATGATGATGTTGTGGACACTCGGAAAAAAGCGCTCTAAGTCTTCCTTGCCAAAGATTTGACATTGAAAAGGCTGTCGGCTGTCGCTGTGGTTTGTTGCATCAATTAAACTTTGATTCAGCTGTGCAGTAAGTGAGCAGTGTCTGCTAAATCTAACCTATATTTGGTATTGATATTTTCTCTCTGAGCTAAAACACTGAATCGTGTATCCCAGTAAGATCTAAGACGGACGACATGCATTAAACAGCTGTTGGTGACAGTACTTTGTAACTGTGTCATGGCTTTGTAATTAACCGACAAGCAGGACTTAACATCAGTATCAGCAAGTCTGCAGTGTCCCATTTAGGTTTCCATAAGTGTCCATATTGTCTTAAACCAGTCTGGGTCACATAATGTGACGCTACAAGCAGTCATGGCAACATAAACAAAGCACTATGGAGGAACTGAACAGGAAGTGAATCCTGTATGATGTGAATTCTGTTTCTGATCAATGACATCACAAAAGTGTGTGTCATTTTAGCTTTGTTTTTTAATTGCTGTTATTTGAGCCCACGTCTTTGGTTGAGCGGGAGGAATGATGATGATGGTAGATGAAGACAGAGGGCTGTAGGCTGTAGGGGTATATTAGCAAGCGCAGTTTTTCCTGGCTTGAAAAAAGTATGTACTGTACAGCTTAGTGTGTGTGTGAGAGAGCGAGCAAGTGTGAGTGTGTATGTGATATATGTATGTGGTGCTGGGCTGGGGGTTGATAACGAATTTCAAACAAATCGGTGGAATCCTCACTGCCATCTACAAAAGTTCTCTGATGACTCTGCTATGTCGGCCTCATCAGGGACGGGGACGACAGAGCCTATAGAGAACTCATTAAGGACTTTCTGGACCGGCGCCAGCAGAACCACCTGTAGCTCAATGCCAGGAAGACCAAAGAGCCGGTGGTGGATTTCCACAGGCACAGACAACCATCCTGGGAATGGACATTGAGATGGTGACATCTTAGAGGTACCTGGGAGCTCACCTCAACAATAAGCTGGGCTAGACTGATCACACTGCAGCAACGTATACGAGAGGTCAGAGCAGAGTCCATCTGCTGAGGAAGCTCAGGTCCTTTGGAGTGCAGGGGGCTCTCCTGACAACTTTCTATGACTCTGTGGTAGCATCAGCCATTTTCTATGGAGTAGTTTGCTGGAGCAGCAGCATCTCAGCAGCAGGTAGGAAGAGACTGGATAAACTTATAAAGGAAGCCAGCTCCATCCTGGGATGCCCTCTTGACTCAGTGCAAGTGGTGGGAGAGTGTAGGATGATGGACAAGCTGTTGTTGCTGCTGGTGCAGGAGTCCCACCCCCTGCAGGTCACTATTTCAGCACTGGGCAGCTCCTTCAGCAACAGATTGAAACACCCTGAGTGTGTGAAGGAGAGGTATCACAGGTCCTTCCTTCCTGCTGCTGTCAGACTTTACAACCAGCGATGCTCCATATAGACCTCACCCTGTACTCTGCACTGTGCAATGAGTCTGTACAAATCTCACCTCTTATTTTGCGCTGGTCAATTTCCTTAACACCCATGTTTATTATTTGTATTTAAAAATTGCTGTTAATTTTGCACTATATCATGTAAATATGTATATACATATATTCTATTTCTTTCCTTTGTAATCATATTGTTTATTTTTGCTATTGTTTTTTGTTCTTGTAATATTCTGTCGCTGCTGGGACAAACACATTTCCCCATCTGAGGGACATAAAAGATTTCTGATTCTGATTCTGTGTCTTATGTATTTGTTCTTTTCACTTAAGATGGGGCAGTATTTATGGAATTCTGTTCTGCAATACTGAGTGTTCACAGTGCTAAAAAAACTCAGTTTAATCTGGTGTGATCAGGTTTTGGTGAATCCTTTTTGACAAAAATCATGTTAATGTCTGTAAAGGGACATTATTAGTATTCATGTGTACTTCTGTGAGAAGTTGAGAAGTTTAAACAATACCAGAGGTTGACATGCCTAGACATGACACCAGTAGAAAGTCCCTAAAAACCCAGGCTAGATAATAGAAAAGTGTCACAGTAGGACTGTTTCAAGAAAATTGGACACTGCTCAAGCTCTCCATGAGTGTAAAAGCCAGTAGCCCTTAGCGCTCCAATTCCCCATCAGCTTGAATTTATTTGTTGCTGCTTTCATTGCTGTCTTTCTTCAGGCTGTGAGACTCCTGAACTCATTATCAACACTCCAGCATGAATACTTTATTTTTCTTGTGTAACATATAAGTACTACAGTTCGCATGTTGTGTTGTAGAATGACAATAAAATGAACCTTGATAGATGCACTGGAAGTGCCAGAGGAAAACTGATGAGCAGCTCAGCAGAGACACAACCATGTGTCTGAAGAAGAGGGCGATATTGAGATGCTTCATAAGGATGATGTTTTATTGCATTAATAACAAAAACAGACTGGACGTCTCTGCAATGTTTTAAGCAGACTTTTCCATTCATGCACAGCAAATATACATACAAGCCTTGGAGTGCAGCTCAAATGAAATGCAACATGACAAAAAGTCAAATCAGTCTCAAAAGAAGTGTACAATAAACAACAAAAACAGTTTTAGTCATAAAATCATGATTAAGAAACAATTCACAGTGTGTTCAAAAAGCAAGTCTGTACAGTTTGTGTGCATATGTTTACCAGTGTATTGTAATAGGAAAAAAACTCAAAATACTGATGAAGAATGTTATCAACAATCAGAATAAAGCAAGAAAACTGTGCTGGAAATGTCAATGCCTCAAAACTCGTTTTATCTGATCCAAAAAGACCAGAAGAAGCAGCTCACCAGGAAACACAGCCTGTCCAATCACTACTAATGTAACAGCAATGTATTAAACAAATATTAGAAATACATAAATAACTAATGTGCCTCAGACAATCATGGAATGTGATGTTATCTCATTAGGACCAGACCTCAGTTTGAAGCAGAAAACATGCTCTCAGTTCATTATCATGCTAATGACACGTGTCAAATAAAGGTTGTCCAGTATTCAAAAACGATGTGCAAGACAGGTGACATCATTCCATTGGTTGACATAACATCAAAAACTGAGTGGAACTGCAAAACTGGTGTTAAAGCGATAGTTTGTGTTTTTTGAAGTGGGTTCATATAAAGTACATATCTACAGTCCATCTGTTCTTTACCGTAATCACCGATCAGCGCAGCCTCAGTTTGGAGAAGCAGAGAGCCGCTCCGGCCCAGATACTCAGCTGTGTACTGCAGTGAACAGGGTCCAGAGAAAAAGCGAAATAAACCACCTAAAACAAGGCTCACCTAAAAAATCTATAACAGTTCAAGTGTACGTTGTACGAGGAAAGTTCATACCACTTTACATCGCCGTCAGACCGGCCTTTCTTTTGGAGCCACATTTTCTCAACCGTAGAACCTCCATATCCCTACGCATTAGCGCAACTGTGTAGGGATACGGAGGTTCTACGGTTGACAAAAATGTAGTGCCAAAAGCAGTACTGTAAAGCAGTGTGATTTTTCCCTATACAACGTACACTTGAACTGTTTTTTAAGGTGAGCCTTGTTTTAGGTGGTTTATTTCACTTTTTCTCTGGACCCTGTTCACTGCAGTAAAGCTGAGTATCTGGGCCAGAGCGGCTCTCTACTTCTCCAAACTGAGGCTGCACTGATCAGTGATTACAGTAGGGAACAGACTATAGATATACACTTTATATGACCCCACTTCAAAAAACACTAACTATCCCTTTAAGGTTCCTTGATCACACAGTACAATTCTCACAGCTCCAGTTAATGACAGTCCCCTGTACCACTATCATGCTACGGTCTCTTCATAGAACTATGTGTCAGCATTGAGGAGGTCTGACAACACTTCACTGTTGTTTCATCAAATTCAAACCACATCCAGTAAACCTACAGTGTGTTCAGCTCTGTTATACAGTTTCTCAACCCCAAGCTCAGACCTGGTATTGAATCACTTAGCATGAAAACAGGATCAACATTGATTTCTAACTTGATAATTTATTTGATATCATCTGTGATGATAAAAAAAGAAAAAAGATTAAAGCAATACTAATAGTTTGGGTGAAGCAGAGATTTTAAACTAAACGTTAGGGTGCTAAAATGCTCACAATGACAATGACATCATGCTAATGTTTGGTAGCTATATAACATGTTGTTGTTGTTGTTGTTATATATCACCATTCAATAGACCTTTTCTATATTTCTAAGAATTTCCAAAAGATAAACAAAACTAACTGTTGCAGAATTGCTTTTCTAGGAAACTGCTTGGCTCCAAAGTTACAGCAGCTGTTGGAACTAGCAATGCTGGAGCAAATATAAAACTATTTGGAATAACTATCTGAAACTGTGAGATCATATAAAGCCGGGCAGATACTGTATACACTGCACTCAACTTCAGCCTGTAGTTCACGCCCTCGCCTAATTTTAGAATCAGACATCACTTCTTGCAGTTGGGTTGTTGTATAACGAAGTCTGAGGGGGCCGTGCCGACTGTTCAACTGTCTGCACCATCTTTCATGACTACACGCTGCTACTTGTTACTTTGAACATTAAGGTGACACTATTCTGCAAAGTATATAGGCTAGTATAGAATTGAGTAGTTATAGTCTACAGTTTGTAGAACAGAAAAAAAAAGCCACCATCTTTAAATTCATAGAATACTGAACATTTGGGGTGGCTGTCTGGCTAGAACAGGTTGACAAACTGTAGAATACAGTACCAGAGGATGCTGAAACTCATGCACTGCTTGTTTCAGAGAGAACAAGAGAATAACAGAAGAATTAAGGTGGTCAAAAAATGCAGCCTAATCAGTATAAAACCTGATTGTGATTCCAAGTAAAAAAGGTCTTGCAAGTTAGCAATGAAAGTGTTGCGTGAATCTAGACAACGTGCCATGTAAGAAGAAAGCTAAGGACAGCCAGGTTCATCTCTGTTGGTGAGGCAAAGACTAAGAATAAAACAATACAATAAAAAAGAGTTACAATCTGTAAAAATAAAATTAATTGAAATCAATGGAATGTTGGGTCAGAGAAGCTTGAATGTCAGAGTTGAGGGTGGTCTGTTCACAATAGCACTAATTCATAAGGAAGAACAGGGACACTGTCCAACCATTATTAAACTTGAGGAACATCAGGGGACGTGTTGATGTGTCCCTCACTTCCAACCAAAACCACAAACCTGAATGTACTGTTTAACACTGCAGATGAAGTGTATGTCAGAGCAGCCAACCACTCAGCTATAACTTAGTTTACATGAATATACAGTTAGTCGTAGAATTATTTAAAAAAACAAAAAAAAACCCTAGTATCACATTCACTGCTCCCTTACTGTTCATTAGTAAGAACTCAAGTGCCTCTCCTCAATCAATCAGCAGGCTTCACAGCTGTAACCATAAGAAATGTGCTGTGTTGACTTTCATAACCTGGTGAAAGTGGCAGGTCTGCACAGCACATTTCCAGGCCCCAAACTCATATACTGGACCAGGTCTTAACATATCGACCCCCCTTAAAAGCTGGTTTACTGTATCCAGGTTAGCTCCCTCTTTAAAGTGTACACTCATTCTATTTGTTCTCTAATGAAGGGAAAACAGACTGAAGTCACTTTAGCTGCACCTCTGTCAAACTACTGGATTTAAAGGAGGTTTAGTTTAGTATTAAATGGTGATGGAGAAAGGCAGAATTACTCTGGAAACTTAAATTCTCTTCTTAAATTCTCAGAAAGAAACAACAGGTGCAGGCAAGGTTGGGGAGGAGACAGCATGATCCACACTGAACACCAGTCCTGCTTGTTCTGATTCACCAGCGAACAGATGAACACTTTGAAGGGAAGAGAAAAGAAGAGCCACAAGTTCTGTCCAGAAGTCCCAGCTGAGTGATACCAACCAAATTATTTGTCCTTCTTGGATTCAGACTCAGGCCCCTGTTCATCAGCTCCCTGCTGCTCTAGCTCCTCCTCCTCGATGACCGGTGGGAACTGTGATTGGCTGATCTTGTCTCCTTTGGTCTTGTTGAGCTTCTTGGATTTCTGGTAGAGTTCGTTCAGGTTGAACTCTCGGATGATGTTCTCCTGGGGGGGAGTGATAGAGACCACGAGTTGAATTGAATTTGACAAAAATCTCAATCTTTTCATTATTTGCTGTGGACTATAATTCTTGAAGTCAGCTTTCAGTGGCAGTTTTGTACTTTGCCCAACTTTCCATTCACTGAAGCAGAAAACAGAGCACGTATGTATCTGTCGACCCATTATATTGGCAAATAACTGGGTCTATCACAGACATATCATTATCAGTGTACATACGTTCCCATGTGAACATGTTGCTCTCTAGACGGTATGATGCAGAAAACAATAATAAGGTTTTATTATAAGCTGGTCAGAAGTTAAAACAAGTCTGTTTCCTGCTATCTAACAGATACATTAGATGCATCTACACAAGCCGTTCACACCGGTCATACGCTCAGATTTTATGATTTTAGAGGCTTCTTTCAGTTATTATAAAACATTTCCATTCACAGTCACGTCACTGTAACAGCTATCATGTCACATCTAATCAGCTAAATTAAAAGCTGTAGTTCTAAACTCTCCAAAGGAAACGAGTCAGGGGTTTTAAATAATCTGTGAAGTTCATCAGCTGCTCCTTGTGTGAAAGTGTGATACACAGGATCACTACATGGAGGATCACTACATATAATGTCATTAAAAACTTCCTCATTAAACACGTATTTCTCCCCTCTCATCCCACCCATTACAGATCAGCACACAAACAGACAGATTGCAGCAACAGCGTTTCTTCCTCCTCTTCCTCACTTTAATATTAGGTTATTTTTTCATATGCAGTCAAACAGAGTTGATGATCAATCTTGTCATTGTGAAATGATGGGGCAGAGGATCCAGTAGCTGAGCATCACATCCCTTTCCCTCAGTAAAGACAAGTGCCACTGGATAATATATACCAGGTCCTGGTGCTCCTGGCACTTGAAGGGAATGGGAGATGATACTGGGATTGATTTGATTTATGTTTCACCCAAAACACACCCACGACTAATTCAGAGTGTAAATACCGCCTCTTTGTGCAGTGCGCTGCACTTCACACCAAGATTATCCACCATTTAACCATGCACTGCAGACTGTCAAAATGGGACCTCAGCAGGGCAGGTGGCATCAGTAGCACAGTGCATCACAGCTGAGTAGAAATCAGTAGTTTCTCGCTCACTGCCATTCTGGCTAAACTACTTTGCTTTGCGTGAAATTCAACATTGGCCAACTCTGACTTCTGAAGTAACAGCCTCAGCCAATAGCAAAGACGTGTGTGCTGACACTAACAGAATATAACCCAGCACCCTGAAACCTGTGTGCCTCCCATCTGCACTGCCCACATCCATTGCCTGCATTCACATATGCATGACTGTGCCCTTACACTACAATCCTCTGGTTTATCAGCCAAGTATTAGAACTGCAAGAATAATGCAGGTTGAATTGATAGGTCCACCTCACACAGGATTGATCTCATGTATTGCGTGGCTGTCCCTCTTCCTCTCCTTGGGATGGAGTGTGCCTCGTAACAAACATGTAGTGCAGCATCAACAACTGCACATCTATTGAGGAAGTGGATTAAATGATTGAGAGCAGAATGTTTTGTATTATTTCATGATTTGTTTTTGCCCTGTGGAAGCAAAGATGTTTCTGTGGCGGTGGGTGTTTGACTAACACCAGCACATACTTTCAACAACATGAACAATGTATTCTCTGCTAAGTCACAGGCATAGCATGCACTGTCCAGTCATACCTCAGTGAAGCTCCAGGACACAGCTCTACCCTTCTTGTCCACCTGGGGGCGCCGCATCACCTCCTTCCCTCCCTGAAACAAGACGAGGGAGGGAAGCTGTTTGGACAGTGGAGACGCAGACACCTTGTACCTACAGAACAAAGCCATATGAGACAATATGTTCACATTTCTAGTGAGTTCTTCCTGACAAAATAAAAGTCCATCAGTTGAAGACAGTTTTTTTGATACAATAGAATAAAAAAAAAGCAAAAGAAATAAAACATCTAACCTTTTGGAAACCTCTCCATAACGTCCTATGTCCACTTTACCAAACTTGAGGCCGGCACAGTTATACCTGCAACACAAAACACAAGAGTAGCTGCAGTTAGTGCCACTGAGTTCACTTGATGCTATTACTGAGTGGGTGGATGGAGTCTTACTTGAGAGACAGATCAGCATACACAGAAGCGAATGACTGGCACTCTGGAGACCAGTTGGCGAAAAATTCAACGATCCACGTCACGCGGCTGTCTCTGTCCAGCTCATCCTGCCCACACACACAGAGGTTTTAGTTAAGATTAATAATGATTGTAATGATCCACTGATTAATGGACAATCTCTTAATGATACATTCTACCACTTTTACTCACATCAATGGTTTTGTCACTGAAGTATTTGATGTACTCTGGTCCCATGTAGAGAGGAGGCTTACAGGTCATCAGAAACACTGAAACACACAAACGACCAACAGCAGTGAGAAGAGATGATTGAGAGAATGTCAATGGGCACAACTTCTATAATTCTATTTTATTAGTCATTTATCTACTGAGACACTACAAGACGGCCTTCTTCTGACAGTACTGCTGGTTGGACTTTTGTTTTGTTTACTGAGCACTGCAGCCCTTGCTAAATAAATCAATGTCAATCATTAAAAAGAGAAATGAAAGGAAAAGGAAAAAGACAGGCTTACACATATTTTGAGACCTGTAAAGCTACCATGCTAAATTACCAAAAGCAGTGGAAGAAGCGAGAACACCCTTCTTCTCCAAATCACTCCAACCCCTGAATTTGATTTCAAGTCTTAGAATCAGTAACCAGCCCCTCCTCCTCTCCTTTTATTGATGCCTCTCGACAAAGGTGTGAGGACTTTTGCTACTATTATTACTATTACTATTACTACAAAACATCATCCCCCCCCACATCAAATTTTACACAAATTTATACTCCCCTTTTAATTAAACTCATATCACACATGAAACCAGCCGCTTACAGCCTTGATTTTATCCACACCAAGTTTCTTGAAGAGGTTATCAACACTGTTGGACCAAGTACCGTATTTTTCGGACTATAAGTCGCTCCGGAGTATAAGTCGCACCAGCCAAAAAATGCATAATGAAGAAGAAAAAAACATATATAAGTCGCACTGGACTATAAGTCGCATTTTTTCGGGGACATTTATTTCATAAAATCAGAGACCTGTCACGTTGTGCTCAGTTACTTGCTTTTCAATAAACTCACGGAAGCTGTCGATCTTGGCTTGGAAGTCTGCTGGCAGTTTTTGGGACATCGATGTCCGTGCACTGATAGAGAGGCGGTTGCGCTGCATGAAGCGGTAACACCAAGAAGGACCTCCCACAAAGTCACTGATGTTCATCTCCTTGGCAACTACCTGGGCGTGGAGGCGTAACTGAACTGTTGACAAGCCTCTCCCAGCGGCACGTTGTTCAAGCACCCATCTGTGAACTTGTTCCTCTAGCTGTGGCCATCTAGCTTTTAGCCCGCGATTAGCTTTTTTGGTTTTCTTCATTGTCGTTAGAGTATCCTCCGCTTTTCGCCAGTCCCTCACAAGTTTCTCGCTCACTCCAAAATTTCTTTCAGCTGCTCGATTACCGTTTTCAGCTGCATATTTTACAACTTGCAGCTTGTAATCTGCTGAGTATGATTTTCTTTTTGGGGGCATCTTTCTTTTTCTGTTCAATCTTTCTCACTTGTCTTTATAGGTTTATGTTTTATATTTTAATTTTTCTGTGGTACAGGAGTAATAGGCGTAGCAGATAATGGCACACTAGCCTAGGGCGCCCCCTCGCAGCTGTCAGCATGAACATGTGAAATTACCTATATATTTTAATATATAAGTCGCACCTGAGTATAGGTCGCAGGACCAGCCAAACCATGAAAAAAAGTGCGACTTATAGTCCGAAAAATATGGTATTTTATTGATTATTAAAAGCTCCCTAAAAAGTGCCATTTTTCCACACTCTTTTAAACATGCTGTGGTCCAACCTATTTTAAAGAAACCAAACCTTGACCCCTTGGTTCTTCACAATTTTAGGCCAATCTCCAAGCTTCCGTTTTAAAGTAGTTTCTACTCCACTTTTATGTCTCAGCTTTTATGTCTTACAACATCTTTGACAAATTCATGGATTAAAGCAAAAAGACATCTTTGGACTGAAATGTTTCATTGAGCTGTAGCCAACTCATATTCCCAATTTGTAATTTGTGAAACATATTATAGGGCACGTTACTTGACACGTGCTAAAAAAATAAGATAAGATTTACAGCCTCACCCGACACCGTGTTCTCTAATGCAGACATCAAGTTTAAATATTTGACCAACAGTGTTTTACAGAAACATGATCTGAACAGCTTTTTTTTTGTCTTTTCAATGTAATTCTCAATCTATGAAATCAAACTGTGTCTTTTTTTGCCAAGCTTCTCTCAAGTTTTACTCTTTCAAATAGTCAACCATTTTTACTACTGTTTAACTATTTTTCTAATTCTTCTTCTCATCATCATTATCATTAATTATCATTGTTATTATTAATAATAACATTGCTTAAAGTGAGCCTCTTATTATTTAACAGAAAAATACATCATACAAACAGCAACTTTTGCAGCCTTGTCAGTCTGATGGTGAATTATCAGCTTTCTGTCATCACTAACATACAGTTAATAATCAAAGAAGCTCTGAGGCTTTACATTTGTTCTATATGTTATAATACAAGATTTCAGCATTGAGCTACAATCAGGCTACATTCATGATTTTGTACAGTCAAATTAACCAGTAACTTCTCACTGATCATCATTATAAAGTTTCAGGGCGTTAACCTGTAACCATGGTAACTCACGGTGCCAGAGGGGAGGGAGAGACGCTGAATGAAGCCGTTTACACAGATACACTCCAGACAAAGTTCAGACTATAGTTGTTATTTCACACAAGTAGCACACAACAGGAGACTCTCCGTGTCAGACGAGTTCTCACGTGTTGACTAAACTCAATAGCTTACTAATAACGTAGCAGCGCGACAAGTCCTTGCTAGCTAAGCAGCTAAACTTTAGTGCCGCTCCGTGTTTAGATCCCGCCCTATGTGGGTCACTGCACTGTTATTGGTCAGGCGCGCACACGCTGTTAACGATACCATTGGCTGTAGAGTGTGACAATCTGTCGATAAAAATCAGCCAACACTTCCTCCGATCTATATTGATCCAGTCTGGTTTAGAGCTTTACACAGGACAGAAACTGCCTTCTTCAGGGTAACCAGCGACCTTCTTTTAGAAGCCAACAGGCGAGAGAGCGCAATTTTAATTATTTTAGATTTAAGTACAGCTTTTGACACTGTTGATCATGCCATTTTATTAGACCATCTGAAAACCTGGGTTGGCATCAAGGATACTAGTTGGTTTTACCTTTCAGGCAGAACCTTCTCCGTCACCACAGGTAACTACTCTTCTGCCCATTACCTGTGGTGTACCGCAAGGTTTTGTTTTAGGTCCAGTTTTATTTTCTATTCATATGCTCTCCCACTCGGCCAGGTTGTCGAACACCATAATGTTTCCTTCCATTGCTATGCTGACAACATACAAAGATACCTCCCACTGAGGCCCGGTGACCCAAGAAGCCTAGCTGCTGTCTTGGACTGTCTTAAAGATATCAACTGTTGGATGGCTCAAAATTTCCAACAGCTCAATAACAGAAACCATACAGTTCAGCCCCCCAAACAATATCAGCCACTTTCAGCAAGCCCTTGGTCCTCTGTCGGTCAGCATAAAACCCACTGCATCGAAATCGTGGTGTTCAATTTGATTCAGAGCTCACATTGACAATAATGCAGCTCTCTGACAAAGGAAGAAGATATATGAAGCTCTAGGGTACATATACTTTTTTACCAGGATACAAAACACATCTTTTGTCAGCCTTCAACCTCACTCATTCTACCCTCAGTATTAAACTTATGCTCAACTTTAACTGAGTCTATGTGGACACACTTATTTTTTTGCATACAGTACATGTGATCTCTTATTAGCGCTGTCTTATTTTTGTATGTTTTTGTATATTTTGTTAGTGCTCCTTGTCAAATATTCTGTTTTTAATGTTTTTTTAAAAAAACATCGTTGTGTGAAGAATGTATTCCTATAGAAAACTGTGAGATTAAGTAGCTTTTTCATGGATGGCCAAATGAGGCTGTGTTTGAAGGTGGGACTTCAGGGATATAATTGGCTGTTTTTGATTACTTTTGATTTTACCATTTCACTTTAAAACTAGTTACCTTGCCTTGTTTGGTGTCATTATTTTCAGCACAACCTCACATATGTGACTGTACAGTTATTTTTTCATTTTGACATACTGTATTAACACAATGGACCTAAAAATCACAAAAAACATAAAATCCGAGTATGAAAAAGTTAGATTTTTTTCTGTGAAAACCACAATATATTCAACGAACCATTTTTATTACTTATAATGCAGATATAAATTGTTGTTTGCTTTTAAATTTACAAAGTTATATGTAAATATTTACATTTAAATCTCCTCAGCTCATTCCTGCCTGCTCAACATACAGCAGTCTCCTCATTGTTTTGACTCATTAAACAAAAAAAACAACTCCACTACGCACTAAACACACTACACCAAACACTACATAACACACTAATCTCAACTCTCAAAACTTGCTATCTCTGTCGCTGTCTGTATCACCGTCATTGCTGCTGTCAATCTTCCGCTGCCGTCCCTCCCACAACTTCCCCTTTTCCCAGCAACCAAATCACGTGGTTTGCTATATAATTTTGTGATTGGTTGGTGTGGTGCCTTTTTCCACCAATAGGAACATGTTTTCTTGTTTGCAAACGTTTTTGTGACAAAAGCCAGATTTTACCATTTCTTCCTGCACCAGACAAAAAGCAAACATGACAGCAATGTTCGCAAAAAAGCATGGCAGATATTATTTATAGTAAATCTGGTTTTGGACGCGCCGGCATGTACGTCGACTCAGGCGGTGGGCCGTGGGAGTGGGCTAGCAGCTAGTTACACACAAACATCCACAGATTCTGATTCCAGTTTGTTGTCCTTGCGTATCCGGATCTCCTCAGACCCGAACTGACTCGGTCCGGACTCGTTTAGTCTCATTAATCACTCAGTTTAGATGCACAGAACAAAACTGCCAGCAAAATCCCGGTACAGCTCGCGCCGCTGCAGGTATAAATCCGCTTGTTTCTTAAGGTGCGTCGTGAGGGTGAGCTCTGCAGTGATTGGCTCTGGTGCACACGTGGCTAAGATGTGCAGTGACTGGCTTTAGTGCGCACATGACTATGGTGGCTATGGTTGACAATGCTAGGGGAATTGGTAAAGCATTTATGAAATCATTTATTAACGGTTATCATTGTAGTCCAAACAAATCCTACGTTGCACACCCCTGAACCACGAAGCAGCCATGTTGAAACTCTCAGATCAGTCTGATCCTGATCTGCAGAGATATTTGAGGCACACATAGACAGACAGACAGACAGACAGACAGACAGACAGACAGACAGACAGACAGAGATTCCTTGCTTTTATAGAGAGATATTTCTTATTTGCTGTTTTTATTATTTGTACAGTCCTTTGAGGCATGTTTTGTGATACTGGCTATGATAAAGTTTTGACCTAATCCTTTCTCTCTATAAAAAGGATTTGTTGACAGCATTTAAGCATTTAAGACGAATCTGACGAACAAGACACAATTTTTGACTTTTGGATTCATAAGACAAGAAACTGAAGAGTCACTCGATGGTGTGTGTGTGTGTGTGTGTGTGTGTGTGTGTGTGTGTGTGTGTGTGTGTGTGTGTGTGAGTGTGTGTGTGTGTGTGTGTGTGAGTGATAGTAAAGCTGGACTGACCTATGCAGAGTGTCAGGTAGAGCAGTCCCATCCTGATGTCCAGTCTGAAGAACAGAATGACATTGGCCACTTTGCTGAACAGGATGATGTTGCCCACATGCTGCTCCACAGTTACTGACATGAACACATGAGATTTAAATTAGCAGGAGTCAATTGTTATTTTCTGAGCAGTGCTGTCTCCAAGCTGCAACCACGAAGCATTTGAGAGGAGACGGAATGACAATAACTGATATTCAGGAAAATGTACTATTATAATGCATAAAGTAAAGGAAGGAAATTCAGCACATGTAATACATTTCTACAAAACACGAACAATATGAATTTCCACTTAAAAGCCTGGTGTTATAATAGATGATGTGACACTGAATGACATGTACAGACAAAGAAGCAACTTTGGTTGCTGTACATTGGTTTAATCTTACTTTTAACCTTACATTTCCTAACTAACTTTTTGTGGGTCATGGTTTGGGGATATATATATATAATCATCATCGATACATCAGACATATAATGGAGTCTTTATATTTTGCTCAGGGAAAAACAGGAAAAAAGACATTTACTTACTTGCTCGTCTGTTCTTCATCATGACGATGGCACTGAGGAACATGAGGATCTCCACCTCTCTCTGTGAACACAAACATGAAACTTCTTAACTGTGTTAAGTGTGTCTTAAGCCAAGTTTCCCCGTCTGTTCGCGCTGGTTTCATCCATCAAGACTTGTACCAACATGTTTTGATCCGGGTTGCTGACAGACAACATTTAAGATAGCTGGTCAGTGTCAAGCTGCTGGGATATGGACAGAGTGGAGAAACAACTTTCAGAGCATTTAGATCACTGTGGGACACTATGACGTCAGACTATCTGGTCATTTTAAATATGATGCATGTGGAAGTCCAATTAACCCAGACCTGTGGAAATCCTGTGAAATCATAAATCATAATATCATAAATAGACAGAAGGTATAAAGGCATGTTAAACCAAGAATGGTTCAAGTGAAGATGTCCATAAAATCTTCTTGCATATGAATTCTGTAGAGCTGACAGTCCTGAATTATGAGTACTACAAGCAAATCCTAAATCCTGTCCCTGAAAATTAGCAGTAATACATAATAAGACCAAGCTAAATGAGGAATGTGTGTATGCTGGGAGACTTGACTTGAAGGCAATAACGCAGGACTTTGTGACACAGTATATCTGAAAAATGCAAATTGTATTTGGAAGTGCTGCTAAATTGTCATATGCACATCAAGCTGCTGCACTGAGAAGAATATTCTACATTCAAATGAGAGAGCCCTCCTCCCCACAGTTTTACATAGGCCCCCCATGGAGAATGGAGAAACGGCCCTGACTCAATACAGGATAATAAAGACCTCAATAAAGACCTTGGCCCGTATACTCTCATGCATAGGCTGCCCCTTGACTCCTGCAAGATTGAAGTTATTGACGTTAAAGGACGTTAGCGAGCTAGCGAGCTAAACCAATACACTTACTGGCGTTATGCTACGGACTAAAAGATGTTACTGCATTTCAATTCTGTTGATTTACAGATTCCATCCTAGCTATATATAACATCATAGCTCAAATATTTGTAGTAGGTTATCCATTAAGTTGTGATTTCAATAAGTAAAACTGTTTGAATTTCCAGTTTTTGACCACAATTTGTCCTGTCATCCTCTTCTCTACAGCTAAGACAAGCTAAAGTCACCTGGCCCTTGCTGTAAGCCTGTCCAGTCAACACTGTGCTCCTCCACTGACCAGCTAGCCATCTATCGCTGGCTAACACACATTTTTGAAAAGCAATATGTGACATTCTAGCATTTTCCACGGACCCAGTCAAAGTCGCAGGAGTTGCCGTCCTCTCGCTGTGTGGCCAGATGGTCGCAGATGCCAGGCGTCTTGCGAACAGCTAGGAAGGCTATGGACATGAAAAGAGAAGCTACATAGTAAGGCTTCAACAGCCACTTGTACACCTGCGGGAGGTGGTACAGGAAAGCGAATAGCGGCGTTAGTAGAGCCATTTTCTATTTAATTTTCTTGCCCCGAGTTAAACGCGAATTAAACCCCGAAAAGATCGAGGTACCCGGTGATGGAGTCGTTAGCTTGATGCGAGCGCTCGATGCTGACGCGAACGTATCCGGAAATACAGCTTCCGGTAGAGATGTTAAAATAAAATCATTCATGATAACATGTTCAGGGCGCGAACTCTAACTGTACTGAAAAATAATAGTTGTACATTGTATATTATACATATTAAGTGAGAAAAATATTTTTGATTTTTATCGTTTCATCGTTTATGTGGTCTTAATACCGATGGGGCCGTTTCCTAATAAATATTAACACGTAGTGTGCCTGCTTTAAATATGAAGGTATTAGACGTAACTTCCTGTGTAACTGCGGTTAACTCTTGGTAGCTTGATTCAGCTCTGCAGTTTGCAGTCGGCAAAATTGTAAAGAAATTTAAAGGGGCGGAGAGAGAAGCGGAGGTCAACCAGGACGAACGAGTTATAACTGGCGCTGATTGGTCAGGGCGGAGAGCACTGATGATTGGTTCATTCCAGCATAATAAATGGAATTCCTGTCCAACCGGAAGGGCATTTATTAATTTACATCAATGGCTGGCAAGCTAGGATGTATTCATTATTCACTTATTTGTCTACCAGTACTTCCAGGTCCAGCATTTACCCAGGGTCCTTGGGAGCTTTAATAAAAAGGAAAATCTTTAGCACGACCACCACCACAAGCATCTGCACAACAACCTCTGCAACTTACAGATAAACACCTTAAGCAAGGAATGGAAAGTTAATAGAAGAGGCGTTATGACATATGATAATGTGTTTTATTACAAGTGAGTGAGACATGAAGTAGTTAGATAGGGTTTGCAATTACAACAGTGTGCTTCATTCACAGCACACAGCCACTGAGTCTGCTGTTCAGTAGCTGCCTAACTCAGTAGCACAAAGCACACAGCCCCTGAGCCCAACAATGAGCTGCTACAGCAGCAACACTTGTCTTAAGCAACTAACGTTAGCACAATGTGTCAATGTCATTAGGCAGTGCATGTTTATGTGTTCCAGAGGAATAGTGCTGAAGGAAGAGGTGGGATTTTTTTTTTTTTTTCGGTGGGATACTTGGCATATTTAGCTTGTGATGGAAAAATTCCTTTTCATTATGGGTTGATGAATTTTGAACTATTTTGTTGAATATGATTTCTAAAACCATTTATCTAACTTGCTTCATGTGACTGATATCTTATGCAAATGCATGAACACCTAACCTCTGCCCTATATGATTGTAACAGAGTCACGAACCAGCCAAAACTCAGATAGAAAGTCGTCTTCTTGTCTTATGTTTTATGTCTGATAATTTTATGCTTTGCACAGTGTCCCAGGTCATGCGTCATGAAGTTTTAACTTTACGTCTTGTGTCGATGAGAAGCCTGTCTGATTGGGATAGTCGTATGTACGTGTGTGTGTAGCTTAATCACTGCTGGCACCGAGAGTGCTTGTCTCTTCCCCTGACCTTGTTGATATCTGTGTATAAAATTGTGAACACTCCTTTATTCGGGGCTCATTCACTCAGCTCATGAATTTGACTGTGTGGTGAGTCCATCTGCAGATGGTTGGATTAAACTTACCGAAAAGACAGATCTGACTTTACTCTTTGATTGACAGAAATTTCCACCACAAGCTCTTGCTGGTTTCCACCATCTTTATCAACCTCAGCTTGAATTCATCTCATCAGAGCGAATACTGAGTGATTTGTGTTAAATTGCAGCCTTTTTCAAAGCAGACTAGATATAGCATAGGAACAGTTCAGGTGTAAATGATATTAGTTGTGTCGCTTTAATCCAAGTGTCCTAGGACTCTGAAACTAAAGCTGCTAAAGGGAATTCAGCCATCTCAAAATGTCTTCAGTAAAAAGGTCAAGGAGGGAAGGAAAAGTTTTGTGCCCATTTTTTTTCATGGTTCACTGTGACTTTACAAGCTGTAGGTTCGAAGGTAAAAGTATGTCAAATGTTTTATAGTCTACTAAGATAAACTACAGCAGTTCATTCCTCTGAACATGTGATTGTGAAACATATTGACTTTGGATGCCATGTAGTTAAGGAAATGATTTCCTGTCTGTGATGATGTTGTGTAACTAGTGTTGCCTCCTACAAGAGGAAGGCAGGAATGACACATCACAGTGTGACAGTAAACAAAGTGTGAGTAGCAACTATCCAGAGACAAAACTCTGAGCATCCCCAACATGGACGAATAAAGATGAAACCTGTGTTTTTGTTGCTCTGTGGTTTATTCACATCATTCGGTTTTTGTTGTTGTTGTTGCTGTCATTTTTTTTTGTTGTTGTTTTGTTTTGTTTTTTTTAAAAAACACTGAGAGCCAGCTGGGAGTAAGTTAACAAACAACATTCTCTCTCAGTAACCTAGGGTGTAGCCATGTGGAGCGCTTCAGTTATTATTGCTAAAGTTTTCAGATATTGACTCATAAAGCTTCGACTGTCACCCCTGCACAATGGCAGTGGCGTGGGGTCAGTGTTGTTTACATCCATTGAAGAGTGTGGAAAAGTTTTTCTTTGGGCAGTTTTCACAGCAACAATCAAAGTTATTGTTAAATGTCGTATGTCTGTTTCAGCCTCTGGCAGTCAAACTGATCCGGTAATGTACTGCACAAAACCAAAAATGAATCCTCTGATGAAGGGGACCTCACATTCGTTCTAACCTCAGGTAAATCTAGCTGCTCTGCATCATTCCTCACATATGTCACATTATGTGCCAGAAACCTGAAAAAAAAAAAACAATCATCTGTTTTTACCATTCAGGCCTCTATCATGGAGCACTGGTGCTTCCAAGAATCCTCCATCCCGGACAAACAAGACGCCACAAATCTATGGAGGACTTCCATGGGCTCCTGCTTCCTTCCATTACACTGAATAATTTAAACCGTCATTGTCAAATAACATATCTTGTCATTTAATCTGGAGGACCTATGGGCATTTTTGCCAAGAAAAAAACAAACAAGCAACAGAAACGTAAGAAAGGAAAGGAGAGAAAACTTCCCGATATAATATGTCAATCGTTATATGAATTTTGATACATTAAGTCAATATTATGAAACAGTCACAATTCCTCAATTCCAATTGCCTCTCCTCTTAAAATGACTCACTTAATCATAGTCAACATTATGACACAATAAGTCAGATATCAGTGTAGTAAGTCGAATTAGGCCTGTCTAATCTTTATATCTTTGACTTAAAAAAAAAACAAAATTATGAGCTTTATCACCTACGTCACTGTTGTTCATTTTTGTTTGTTTGTAGTTGTATTCCTCTTGGTACAGAAGGCTGCCACACAAGGTCTTTGGAAAGGGCGCACAGATTTTGTCTTTACATATAATTGCAACAAAATTATTCATGAAATGTGACTAAAGAAATTTACTTCAGCTGGAGTTTCCCACCTAGTTGTATGTAGTGGAGAAATCTCTGCTATTTGCATTGGAGCGACATCATCCTGTGTGATTCATCAGGATGTTGTGCTGATTTTGGATGAATGGACTCATCACCTGTACATTCATGGCTTTGACAAAGAAGGTTGGTTGTTGTTGATGTTTTTGTTTTCCATGAATTTGAGCATGGAAAAATACACTACAAGTCTTTAAATCTGATATTATAGTATGAGAGTGAAATGTTTAAGTGTTTAAGAGGGAAATTAAAAAAAACACACACACAGTTATCAGTAAAAGGAATAAAATCGTTTTGTTTCAAACAGCATCTGTAAATACTTTTTTCGTTTCAGATTGATTGATTTTGGATTTTTTTCTGTCTGCACTGTTGAATGAATTATATCCTTCTCCATGTTTGTGTTTATATAAATGTCAGTTGACATAAATATGAACTATTTTTCTTGTTGGTCTGTGTTTTCCAAAAAGTGCCTTTTTATCATTAATCCTGATCTTTCTCATTTTAAGTCATCTGTCACTTCTAAGTTATTATGCTCACAAAAGTGTAACTACATGATGCTCTCACCATGATCAGCTTTATGGCATATATACAAGTTGAGGTCATAAAAATGGGAATGTATTGCTCCTCCAGATGAAACCAAAGTATGACATCATCCTCACAGTCTGAATCAAACAACGGTGACCTCATGTTTAATCCTTAACCATTTCGTCAGAAAAAATAAAATTGTTTAATGGGATTATTTAGGTTTTGTGGTATTTTCCCCCCTGATATCACTGCACTATATCAAACGTATTCAATATATTTCATATTCTACATATTCTCTTCATGAGATTAATGCTGATTGTGCTGAAGCATTGTTCCATTGTTCAAAGGGAAGCTTGGCTTCATCCATGCCTCCCTGACTTTCTGTTGCTGCAGTGCATGCAGTGCGGTCCTGTGGGCCCGTGCAGAGTTCCCTCATCACTTCCTCCAACGTGAACAGGAAAACCATGTCAGTAGCACACAGCGGAAGGAGGAAGAGGAGTAGGAGGAGGAAGAATACCCATTTCTCTCTCTATTTTCTTTTGCCTTTTTAAAAAACATATTTATTGCTATGATAACAGCGCTTTATTATCACAATGATCTCATAGAATTCTTGTGTTATTAATGTATTTTTGGATCAAAATGTATGTCATTGTCAATGCTCGACTTCCGGCTCGGCAGCGGGTCTCGGATCGTTTTTAGTTGTAAGTCTCTTGTCTGTCAACGCCGCAGTTTGACGGAAAAAGCTGATTCCAGATCAGCTGTCAGGGATTGACTCTGCCTTCTTCATATGCACCAATCAGAGCCGCCCAGTAGGTCCTAGTGTATGTGTGCCAACTATGAAACTTCACAGAGTGAGAGAAGAACACACAGGAAGTTTGACTTTATCTTCGAAATAAGAGTCTTTGTGTCCGATAAATGAAAACGATGCTAAAACAGCCTCTCCGAATCATCTGAAACGAATAAACAATACCATATTTGTCTGAAGTGCTTTTTCCCAGCACGATAGAATTCACTGACATTAGCGTACGTCATAACAAATTTGTTCATAATAAAAAGTGTATTGTGGCACAGCTGTAGATGATTTTTTTTTCTCTTGCTTTACACAATGAACCAGACTTTTTACATACCCTACATAAAATTGTGAAAATAAAATTTGAATGATCCCCCCAATGAAAATGTTAATTGAACTTTGCACTAAATTAATCATTTAATGCCATGTATTACAATACACCCACAGTTGTAACTAATGACATTATATATGCTGCAAGTTGAAATTTCCAATCCGATTTGGCAAATAAAATGATAAAATTAAAAAAATAATAATAATATTACAATTAATACACAGTTGAATTTATGTATGTATTTATTTATGTATTTTATTTATTTGTTAAACCTTTATCTAAATCTCGAGGGGATCACTGAAAGCAAGCCCTCATTTTCAATGATGTGGAGAGCACAGAGGAACAAGGAGACCAACAATAAAAAAAGGAAACACTGTTAATTTAGATTTGGACTATGATCATCTTGACGTCGACAACATTTATTTTGACATTGTGACAGGAAGTCGTGTGTGTCCCTGTCGCTAGCTTCACTCCGGGCTGGTTCATTATGGTACCCGTCTGAACGAGCGGCTCGTGAAGCAGGAATCCAGACAGGATTATCAGCCGCAGACACCGCCGGGCTGCACCGCGATATTTCTGGCTCCAGTTCATCTCCAACACTCGGACAGCACCGACATTTCCATCCGGACTGACGGGAGTCGGAAGGTAAGCCGTCGTCGTCTCCTCTCCTGCCGCCTGTCATTGACAGCTCTCGTTATTAACAGTTGCTACGTTTCTGTACTGGCCAGGAGAAATATGGAATATCCAAACGCCACATTTTCAGCTTTATTTAGCGTCGGTTCGATTCATTTTTACATTACGCAGTTGTGAAAAAATAAATAAAATACGGTTGAATGGGGCCTGTCATTATCTGTAAACCCAGCGGTCCGGTTGAGCTGTGCAGGTCGATGTTATCCAGTGGACGTTACGGCTTATTGCTTTGCGAGCGGTGATACCCTGCGGGTACTAGCCCCTCGGCTACCGTAGTGTCCCCAGCCTGCAGACGGGCCCGGGCTGCCTACAGAGGAGCCTCACAGTCGGCAAATGCGACAGAATCAGCGCATGTGTGTCACGTTATATCACACAGTGTGGTATAAAATGAGCTATATGAGCACACTGTTTGCTGTATGTTCTCCATAGCAGTCTCTGAATATTTCCACAGGGACCTGTACATAGCAGCTGACTGCTGGGCCCTCCTACACGCTTCTGGTGCCGTGCAGCTGCAGCATCCATCGCATTAAGGGGATGACGGAGGGAACCGAGCCTCCTCACGTACCGGCACGGTGAGGCGACGTTCAAGGGCTGCAGGAATTATTACAACCCCTGAGGCAGCGGCTTGGAAATTTGATGTGACTTCACTTTTCATCAGTGAGACCTATCCATCTGTCCTGGGACGTCAGAGCTCAGGGTGAACCACAAAGAAACAACCTCTAGCAGGTGGGAGGAGTCTCTGGAACCATGGATAAATGAATGCACTGCACTCTATGGATCACATGAGTTAATGAGAGGATGCTTATCTCATGTCAAGGGCAGCTCAGTAAAGTAGCAGGCTAAGATAGATTTTATGTTTTCTGTAGTAATCTGAGGTTGACTGCAGCATTCACGCAGGTGGAACCTGGAAAGCAGATTCAGTCAGAGTTTTGTGTTAAACAGTTTTATGTTCCATAAAACCCACAGTTGAGGCTCCGATCATTCTGACACCATGACGGTGGGATCCACCATCACCGTGTGCCTCAGGACTATAGCAGTCTAACAGACTGTCTGGTTCCCCTGTGGGAGAGAACAGAGCTTCTATAGCGTGGTGGTCCACTAGCACCATGGACTACCACGCTGAGTGCTGTTTCTGTGATCCTGAGGACGGCTTAGATGAGCCACCACTCCACAGTATCCACGCACCCAACCGGATCCGGCCGTCCTCGTACCGAGCCCTGAGGAGTGCTGTGTCCAGTCTGGCCCGCATCGATGACTTCTTCTGTGAGAAGATTGGTTCAGGCTTCTTCTCTGAGGTCTTCAAGGTATGTGACCTTGTCTACTGGTTATGATACAAGTGGTTGAAATAAACCTTTTTGATGATGACTGCTCAAAATATCAACAACAACAATCTAGGTATAGCACTGTTCATCCCAGAAGTGCTGTAACTAGAGCTTGGACATATGCTGGTGCTGAAAACCACATGAAAACTTTTTTTTTAATAAAATTATTAAGTTCTCTGGGGCAAAGTTTAATTTTTCAGGAACTGCCGAAAGCTAGTTGACATGCAGTGGGAATAGGGAGCTCTGGGGTTAGGGTTAGGGTTAGGCCTTACCTGAGTGCATGGTTGTCTTCAAATTGCTTGTTAGACCAACTACATGCACTGATCTGACTGACCAGTTGTTTGCACGAGCCGCTGCTCATCTCTGATGGAATTATTCATACATCGTAATATACAGCAAAAAGTTCCAGCATGTTTACCCACCAGCATCTTAACAGCACAAAATATTGACCAGCCTTTAACAGCAGACATGTAATGTCCCAGGAGATATCCAACAATGGAAATGAAATATATACACACATAAATGATATATAATATATATAATATTTTCTATCTAACACTGCAGTGAGCAGGAAGGTGGTAATCTATATCTATACTAGTTCATGCCCCCCACCTGCATCACTTCCTCTGGAATAGAGCAGCTAGATCCCATCAAGTAAAGCTACAGTGTAATGTAGAGCTTTGTATTTGAGTGTAATTGCTGCTGCTTGTTGACTTGTCTTATTGTCCCTAAAGTAAGGCTGAGCCAGAGTGTGTTTTTGGCCCCCAGGTTATGGCTGGCAGTGTAAAGCCTCCAGAACAGCAGGTGGATCAATGTGGGACTCTTTAACACAATACAGGAGTAATTATATTAGAATAGTGTTGTTGTAGGTTTTACAGACTGCTGGGTAAAATACTAAAATAAAATAAAGATTCAAAAATGGTAAGCTAAATTGTCATCATTGTCATCATCATAGAGAGAGGAACATCATCACTGGATGATTAGAACATCAGATGGAAACACAACAGTGCAGGTAGAGACTACTGTGTGGACAGAAATCACTTTTGTGCACAGAAATATCAGTGCTGCAGGGAGGCACGTGTGCAGGTACAAGCGTCCGTTGCTGTGAGTAGAAACGTCATGGAAATGTCATGGTGTGCCTGATGGATGCTTCAGGTTTATGGCCCAGACTCACCAAACCAACATCAAAGAACTTTTGGCAACAGAGGCTGAGTGTTGCATAACCTCACACTGCCTGTGTCTCGGCCGAAAAGCTGCACGTTGATACACCGTAAAGACTGCAGCTAACGGCCTACTTGCTCATACATTCTGAGAGGAAACAACTCTCTGTACCACCAGATGGCATATTCGTCATTCAAACAGGGATATCTTAAGACTCAGAACTGGGCATACACAAACTATTAGTATAATAAAGCGGCATTTTTTGATATTACTCTTAGAAATATAACCACTTCTTATGTCCAATAATAAGTTGCAAATGTCACTGGCGAAGAGGTGGAGGCAAAAATTAAGCTGAGTACAAACTGAATGGGTAAAGTCATTGCTAGCACAGCAATCAGAGTGATTTCCTTCACTAACAGGCTTCACTGAAAATTCTCCATGCTCAATCTGACTAGTGCCAACTGTATGGAAACAGTTGGCGGTCAGTTGGCCTGGTGTATCGGTGCCTGTAGATATGTCATCATCGGTGCTGGTTGAAACATTGTCACTGTAAAAATTATGAGAATGTCATGTGGCTACAGGTGTGTATGTCCAAAGCAGAATAAAATTAAGTTCAGGCGCATGCTGTTTCTTCCAGACGCAAACATTGAAAAAAAAACATTCCAAAATGAACAGAAAGCAAAATCTTAGTACACAGTGATGTCACCATTTCTCACTGAATATTTACTGGTAGTGTAAATGAATGTTTTTTGTTATATTTTCTTTCCAATGAGTGGTAACATTAGTTACTGGCATGTTCTTACTGAAATGTAAGATGCTGAAAATGAGAGTGAAGGGCCATCCACACCAAGAACGATCACGTCAATAATAACCGTGAATATCTGCTTGGAAGAATCAATCTAACACAAGTGTTAGTAGATGGCTGAGTCGGTAACACAATTATAATGACGGCGGATGACGTTACCCATAGCTCTGAGCAACAGTGATGCCTAATGCACAGGCCTTTACAGCATGGCATAAAGAACTGACTGCTGATGGTCCTGCCTGTAGCTTTTTAATGCATCATACTAGTGCTTATTGCACTGGTATGTTTACAAACTGTAGACATATACAGCATATATACTGTGCTGGTACATTTGTCTGTTGCATTTGTGGCAAGTTTGTTATAAATGTAATGAAAGTGTGTGTGTGTTGCCTTCTAATGTGTGCATGAGGTGACTGGTTGATTGAAGGACTGATCCTTCTATCCAGATTAAGTAGATTACTCATATCAATGTATTGGCCGATAAACACAAATCTTTTGTAGTGATCCCTGCAGTTGTCAAACACATGTAATGAGTACTGGTGTCATTGCATCCAAAAACAAAAATAATTGAAATACAGAGCTTGTGATTGTGTACAGGTGTTCACGATTTACCTACCTTTTGTGAACTTGTGAATTTCGCCAGACGTCTTCTGCGCCAAATATCCAGCTTCCATGCTTTTACTTCTAGGGATGATCTCGTTTTCATGTAGAGAAACTCGGTGTGCACGGAGGAGAGGGGCTCTGTTCGTGTGTGTGTGTGTGTGTGTGTGTGTGTGAGTGTGAGTGTGTGCGTGTTAGACAGGTGAGTGACAGAGAGAGAATGTACAATATGACTGTATAGGCTTGAAGAACATCTCAAGTGTTTTAAAGTTTATTCAGTACCTCATATGACCTCATTTGAATTGTATGAATACTTCAGATAATATAAAAGTATTCATATGAGTTAAAACATGAAAGGTGTTCTACCAAATAAGTGCTTCAAAATGTCAGTTTCAAGTGTGTGGGTGGGCACATAAACTGCACTAACTGACTAGCCCAACTACTCACTGTGATTGTTCTCATGTAATTTTTTTTTTTTATATTGTGGATGAGAGAGTTGGCCTGAGAAAAGACTCCTCTAGTATCTTCTCATCAGAGTGTGGGAAACTTTGCCCCAATGTTTCTTCTTTGATAACTTATTTAGCATGAAGGGAGGCCTCTGTCAATAGCATCTCATTGCTGTTCAGTAGGTACGGGTTATTTCAGATGTTTATTTTAAATGTAGAAGGGAAGAAACAAATAAAAATGTTGATACCGTCATGTGTACAAGAGAAACAGAAGAAGACACATTTTGCCATGGCCCAAATGACTTCTCTCCTGCTGTACAATTTTTGGGTTCACTTAATTGAAATTCTATGTTGTGCTTGATTACTAAGTTGTTAACTAAACTAAACTAAACTAAACTAAACTAAATTAATTGCATTGTTTAGGCAGATAGAAAATCAGTCAATGAAGATCGTTCTCTTCTCATTAACATTTCTTCACCAAAACTAAAAAGTGCTCCTTCACATAGTGGTACGGTTTTAACCATTTCAACGGCCAATTAATCCCCCTAAACTAGTAAAGCCACGAGATGAGGATAAACTGTGAGTATGTCACCTGGAAAATGATGCATAAAGTAGGAAAAGTTACACAAGCACATTTTCAAGTAGTGGTGGAGTACAATATTTAATATTCAGTTTTGGTCAAAGGGTTAGAGTCACCGTAACTGGGAAGAGGTTGCAGAGGAAGCAATAAAATCCAAAATTACGTATCCATGTAAAGTATATATATATATAAAAACAACACATGACACTGTATTGAGAAATCAGCTGTAAACACTCTTGAAAAAATAACTTAATTTTATCGTGTTAGTTTGATTTTACAACTTTCTTATGTATCATCACTGGGCTGACTACTCAGTGCAAAATATAACATAAAATACATATAGAGGTGAAGTCAAATCTTGCAAACTAAATAGTGGTATTACAGAAGCACACAGTGGCTCAGTCCTCCTGTATATATGCACACTGATGAATTGATCAAATCCTATATACAGTATGTCTACACGCTAAATTTGACTTAAAGTGGAAACAGACAAGAGACACGGACACAAGTGGTATAATTGTTGGTGTCACTGTTGCAAAGACAACCAAATCACTTTCTGTTTTCCTCAGAGTTGTGGTTACCGACAACACAGGACAAAACACGAGTTAATTCAACGAATGCACAATTAATCAAATTATAATCAAATTTGCAATATGCCAAAATGCAATATGCAAATTGCAAAAAAGCTGCATTTTTTTTGCTAAAAGAGAACTGGGTGACTCACAGCATTGCAGAGTTGTCCACACAATCAAGTCTTAATTTTCTATATTTTTTTTGGGCAAAAATGAAAACTGTAATGCAAAAATGATCATACCCACTAATCATGAGTCATATTTCCCCTCCATCAGCACTCATTTTCTCACCCTGCTGGGTTGTGCTTTTTTTCTCGCAGTTGGTTTGTAAAACACTTGGCCAGAGGCGGAGCTGGTGCTGCAGATTGTAAGCTATAGTTGCCACTCTGGCTGTTGCAGCTGCAGTGTCTCTAGGCTTGTAGGCAGAGCAGAAAGGCTGGGTGGTGGAGCAGCAGCAGCCAGAGCCAGCCCCTCGCTGTACTTAACTCAGCCTGTAGAACCTCCAACAGCGAACAGTGGCTCCAGAGGAAGCAGCAGAAGCAGGGACAGAGGCTGAAGGGGTCAGTGTGTTTGCCAGCGGGGCTTTGTGAGAACCATAGTTAGGCCTCTGACACGCTCTTCTGTTAACAGTCACACATGTTGGTGCAACCGGACTACACACGATAAATGATTGGCTGATTGTGTATCACTTGTATCACATGCTCCATTATCAAGGGATATGATAGGCTGTTTTATAAGCCAAAGCATATTCACTATGTGCTATAACATTGGCTTGCATGTAACATCCTTGATGCATTCGAACATTTAATTTTTTTATTGCTGTGATGATGTGTTTATCGCCTGGTGGCAGAAAGAATAGCATGGTGATAGCAAGGCTTCCAGGGAACCAAAAACACCTATGGTGTCGCTGCTCTATATCCATTACATTGTGCAATCAACATTTACTTCATAGTGATATTTTGAATTAAAAAAAATTGTCAACTTTGTCTTACCAGCAGAAATGATAATGATTTAGACACGTAATTATAATATAGCATGTATACATCCACAGCGGTGGGTTGTCTGGCTCTGCAGACTGATAATAGTGACGGTAGTAATTGGGTATTTTGAATTGCAGTCATTTATATTAAACTCAGCAGATTCATTTCCTGTTAATGTTCCTTCGTGTGTGTATGTTCCCTTCTGCACACTCCTGGGTGAGGCCTCAGTAATGGCACAGTGGATTTGTGCAGATCAGGTGGAGTGATGGGAAATCCAGAAAGCCTATTAGTGCTACGCTATTATTACACACACACACACACACACACACACACACAGACACACACACACACACACAGACACACACACACACACACACACACACACACAGACACAGACACAGACACACACACATGAACACGCGCACACACACACAGATGCATGCACTTGCAGGTACAAATGACCAGTCAATGGGCCATCCAGTCAGGCATCACCATAAACCCACTGTGCCTGCAGCTTCAAATGTTCATGAACTGTGACACTGTCATTTTCTATTGTATAAATGTGTAAACCCTTTTCACATGTGGAAACCAGCATGGTCTCTCCAGACTTGGCAAATAATCAAAAGAAATCAACAACAGCTGACCTACAACTTCACAGATTTCATTGTAATAATTTTATTTTCTTGACATTGTGTGTTTATTTTGTTTATTAATTAGACATAAATGCTCAGAGAGGACTTGAAACCAAGCTAAATCTTCCAGCTGAAACTACGAGGGCTCTCGGACCATCACCTCTTGTGATACAAAGTGGTATAGAGTCCAGCAGGGTCTTTCTGCAGGCTAACCCAGAAGTTAGCATCCAACCGCAAACAGCTAATCAGTTTACATGTTGTAAAGTTAGAGTTAGATTAGTGTGTACCTAAAGTGCACCTTTAAAGATGGACCAGTGAGTAGACTCTGTGTACACTGTGGTGACTTTTAATGTCCCCGACAACCTCTGTAGTCTCAGTTAGACCTTGTTTGCAACCGTTAACTGTTTTTAAGACTGAACTGAACATCTCTAAAGCTTGCGTTAACCACATACGCTAACTGCTTTGAACACACAAAAGATCTTTACAGTTAAACTGTGGGTAATTTAATGATGTATTTTATGTTGTTGAACAAAACGCGTAACAATGTTCAGCCTGTGGTAATCACACACCTTATTTCACAGATTTAAATGAATACAGAAAAACTCGCAGACTTTGAGACAAGGGAACCGGATGTGCTAACATGCTAACCAGTTTCCATGTATTTGGACTCCAGCACTTTACCAAGATTGTACAGGTTAGGGCTAGCTGGAACCTGCTAACTTCAGCAGGCATCGCTGCAAATCAGTACACAGTCATCTTTGACATAACATCCACACTGTTATTCACAGTCATTTGCTAATGTTGTCTTTATGTTTTAAACTAAAATTCAGACTATATCTTACAGACTGCACCATTAGAGGTACAATATTTATGTATGAAGAGTTTAGTGTTCGGGGTAATGTGTTAAAGTATTATATTTCAGTAACATCATTCAACACATTTCTGACAGGGTGTGCAGTGCAATCATTACAGTTACTATGTCCAGTTACGTGTTATCATCTGGAATTAAGTGTTTCTAGATGTTTTTCAACCTACAACATTGATACATTTGGGAGTAACCTGCCAAACACTACCATCATATGGCTGCCGTGTTTAGCTTGTACCTGGATCAGATGTACAAATTACTGTAAATTTGGACAGCTAACTTTGTGGGATCCACTTGCTATACATGAAGCTGTGACTATTGCAATTTGTGATCTGGTGTTTCAGGAGGAGTAAATCATATTTTTAAGTCTTTGTCCTGTGGCTTAGGGGCTAGAGTGGCCATCTACCAATCACAAGGTTGGTGGCTTGATCCATAGTCTAGTTGTTGAGGTGTCCCTGGGCAGGACACTGACATCACCCCGGTTTGCTCCTGGTGGCTCTTACATCAGTGTGTGAGTGTGGGTGAATGGTTATTGCAGATGCTCTTATTGCCGATGAGTTGGTGGAGCCTTGTATGCATGGTAGCCACTGCCACCAGTGCATGAATGTGTGTTTGTGAATGATGACATGTGTTGTGAAGCGCTTTATGTGGTTAATAAAATGAGAAAAGGGCTATATAAATACAGTCAGTTGAGCATCTCTGTTAAATAAACCCTACTTTTGCAAGATACATTTTTTCTGTAGATTCTGGAGTCAGGGAGAGCAGATGATCTGTGAACACTTTTCTTGCTGTCTTGTATGTGTGTTCAGACAGGCTTGGTTGAACTGTTTATATCTTTGCTGTGTCCGGTAGCAGTAGAAGCTAACTGTATCCTCTCACTGTTCTGTGATGGCGGTGAAACACCACACCTCAGTCTCCCATTGTGTGACTTGCTTTCTAACTGTAAACCTTCTCTGGTTGTTTTCCAGGTGCAGCATCGGATCACAGGGCAGGTGATGGCACTGAAAATGAACACGCTGGCTAGCAACAAAGCTAACATGCTTAGAGAAGTACAGCTCATGAACAGGCTTTGCCACCCCAACATACTCAGGTTGGTAATAATGTATATATAAAAACACACTCCACTGTAGAGGCTGGCCTACTGTATGTGATACCTGACCCTTGCTGTGTTATTGTAGATCAATATGATGTCTTTGTATTAATAACACCAACTGGATTAGGATCAGACAGTGCTGTGCCCTGTGATATCAGAGCACTCAGTCTGCAGGAAGTCAAAGTACATTTGTAATTCACCATCTGTCATTCAGTGGAATGATGGAGGTTTATTCTCAGACGCCTTAGGATGTCCATTCAATATTATTTAAATCATATTTCTTCACCTCTCCCCAGGTTTCTTGGTGTTTGTGTGCATGAAGGTCAACTCCACGCTCTGACTGAGGTAGAACCCTCCTGCATATGTTTTCCTCATTCATTTTAGTCATACATACAGTACATATGATTGAATACAAACAACACTGGAATGCCTCATTGTACAACTGTGGTTACACTGCCAGTAATGGATAAATAACTGAAACACCACACAGCAAAATAACATCTCAACTGCATCTGTGTGTTTCTGCTTTAAATGATGGTGTATAAGGCAGGTTATGATGGTTACATGGCGTGCAGTGGTTTCCATGGCTTCCACAGAGGCATGGCTGAACATACCAGTCCTTGCCACTAGAGGACTGTTCTGAATGGTTTCATCTCTCTTTTATAACCAATAAGCCAGTGAGATCTGAAATAGTCTCAATCTCAATCTTCTGCTATTTTTCTCCATTAATCTATGGAATGTTGTGTTTGTAGAAATTCTAAAAATAGTAAGAAATGCCTCACAAATAGCCAGGGTCCAAAGGGATACCTTCACAATGTTTGTTTTATCCAACCAATAGAACACAGGAGTAGAGTAGAGTAGAAGGAAAGAGCAGCATGAAAAGAAAAGTACAAGTACCTAAAAAGTACAATACTTAAGTAAATGTAATTTTACCACTGGATCACAGGACAGTAATATCCATATACATGGCCACATTACAAGAAGAATACAACAAAAAATACATCATGGGCCAGATTAATAAACAAACCAAGGCAAAACCACTGTTGAGCATATCATATTATATTATAAGAGAAGAACATTGTTAACTTCACTTTTCTATCATTCAGTTCACAGAAGTCACGGTTGTCCCCAGACAATGGAATGGTGGCGCAGCGCCGCTATACTGCTTGTTCAGCACCACTATACTCATTTCCAATGTTAGCATCTTCACTGTCTTTTGTCGTCCCTCTCTTCAGTATATAAATGGAGGTAACCTGGAGCAGTTGTTGGACAGTGATCTGTACCTGTCGTGGGGTGTCAGGATCTGTCTGTCTCTGGATATCGCCCGAGGGCTGCAGTACCTGCACAGCAAGGGCATTTTTCACAGAGACCTCACTTCCAAGGTACAGCAAATGTGGGAGAAATCACAGCTTTTTATTAGAAAATGTAACGGAAAAATGTCAAAACATATTACTGTTGCTTGTATGAGAACATTGAATTGAAAATGTCAAAAACAAGTCAGTCTGTGTGTGCTAGAGTAAAGACAAAAACAAAGACAGTACTCTGCTGGTCTGGGTTGTCAGCCTCCTCACACTTTTTTTGGTACCATGCTCTATTAATGGACACTGACTGATTGGTATTTATTACATTTAGGGCATTTAGCAGACGTATTTGTCCAAAGCGACTTGTAATAAGTGTCATAATTGTCACAGTTTGTCACAAGATAGGAGCCACAACATATTACCATCAATGGAGTAAAAAAAAAGAATGCAAAAAAAAAAAGAAACTATTTACAAAGCCCCTCATTCATTCAGTCCAGTAGCCCAGTGGTAGTACCAAGGCAGGGGGCTCCACAAAAAAAGTTGAATCATGCACTGTCTACTGAACAACAGTTTAGAGCAGATTCGTAGTACAGAGGGGTTATAGATTACAACCTGAACTATCTGCATGGCTAGAGAGCTCAGTGAGAAAGTACTTCTTTGCACTATGGTGTGTTTATACATTTCCAGTAGTTGTAGATCTGACCTGACTGTTTACCTGTGCAGAACTGTCTGGTGCGCTGTGATAATGGCATGTTCACTGCTGTGGTGGGAGACTTTGGCCTGGCAGAGAAGATCCCTGATTACAGGTCAGTGGGGTAAAATCCAACATCTCTTCCTCTTCTGTTATCTTATAACAAGTCCCTCACAAAAGAATTGTATCCAGCAGGAGACTGTGTCATTCTAACCCTACAGAGTCAAAGGAATGTAAAGAATATTCAAGGTTGAATTTTAGCAGTAGCTCACAGCTCACAAATTCAGCTGAGTGTAGTGTCTCTGACTTCAAGGGAAACCTGGTTTCTTTGCAGTGATGGTGTGAAGCAGCCTCTGGCCATTGTGGGCTCCCCCTACTGGATGGCTCCTGAAGTTCTGAGAGGGGAGCTGTATGATGAGAAGGTAAACCTGCTTCATCTGCTACTCTAATGGAGAACAGTACATAAAGCAACACTATGTAACTTTTGACAGCAGGACTAACACACTTCCTCCTACAGCTTTAAGGCAAAAAAAGAGCTAAACTGTAGAATGATTCACTCTTGCAGAGTGTCTTATCCTTTGGTCTTATTTGTGCTTTGGAAACATGTATATTCAGGATAAAAAGAAACCACAACGAATAGTCATAATAGCCAGTTGGATTATTGGAGTTGATCAGGTATCTGTAGCTCAAATGTACAATGACCTCAGTTTAAAAAAGACAGATCAAATCTTAAATGACTCTGACCGCCCACTGCACCTGACATCACTCTCTTCACCTGACGTTTTTTAAAAGTAACAGGTAGAATCCTGCAGAGAAAAATTAGGACCACAAGGTACAACAAGTTTTTTGTGCTTACAGCAATTAGACATGTTTCCCCAATGTTCTTACTGTTGTGTCTGTATTGTCCTTGTTTTCTCTCGTAATGTTGTACAGTATATAGCAATGGAATGTGCCATGGTGACCACATGAATTACCTACATGTAGGATTATAAAGTTTACCTTGACCTTGACCTTGACTGCCAAATGATCATGACATTGAAATGGGCTCCATGAAAGATTTTGTAAAAACTGATATGTATGAGACACTTTTTTATGGACCATATATGAGTGGATTGTAACATGAAGTAAAAAATGAGACCTTCGTGTCTCTCTAGGTTGCCTAAACAAGCCTGTGAGAGAGCAACAGTAGCTGACATTAGTTGAGAAGGGTTAGTCTGCTAACAGGCTAATGAGCAGCTTCCAGCTTCCAACACTGAAATTCCACAGAGCCCCTCTAAGCAACTGATTCAAGTGAATTTTGGGAGATGTTGAAAGATTTTTCCAACTAAATTGACATAATTTCAATTTCTAGTCAATACATGGCTGAAGTAAGTATTCAGTGATGAGGTAAACAAAGACAAAAAAAGTTGTATTTTTTCAGCAAACAAACAATCACAGTCTGACATACATGGTGTGTTAGCAATGGACAGTAGGTCAGTTATTTAACACTTCTACCCACAAATTCTAAATTACGTTTAAAATCATATATTATTGCTGGTTGATGCAAGAAAATGGTTTGAAAGGTGATGCAATTATTATCATCCAAAGAAATAAGAAGAAGTTACGGACACAAAATCATCATTATGCAGAACAAGATTGTATAATGACATATCTGTTTGTAACTGTCTTATCAACACACTCAAAAAACAAATTATACAGTCTACAGTCTGTCTACAGTCACAAAAATAATCTTTTCATGGTAGAGTGTTGATGTTGCGTTCAAGCGTCTGGGGACAGAAGCAGGATGGTTTGCATGCTTCTCTTCAAAAGTTGACAAAAGCATTGTATTTTTAAGTCACGTAAAGGTCCAGTGTGTACAATATAGGAGCAGAAATGGAAAATAACATTAATTAATATGTTTTAATTAGTGTAAGGGATTGTTTTGCTTTTTTACCTTAGTGCTTTCTTTACCTTAGAATGAGCCCACTATAACTACAGACAGAGCAGGTTCTCTTCCAAGGAGTCCACCACGTTTCTACAGTGGCCCAGAGTAGACAAAACATCGACTTTAGAGACACTAATTCCTACACACTGGTCTCTTACCCTTTGTCTCAAAGTTTAAGTGAGCTTTGGCAAAGTTTGGTTGTGCACTCACTATAAAACTGTTTGTACTGGTACCAATCCTCTGCTAAACATGAGATTGCAGTGTACTACTGTGTGAGATCTAGTTTGAGCCCTAACCTGTGTGAGCATTATCAGAGCTAACACCAAGGACAGAGCTGACATGAACACTCTCTCCTTTCCTCTGCTTAGGTGGATGTGTTTGCTTACGGCATTATTTTGTGTGAGATCATCGCCCGCATTGAAGCTGATCCTGACTTCTTACCCAGGACAGAGGTAGGACTGTGTTTGTGTGAAATAAAAACTTTGAAATAGAGAGACATGGGAACTGGCCTCAGTTTGTCGATTCAGATTAAACCAGTCTTCAGTCTGCAGTGGGAGGACCTGAATAGCTCAACACTGGACACTGAAGAGGATTGTGCCTGTGCACGTATTTGTCAGTAAGGTGTCATTATAATGGTAATAATACTGTTTCATGCAACATTCCTTAATGGCCTCCATGATTATTTATACTTAATATGCAATGATTTTTATTATAATATATATGAATATAATATAATGTATAACCCTGAACCCTTTACCCTGCACTCAATTGAAAAGAGTACAAAGACATGGGATTTTATGTTTGACTTTATAAACGTAAGTGTTTTTTGTAAATATATTCTTGGGGCTTGTGTCCACATAGTGGTTCTGTTTTCGGAGTGGTATCGTCTTTGTTACGTTGTTTCTAATGAGGAGCCAAAGTCTGCAGTGTGCAGTGTTTTTTCTCTCAGAGCACAAGCCTTTATCCCCACTCTTGCAAGCATACTGCTAGTCCTTTTCTGAACACTCAAAAAAACTCTATGCAGACACAGGCCCTTATTCTGAATTTGATGGCTTTCAAAGATTTTTTAGACTGGAGCAACAACAGACTGTGAAAGTTGTGGAATGCTCTAAAAACACATGGAACATTACACATGTAAACAGTATCATGATTGGGTATGAATGGAGGGTCCTTGAGGGGCTCACTCATTCACAAGCAAGGTTCAACACTAGGTTCAACACTCGGTCAAACACCTGATTGTATAAAAGAGACTAGATGTCCTTAGGAACACTTAGTAACGCTGTTGTCATTAAAAACATTTTTTTAGGTGATTACATTTTCGATATGGTTTGTGTTTTGTATGAGACCCAAGCTTTTTTGGAATCTGGGTTGTAAATGCATCACCAAGACAGAATTATTGAAATGAAAAGACTGAAATAGTTGTGTCCCCGTGTGTGTGTGTGTGTCTGTGTGTGTGTGTGTGCAGGATTTTGGTCTTGACGTGGATGCATTTGAAAACATGGTTGGGGATTGTCCGCGTTCATTCTTTAGCCTCGCTGTCACCTGCTGTAATGTAAGTACACACACACACACACACACACACACACACACACACACACACACACAGTACCATTTCTCATAAGCTATAATTAAGATTGTGAACTGACAAATATTTTCAGTTTTGTTTTCACTCATGTCTCACCCTATCATGGACTGTTGGACCTCTCTGAGTTATACTGATGTATTGATGAGATAATTGTGTGTATGTGGTTTTTTTTTATCTTTCTTGTTTTCAGATGAGTGCAGAGAAGCGTCCATCATTCTCTGACATTGTCTTCACATTGGAGAGTATGGATATAGAAGAAGAGGGAGAGAAGCCCATTGCACTTGGTAAAAGGATCAAATTAATGATTGTTATTAATACATGTGCTCACACTTTTTGCCTTCAACATCACATGGAGAGATTAAGTCACATGACTGCCACAACTGTCAGAGATGGGTTTTCCCGCTCAGGTTTTCCCCTGCAAGCCCACTTGAGGGCTGAACCGTGGATTTTTGGCATGTCTGTTAGAAATGTGTGCATATACTGAAACAAAAACGCTTTCTCCAAACCTCATTAACAGTACCACACAGTTGAAATCATATTGCCCCACACAGATCAAAAAACCCAGTAACACTGACTGTCATCTGCTTTTTTGACTTCAATATAAATTGGTACAATCGGCATTCACTCCTGCGTCAAATGACTCTGCAGATGTCGCATAGTCGTAGTCAAAAGTTCACATGAGCTTGTAAAAAGCATGTATATCATGGCAATGATTCTACAGCTCTGTTTTCTGTGATGAATGAGTGGAACATAAACTACGTTGTCACAAAAACATTCATGAAGTTTGGTTCAATAATTATTTTATTATAGGTCATCTGAAAATGTGACCAAATCTACTGGATAAAAAATAAACCTTATTCTCATATTTGGTTGAATGTCCCTTGACCATTTTCACCTCTGTAAGGTGCTTCTGATAGCCAGCCACAAGCTTCTGGTCGTCCTCTGGCTGAATGTTTAACCACTCCTCTTGACAGAATCGGTGAAGTTCAGCTAAATTTCTAGGCTTCCTGGCACAGAATGGTTTCTTTAGCACAGTCAACATGTTCTCGATGGGGTTCAAGTCAGGACTGATTTAGTTTTAATGTATGTTTGGGATCAGTTGGCTTCATGCAGCAACATTCTCTTAAATGTCTCTTATATTTTCTGTCAAAAGAAAAAAAAGAGAAGTCAACTCCAGATGCACCCAACATTCTCACCATCCACATCAGCTCTAACCCAGATGTGCTGGCAAATGACCAAGGAGCAGGTGCGCTCATGCCAGTGGTTGTAAGAGCGCTCCTGTCTGGTCTGGGGGTTTGCTGAAGGGGTCGTCAGCCATGGAGTGAAAATTGGTCACCTATGTAACATATTTTATAAAATTGAGTTTTATAGAATTTTAACAGGGTGGTGGGTTTTAGAATCACAAATCATCTACTCATCAGCCACCCATCTCCAGCAGCTCCTTCAGCCGGATGCTTTCCCATGGTTCTACCCTCCATCAGGAGTTATGTGCTCTCCCTGGCCAATGGGCCACAACATTCAGAGGGTGGCGGTTTGCATTTGATATTATTTGGACACTAACGGAGTGATACAGCTTTTGCTTGAGGAATGGGAATGGATCTGGAGAGGGTGCTTTGATCCCTATATGCGTGCCACATACAGCACCAATGATATTTGGCGCTACAGCAAAAATAGTGCTCTTGATCTCTACGATTATATTAATCACTTTCAGTACTCTCAGAAGCACACAGCTCAAAGAGGACTGAAAAGCCTGACCTGTCTCCTATCTCTCTCTGAAATAATGATCCTGTGGCCAAAACTCTGAGTGCACTGAGTACGTGGAGCTGTAAAAGCACAGGATTTGTGCTTCTCCTTCACTGAGGCTCCAGGTTATTGCACAAATCCATAAGCAGTACTCATAGCTATCTGGTGCTGAATGCACGTGATCATCCCAGGGTTTTTATAGTCTTAATTAGGATCGATTGACCAATGGTATTTTTAACCATGAATTAAACGATCCAATCATTTAAATTCTTTTAAAAACATATAGTCTGAACATGGATGTTCAAGCACTGCTTGAACATCGCTCAGTCGGTGCTGAGCTTGAAAGAGATTGAAGTTAAAGTTACATTGTCAGTGGCTCAATATTGGTTCTGTGGATGAAAGAGAAGTGGATACAGTGTTGGAGGTAGTGGAAAGTTTTGCCCCTGGCCATTGTGAATGATTTAATCATACAGCTCTTCCAAACTTACCAAAAGTTATCAGGCTGAATGGATCAAATCTGATCACAGGAGTTGTGATGCTTCAAGAAATGTTTCCTCCGGTTTTTGTGTATGCATGGACAAGAGATGTTCCGATACCATTTTTTCCCTCCTGATACAGATTCCGATACTTGTGCTGTGGATATCAGCCAATGCCGAGTACTGATACCGATACCAGTGTGTTATTGGGAAAAAAATGGAATTTATTTTTAAATAGAACAGTATAAAACATTAGTGCAACAGCAACTTAACTAAATAAATTTAGGAATAATAGGTGCTGCCACAATATTGTAAAATAAAAAAGGCATTTAAATAGAACCAACAACAACTTAAATGATTCCTTTAAAAAATGTTTTATGAAAATTATGTAAATTATGTACTAAAATAAAGGCATTTAAATCTTTAATAGTACAGTATTTATCAAATAATAAATTACGTGGTATTGGATCGGTGCCTAGACTCCAGTACTCGCCAGCATTTTCAGCAGTATTGGAGGCAGTTCCGACACTGCTATTGGAATTGGAACAACTCTAGTATGGACCCAAGTTTTCCTAGCAGAACATGACATTGTACTAACATGATTAATGCTATTCACTTTACCTGTCAGACCATTTAATGAATGATGAATGTTGTACAATACCAGCAATACTTATTCATTTTCTCCCTCCTTCGTTTGTTCAGAGCCAGTGACGGTAGATGTAAGCCCGTACCGGCGCCGCAGCTCTCCCTGTCACCTTAGTGACCACAGCCAGCAACGGCAAGGCTTGGCGAGGAGCCAATCAGACATGTTACCGCCAGCAATGCTGACCCCTCCTCTCCTTGGGACCCCTGCACGGGTCAACCCCTTCTCTCTCAGACAGGACTTGAATGGTGGGCGGTGTAAACTCTTAGACACACCAAGCAAGTCCGTCATCTCCCTGACCTTCACCCTTCCAGCGCTTCGCGATCCATGTGCCTCCCCCCACCTTCTTAGAGGGATGCCGGGGACGCGAGCACTGCCAAGGAGATGTCAGTCGCTTCCCTGTACCCCAGAGCTCAGCAGGACTTTGGCCTTGTCCAGAGACATGGAGAGGAAAGAGGAGGAGAAGGATGAGGACATCAGAGTGTCAGCAGTTAAGGGAGAGAGAGGGGAAGATATGGAGGATGACCTGGGGAATAAAACAGGTGTGTTAGAAAAGGTGGATGAAAGGTTACATGACAAGCATTTGGAGGTAACTGAGAAGACAGACTTGTTGAATGAGAAGGATGGGATGAGGGAGGATTCAGGTTTTCCTGTCGAGTTGGAGATGGTTTCTCTGGAGCGGTTGGAGGAGGAGGAGGAGGACAGTGTGTGTCTAACAGAGCCCATGGACTGCACCAAGTCTCCAGAGGCTGCAGACAGAGTCTTGGACTCCACACCTGTAAGACCCCTGCTCACCTCTACTTCCTCATCCTTACGGACCAATGGATGGCGACTTCCCATCTCCAACGGACCGCCCTCCTTGCCTCCTCTGCCACGACTGAACAACAACAACGGCTCAGCGCTTGTGATTGGCCAACAGGTCCAGTGGGGTCTGGGAGGGCGGTCTAATGGTTACAACGGAGCCCAGGTCCTGTCCTCTGATCTTAATGGCACCTCTGAACAGGATGAGGTCATTTCCTGTCCAGGCTGTTGCCTGGTAGGTCTGAGTTTCCCCTCAGTGTGCCTCCGTGGTTCAGCTACTGTGACTGCCCCACTCCGAAGGGCATCGTTACCACGGCAGCGACCCTACCGGAACCTCAACGGTCCCATAACTAGTGGCAGCGCTTCCTCATCAACAGCCGCCACAGCAACCAAAGCTCTACTGTGCCGCAATACAAATGGACAAGTTGTGGCTGGGCCCTCAGTGATGTGTGAGCCTGGCCGCTCCCTGCCAGAGGCCCAGACATAAACCAGCTCAGTGGGGATTTGGTTTTGAACTTGTGATATCCACCAGCACTAAATGTTAGCAGACAAACACAGCAACGCTACATGTTGCTTTGCTAATATTGAGAGCCCAATACTGACCCCAGCATCTGAGATGTGTTATTAAATCAGCAAACCGCAAACTGTAGTAGATAGTTAAAGAGCCACCTGCGGGGCTGGAGGATTAATTACAACAAATCAGAGTGACGGTGAAGAACGTGGTGGTCTAACGTAGGGCAGGCAGAATACAGCTAAAACAGACAGGCTTTAGACAAAGCAGGCTGAGCTGGGCTATGAACTTAACACTGAACAGTCAGGGTCACCCTCACATTACTGCCGCTGGAATGGTGCTTATCCACACAGAGCAGCTAGTCTCAAACTTACACTGATGCATGCTCCATCCATACTCAACCAAGTCAAACTGAACTCAGTCTGCACTCATCTGCGCTGCCTTCATGACTGGAGGCTCGGTATAAAAAGTGTGTGGCTGACTAAATAAGCTAAGTATACTTGGAATTTATTATCATTGTTATGGCCATCATTTCTATCAATAAAAATAACATTGTACTCAACAGATTAATTGCTGGAATGTGCAAACACGGAGACATGATTCAAAAGTAGTCTGATGTGTTAAGAAACTCTGAGGAAAGTCAAAGTGATATGGAAGGAAAGACAATGAAACAATGACCCAGTCTGTCCATTGTAACCATCCATCACAGTTTACAGACAGACTTCCTGCTTCAATTTCAGCTCTCTTGTTTTGCATGGCAGCCCTGGCACTGCATTGTACTGCTAAGGCCAGGCCAGGTATGGATTGAAAACTATGGATGTGAATGAGGTTTACTACAACCAGTCTGGTGTGGCTGCAGGTACATATAAAACACTGTTTTTGATTCTGTTTAACAGATAAACAGTAGCTAAACCCTGGGAATATTTATAAAGAGGATTTGCGTCCTACATTTTTCATTACATTATCGCAGTTGCCCTTAGAGTATGTGTGTGTTTGTGTGTGTGTGTGTGTGTGTGTGTGTGAGAGTGAGTGAGTGAGAGAGACAGACATAAAGAAGAAACTTCTTCCGCTCGTCATGTAAATTCTTTATTTTTGCACTTCAGTTTGGAGCACCTTGCAGTAAGACACCAGGCTTTTACTAGATGGTGCTTTATTTAAATCTGTGCTACTGGTGGTTCATGTGTGTGTGCTTTTGGCCAGACAAACTACAGAGCTCTCACCCTTTGACATCTACCCCCCCTCACATGTATCTTGTGTATTTACATATACATTTTGATTACACTGTTGTTGTAACTTAAAAAGTGTCATATGAAGCAGGTAAGAATATTTATTGTACAGATCATTCCACACACTGTGTGTGTACAGTATGTGCTGCGAAAGGTAGTGTGATGGATCCTTACAGGATACATTTTATCCTGTTATTTCTCATGTTAAACCATGGTTCTTGCATCATTTCTTTTTTTGTTCTGTTCTTCGATACAGCTAGAAACCTGCGTGCAATAATCTGATAATAAAAAACATGGTTGTGCATAACCCTGTGTGGTTTTTTTTATTACCTCTTTTTTAATTGGGTAAATAGCTGAAAGTGAAAAGGTAACTTTTTATTGAAAATGAGCAAGTTTAAAGTTATAAACATTACAATTAAAAATGATTAATTCTGCAGATAAAGCAAAGTAAAATTCCAACAATATCAACCACCTTAAACACTGATTAATCTGTATAATAATTTGAATGTAATGCAAAGAGTTTATAACTGCTTCAGTGGAAAAAAGTCTTGAGGTTATGAGTTGCTAAGTCTCTGAAGAATTTTAGCGCAGTGTGGAAGGAAGGTCCAGCTCTCCAAATGTTACTGACTTATATACAAAACAGAGGGGGTTACCTTCATTTGTTTTATAGTAGTGCAGTGCCCATATGAAGTATGTATTCCTATAGAAAAGTGAGAGGTTAAGTAGCTTTTTCATGGATAGCCAAATGCGGTTGTGTTTGAAGGTGGGACTTCAGGGATATAATTGGCTGTTATTGACTACTTTTGATTATACCATTATTTTTTTAAAAACTATTTACTTTGCCTTGTTTGGTGTCATTATTTTCAGCAACCTCACATATGTGACTGTACAGTTATTTTTTCATTTTGTATGTCAAAATGAAAAAAAGTCACTGTACACTATGGACCTAAAATCACAAAATAACATAAAATCAGAGTAGGAAAAAGTTAGATTTTTTACTGTGAAAACCACAAATATGTTTATGTTTGCATTAGTTATAATGCAAATATAAATTGTTGTTTGCTAAATTTGTGCATAAGTTTTTGAAATGTACAAAGTTCTATGTAACTATTTACATTTAAATGCAGGCAATGCCTCAGGCTCAGGGCTCCTCAGCTCATTCCTGCCTGTTCCACATTCAGCAGTCTCCTCCTTGTTTTGACTGACAACATAAAAAAATGACTACACTATACATGAAACACTAAACACACTACACACTATATAACACACTATATAACACACTATATAACACACTAACTATACACTCCAAACACGCTATATGTCACAAATCTCTCAACTCTCAAAACTCGCCATCTCTGTCGCTGTCTGTATCACCGCCGGCGTACCTCACACAACTTCCTGTTCCTCAGCAACCAAACTTGCTGCTTGCAGACACTTTCGTGACAAAAGCCTGTTTTTACCATTTCTTCCTGCACCAGACACAAAGCAACCGTGTCAGCAATATTTGCGAAAAAGCATGGCGGATGTTATTTACCCAAAGTCCGGTTTTGAACCTGCCGTTGTGTCTGTCGACTCGGGAGGTGGGCCGTGTGGGGGTGGTCTAGCAGCTAGCTACACACAAACATCCACAGATTCCGATTCCAGTTTGTTGTCCTCGGGATCTCCTCAGACCGGAACTGACTCAGTCCGGACGCATTTAGTCTCATTAGTCAGTCAGTTTAGATGCACAGAACGGGACCGAACCACAGACAAAATCCTGGTCCAGCTCGCGCCGCTGCAGGTATAAATCTGCTTGTTTCTTAAGGTATGTCGTGGGCTTGTGCACTGCAGTGATTGGCTCTGGTGCGAATGTGACTGTGGTGGCTCCGGTGGACAATGCTTGCGGAATCTGTAAAGCATTTATGAAATAATTTATTAACAGTATCATTGTAGTCCAAACAAATCCGACGTCGCACACCCTTGATCCACACAGCAGCCATGTTGAAAGTCTGAGATCAGTCTGATCCTGATCTGCAGAGATATTTGAGGGACAGACACACATACACACACACACACACACACACACACACACACACACACACACACACACACACACACACACAGAGAGATTCCTTGATTTTATAGAGAGATAGGACTGTATCTTATCATCAACATCATCTTATCTACCTTCCTGTAACCCCCCATGTGGATAATTGCTCCACATGTGGTTTTCTGACACCTCAAGCAAAAAGCATTCTCCCCTCCTCCTTTTACATCCTGATCCTGTGTTAAGAGCACAATGATCACAAGAAAACTATGTAACTTCAGTTACAGCCTGTAACCTGTTTACTTTGTCAGATATGATAAATTTACATTAAAATTACAAAGCCACAAATAGATTCATTATGTTGTCAGCATGCATCCTGTAAACAACTATGTTTAAAAAAGAAAAAAAGGCTTAAAATGTGTGTTCTTTCATTTGCTTTCAAATCAAAAGCAATGCATTTGTGCATGCAATAGCGCTTGAGAGGTGGATGTTATAAAAATGAATGGAAAACTAATGATACATCTAAATGTATATTATTTACTGGGAACGAAATATAATTGAGCTTATGATATAAAACTATTTCTCCTGCATGGGGATCAAATGCACTGTAATTATGAAATAAAAAACTATTACTCATCATGGGTGGTATGGTGGAGCAGTGGTTAAAGCTGTTGTCTCTCAGCAGGCAGGTATGAGTATGATTCCCTTTCTGTGTGTTTTGCTGTTCTGTCCCTGCAGGTACTCCAGCTGAAGGGACAGATGCACACATTAAGATCTTATTTCTCTTTAGAGAAAAATGCTGCAATGAAATTGTGGTGGAAATTATTTTTTCCCCTTATAGAGATGTGAACATATAAGTGATGGATCTTCGATGTGCTTTCGAAGCGGCTAACTTTAACTTTAATTGCCACCAGCTCAACTACTCCACCATAGAGAAGGAGACACTAGCTATGTTCTGGTCAGGTTGTTCATACTGATCCTAACCCTCTTGTGTAAGCCAGGAACACAAGTTCTGTCCCTGGGTTTGGTATACACACACATACATATACATATACAGTATATATATATATATATATATATATATATATATATATATATATATATATATATATATATATATATATATATATATATATATATATATATATGATTTATTCTCGGCCCACACAGTTCTCGTTAATTAACCGAGGTCTCTGCTCACCCCATGTCAGATTATAACTTAAATGAGTTCAGCTCAGTCAGATCATACCTCACACATGTTCAAAGGTTTCATAATATGTAAGATAATGCAATAAGGTGAATAATGCATGTAACAGTAAATTTGGTCAGTGTGTTCCATTTATAGTACCACAGAACATTTCCAACATATGTAGTTTCACTTTCACCCTGTGGAGGGAGCAGTTATAAAGAACTGCTGCCATTTCTTGGAAATGGTGGAGGGAGGGGTGAGCAGCAGCAGCAGCAGCAGCAGCAGTGTGGAGGGATCAGAGGGACCTGAATATTAACTGTCGCCTGAACAAGAGTTCAGTACACAGCTGAACATATGTATGAAAAATAAAGTGGTCCATTATAATAATAAAATCATTCATATTTGGGTATATTTAAATGGAGCTGTACTTTGAAGTGGATTGCTATTTTCCTTATAATAATCACAAAATGATATAGTTATTAACAGGACACTTTCCAAGAAATGAGGAGGAAGTCATTTTAAATTGTGATAAATTAAAGTGTCTTACGACTAAAACAAGCTGGATAAGATGACTCTTACTCCGACTCTGGCTGCTCAGGTTTGGATGGTCAAAAGATGCAGTGGGGCAGTGATCGTTTCAAAGTCTGCAGCTCTGAATCCAAAACTCAGGCTTTCTTCTCCAATACTGATGAATGTATTCATGCCATTGGAAAAACTTGTTTCAGCAACAAAGACAACAACAACAAAACAAAAAGCTCATTTAGATGTCAGTGGGCTAGTTTTATGGCAAGTTCTGCCTCAAAAATATTTTTTTTCTGTCTTTCTTGAAATGTTAATGCCCCATAGTGTCTTCCATAACAATGTATACATTTCTGTCATACATTCTGTTATTGGAATTTGTGTAGACATTTAAGATGTACAGTGCTTTTGAAATGACGGTAAAGCAATTTCATAGCAATCCTTGTTTTACTCTGATTTACCCATAGCACATTTCTATTTAGACTCTAATAAACCCCTCTTAAACGGAACCAGTCTAGTTTCAGTTTCACTGTCTGAGTAGTTATAGGTGTGGTCTGCTGAGTGGAGATGTCTGATGAAGAGGACAAGCAGCAGAAACGCTCTGAACTGTGAACTGCATCTGCTCTCTGTCATCCAAACATGACCAGCAAATACTACGGTAAGTCATGATACTGTGTGCTCATGCAGTTAGCTACATTTTCATGTGTTTTAAATAGTATCAGCAACACTAAAGCCTCTCAGCTCACCGCTAACACTGTTCATGAATTGTATAAAGCCAGGCACAGCATGATAGTGAATGCTGAAAATATTTTCTAGTAACATAACATATTTCTGTTATGGCATTCAATCAGCACTATTTCCACTATGTCAGTCTGGAGTGAAGGCATATGGTAGCCTTTATTTGAAAGCTAAAGTTAAAGTTTGAAGGTTGTAAAGATAACATTAGAAGAGTGTCAGTGGATATAGTAGTATGGATAAGAAAGAACCCAACAACATGTAACCTAATGCTTACTGCCACACAAGGTAAACCTCATCTTTAGAATAAATGTTGGCACAGTACATTTCTGCAGACTCATGATAATGTTGAACCTTAAATTTTATGCTGTTACCGCACTGAGCCCAGTCAGGTTAGGGTTAGGCAACAGAACACATTTGATATAGGTTTGGAAAATGTCATGTTTTTTCTTAAAATATCTATTTTGGTCTAAATTGTCCAGATTGTCTCCTGGAAAATATCCGGTGGTCACACACTTACCAATGTTGATGTGCACGCTTGCTCTACCGTCATTGGCTTGACAGCCTTGTTGCTTGGCTTAACGCCATCACCTTGTGATATTACAGTCTGGTCATAAATGTATAACGTGAACATGCTATGCTATGACATATATTGTGGAAATGTCAGTATGGTACATATGACACAAAGGTAAACATATCAGTCATTTGCAGAAAGGTTAAATGTCAACATTTTATGCTGGTGACTGAACTGTAGTACAACTGTTGGTTTTATGTTTCCATTTTTTATCTGAGTTAGTCTGCTAAGCTCAGATTAATTAACGTTGATGTTCCAATTCTAACAGCAGTTGCTGTAGTGGACTAGTGGTTAGTGAACCACAAGGATGTGTCACTTTTTCTGAGAGGCCAGTTTATGAAGTTGAGCAGAAATGCTCACAGACACTACAAAAATGGGCACAACGATTTTGTATATCTACACAAACATTAGCTGAAGCTAGCTAGCAAGCTTACTCTGACTTATTTGAAACTCAAGTTATTTATCATTTTTGTGACTAACCAGCTAGATTTTCGTTTTCTCAACAGAAAAATACAACCAGATTTTGTACGAATTCAAGTTTCTCTCATATACATTCCATTCAAACTGGACAGAGACTGAATCAAAGCCTCCACAACAGTGTTGATTTATCTTTCTACAATCGTATTTGGTCCAAATGAATCCTCAGTTTACAGAGTAATAGATGGAAATATTCTGGCTCCACACACTGTTTTCAGCTGCTGCTGATGTTGATGATCTTCTCCACCAGAGCCATAGTCCTGGTCAGAGCCTCTGTAAATCACATCTGTACTGTATTCCATATCTTCAAACTAGCATTCATATGTCTCAGGGATAGTTACATTATTATAGCAGAAAAACTGAATGTGGAAATCTGTGGGGGCGGATTTGTAAACCAAAGGAACGTTTGTAACCCTTGTGCAAAGATTTTGCCCTCTTCTCATTGATCAGCTGGAGGCACCATGGATAGAAAGTTGCTGGAATCAACCCAGTACAGCTACTGAGTCCTATCTTTCTATGTGGAGTTTGCCTTTGATAGTGATTAATAATCAATAAAGTTGGTGTAAACAACTCTGTTTGACTGTTTATGAGCAAAATGCTCTGTTTCACTGGAGGAGGACAAAAGCTGCGGTGCGTCACTGTGTGCTTAATGTGGTCCGTGGTCCTCTTCTCAGAAAGGATAGGTCATAAGAACTTTCATTCTGATCAGTAGGGGATGAGGTGTGGCTGGGTGAAATACTTCATCTTTAATGAGGAACATATTAATAACATAACCTGCAGCCAAACTCCAGCATCAGGGAACATCGTCTTGCCGGCTGAAGTGGCACACAGCGCGGCACAAGGGTCGCTGTTAGTTTCAGACCGAGGGTCTTAAAATCAGGTGAGATCAGGTACTTAGCTGGCACGTCTCGGAGCAGTAGAAAGTGTTTGCAGTAATAAGATGGGCCTTTGATATGAAGTCGATGTCGCAATAATTTAGGGCAGCAGAAATAAAATGTGTAGTTGTTAACAGGATGGTACAGAGGAAACTCTCCAGAGGAAACAGCAGCGATGGTGCTCTGGAGTAAAGAACTAAATGTTTCTGCTGCTGGAGTCCATTGCAGGTTATGTTATATATATATGTTCCTCATTAAGGATTAATTATAAACACCCATACCCCATCTCCTATTAATCAGAATGACATTATCCTTGAGCATTTCAGTAAGCCTCCATGTTTTATCCTGATTCTGTGATGCATTGTGACAAAATTAGTTCTACACTTACTGACTCATCCTCTGTCTTGTGTTGATGTTTTGTTAAAGATTTCACTATAGCGCCATGTTGAATTATGGAACTAAATTGTTGACTAGAGTTCCTCACAGACTGTAATACACACAGCTGTTGAATACTAAGAGAATCCAGTCTTATCTAATGTTATTTATTCTCCCATACAGGACGAAATAATGTGGAGCTGAGGATGGTGATGGTGGGAAAGACTGGTAATGGGAAGAGTGCCACTGGAAACACCATCCTGGGACGACAGTGCTTTGAATCCAAGTTCAGTGCAGCATCTATGACTGTGGACTGCTCTAAGGGCAAAGCTACAGTGGATGGGCAGCAGGTTGCTGTGATCGACACCCCGGGCCTGTTTGACACCAGATTTGGCATGGACAAAACTGCTAAAGATATATGCCAGTGCATCACTTATGCTGTGCCTGGACCCCATGTATTCTTGGTAGTCATCAGGCTGGGCAGATACACTGATGAAGAAAAGGAAACAGTGCAAAGGATTCAAGAAATCTTTGGCCAGGCAGCAGACAGATACAGCATGGTTCTCTTTACTGGTGGGGACCTTCTGGATGACACCACTATTGAGACGTTCTTGAATGAAAGCCCAGACCTGCAGCGACTTGTGTCCAGATGTAATGGCCAGTACCATGTCTTCAATAATAAGATACAGGATCCCTCTCAGGTCAGTGAACTGCTCCAAAAGATCAGAAATATAGTCCAGAGGAACGGAGGAAGCCACTACACCAATGAGATGTTCCAAGAGGCTGAGAGGGCAATCGAAGAGGAGAAACAACGCGTCCTGAAAGAGAAAGAAGAACAAATACAGAGAGAAAAAGAGGAGCTGGAGAGGAAACTTCAGACAGAGCATCAAGAACAGCTGAGGAAATATGCAGAGCAACTCCAGGCTGAGAAAGAGAGAGAGGGGAGATTGAGAGAGGAGGAAATGAGGAGGGAAAGGATGAGGAGGGAGAGGGAGAGGGAGCTGGAAAGAAGAAGGGAGAGTGAGGACAGAGAAGCAGAAAGAAAGAGGGAGGAAGAGGAAAGACAAATGATGATGGAAGATATGAGGAGACGTCTAGAGGAGCAGCGTGAAAGAGAACTAGAAGAGGAAAGAGAAAGATTGAGAAGGCAAACACCACGACAGGCTGACAGTGATGATGACTGTACAATTCTCTGATTTGGTTTTCTGACCTTTCTTTGTGTGCCACTGTTCAAACCCACTGTGTAAGAAGGAGGGCTACTGCAGATCATTCATCCCCACAGCCATCAGACTGTTTAACTCAAGCACCACCTGAACAATCACTTTCCACTCACCTAGTTTTGTAATAAATATCATATATTAAAATGACAATTTATCCTAATGCATATTTGTCTCAGTCTTTGTCCTGTACTTTCTAATCTAATCTAATTTAATGTGATCTAAAACTTGGTGCCACAGACCACAGAATTTGGGGAAAAAAGTGCACTTAAATCTTAAACTGCACACATGAAATTATTAAATAATATTTCTTATTTCTTCGCTGCTTATAAAAGCAGAATATATGAGATGTTTCTCTACCAGGAAAAGCCTGGTATCAGACTAATTCTCATATGCAAATTAAACTGGCTACACCAGGAACTGTATGATTTTTTATTTGTCGTGAATAGTTGCCGCCACAACAATCAATCTATTTGTGTTATTGACCTTACTAATAAAATATCTGTTCATTTCGAAATTTGCATATTTGACCACACAATGCAGTGAATTAAAGCTTTTTCCAGTTACTAACACACTAAAATGACATGCATAGCACAGATATTTGAACTGACACACAGAGAGAAAAACTTCTTCCCAAGTCTCCAAAACTTTAAACACATTTTCTGCTTTACACACATTTTACAATTAAAAATGGCACTTTTTAAATGCACTAAACACGGTTCTCTGCATAAGACACAACAATCTGAAATAAAGTCACATGTTTGCTGTTTCAAAACGCTGCCATTTAAAAAAACACTACATGAGCTCATTGGCCACTATATGCGTCACCTGCCAAACAATTGTTAATGTAATTGTTACTACTTCAATCAGGAAGTAAGCACTAAAAGACCACAGGTGACAGGAAGAGGAGGAGGGAGGGTGAGAATGAGAGGGGGAGGAAGAGTGAGAGGTAGAACTGGTAGAGGAGGTCATGGCCAAAGAAGACAACAACTTTCAAATGAAAACAGAGCAACCTTAGTTGATCATGTCATCAACCATGGGCTGACACTGCGAGAGGCTGGACTCTCTGTCCATTAACACATTTCTTTTCTGCAATTTTATTTTTGAGTTTACAGTTTTGTGAGCATATTTTTGTTCACTCCAATGTCAATGGCTTTGCATATGTTGCAGTGACTTGTTTGGTAGAAAATAAAAAAATGAATGTTTCAACAGCATGTGCGTGTATCTGCAAGTATTTCTATGCATGTGAACAATCTGAAGAATTCTCTACAGTTTGAACTATGTTGGTATTATAGCAAAGCATACTAAAGACAGGAGTGCTTTTCATTATGCCCAACAGTGTGTAGTTCATTAGACAAGAATCTGTAATATGAATGAAGTGCTTGCCATCTGGTGAAACGGTTTGATTTTGATAATGCTATATGTAGTTTTGGTTGCAGTGCTTCACTTTGCAGGATATATGAGGTATTTTGCAGTTTGGGTGTGTGGTTTTGTGAATTGTGTAAAGCATTTTAATAAAACCACACTAGTTTGCAAAATTGAGTTTTAGCAATCGGAAAGAAAACTGTAAAAAAACATCTGTGTAGTATTTGGTATTCTTCAAGTGGACAAATATTGTGACGTCTCTTGGGATGGTTGTGTTGAGATGTGTTGATTATTGCAGACTTTATATTGTGATACTATCATTATCATGGGTAGTGTGCTGTAAATTGTATCCTATCATGAGATGTTCTTTGATTCTTTAATTCCAACTTGAAACTGCTCAATGTAAATTCTGTTTTGCTGATGACCAGTGTATAAAAACAACAAAAAATGCAAAATCATTAGGACAAAACACAAAACAACTTTGCATTGGCGCATCAAAAAGCAAACCACAATAAAAGGCCAGTCCAGTCTAAAGTCCAGGAACATTTCTATTTTCAACAAGCATCTCTCAGGCAACTTTAGCTTATTCTGAGTTCTATCTCAGACACAGAAAACTGAACACATCACACCAATACTCTGGTCTAAGCACTGTCACAAATCATAGTGCTGGTTCTCTGCATATGTCCCACCCTGAGGAGCAATAAGCAGCCATTGCACAGTACCTGGGCACCAAGTTTAGATTTAAAACAGGGCCTTGGTTAAAGAAACTGACCTAATAAACTTGTAAATCCATCCATCCATACATCCATACATACAGTACAGCTGTTTGTAAATCCCTCAAAATACATCTCTGACGGCCTTTAATCCACGGGTCTCAAACTCACATTAGCATTATTTATAGGTGACTGTGATAAACAGGGCTGTTATGTGGACAGGTATGTGGAGAATGCATTAAGCGAACATTTAGTTTTATCACTCAAAGGAAATATTTATGTTTCAAAAATGGCATGTCTGTATTATATAGAAATGGGCTCTTACCTGCTCATTTAAGCAAATGCGATTGACAAGTAAATGGTTAACATGTGTGGCTTTTATCTTGTCGGATTACATTAAAATATATGAGTTAACTATCCAGAATATGAAAACTGCATAAAACTGGATGAGTGCCCTGAAAATCAGTATGAAAAAATGGGTTCTGTGAGGTTCCACATTGTCACAATATCTAATCTAATTTTATTAATGCCACCCAGACATGATCACATCTTTGTATTTTATCACAGTCTTTGACGTGACCGTTTGATGATTTTGAGGACAAATTCCGAGGACATTCTGACAAGCTGAGTTTGATGGTGATGTAACAGAGAAGAAACAGGGAAAAGTGTGTGAAGGGAGCTGGCAGGGGATTATGGGAGGACCAGCCCTGGGCTTAGAGTTTCAAATATATACTGATTTGGAATATTGACGTCTTTTATACGGCTTCATATAATAGAGATAATGAAAGAGGAGCCATGGATGTATTTCCAGCTGCCATCTTTTAATATTCAGTGTGCAGTGTGTCTCTATTATTCATTGACCCGGGCCATGTGTTCTGTTTTTCAGACTGCAGTAGACAGAGGAAAGTTTGGACACTGATTAAACATTAGCCCCTTTTACACATCGTCTCTGCATTATCTCCCGAGTGGTGGTTCGCCGTTTCTCCACTGATGGTGATTCACACAGACCGGAGCATCTCTATTACCGCCGTGTAATTCACACAGAAAGCTGGCACTGCAGCTCCTAAAGGGGCATAATGGTACATGTCATGATGATGACGTTGGTGTTTCCCAGGCGTCCCCCTTTCAGTCTATACCCACAACAGTTTATAATCATATGGGTGCTGTTATAATGTGTAGTGATTGAAATCCTGACCCACCAAACATCCTGGAAAGTGACGAAGTTACGTTTTTCACGCTAAATTACATAATTACATAATCAGCATCAGTAAATAGGAAACTAAACTACTATAACTCTCCGGAGTCATACACTGGAGTAGTTGTAGATAACACTCTTATTCATTTCACATTTTGAAATGATAACCCAACAATATCAATAAAATGCAGCTTTTTTCTTACAAACTGCCTGGAACGAGGCCTGGAGTGGCCTCACCCCTCTCTCTCAACCCTGCATTGTTCCTACTCTTCATCCTGAATTGACACACTGCTACACAGCATCATTTAAGAAGCTACACAATTATTTTAGAATTTGTTTCTGGAGATAAAAGGTACAGACTATCAACAAAACATATATCTAGGCCCACTCTGGATGGTTGTCTGGGTCCTCCAAAATGTAAAGATTAGTGGGCAGCTAAAGCAGATGTGTTACTGGAAATGGGGCTCTCCAGATCATTAACCAATCATTTCTGCCCCCCTCTGGCTAAAATTGGATTACAACTTTATGCCTCAGTGTCCAGCCTACAAATCCCTCATCTGCACCAAATCAGGCAGTTGAAGTTTTCTTGTCAGAATTTTGCAGATGAGAAAAAAGTCCCTAAAATTTCACTATATACCACTGTGCCATAACTATGCCTTCATCCTGGTATTGCTCAACAGCGCTTTGTCACATGGTGTGTAAAAGGGTTGAAATACACAATCGACTTTTATTTGTCAGGAATACATGACCTTATTAGACACTAAATCCAATAGTCAGAATTCTGACACAGACATAAACAGAAGAACCATTAAGCACCTGCAGGACAAACATTTTAAAATGATTCATCACAATCAAAATGATGTGTGTACTGAAAAGGCGTACTGGTATTCTGCACCTTCTTACAAGCTCAGTGTTAAAGCTGCAGTCTGGAGTTTTGAGAAACAAGTGGACTTAGCCAGAATATTTGAATGATACAGCTCCAGGCCCCTCCCTCTTCCTCTCTGCTGTGTTGCAGCCCTGCCTTCTAAGCCCCTCCCACAGAGGAGCCTGCTGTGCACAAGCAGGCTTGTAATCACGGTAACAGAGGTGCCAGATAACCAAGATGGCACATTCAAAATAACAACAACAACAACAACACAAGACCAGAGGGGTACTGCACAAAACCAAGATAAGGAATTAAGCCGGGATATGTTGGTTATCCTGGCTGAATTCAGCATCAAGTCGGCTGCATGAAAGCAGGTTGAACTTAACCTGTCCAAGTTACTATGGTGATCTATTCTCTGCAGCTAGCCTGTTCCAGTCCAGGCTAACAGCCAGGCTAAGATTAGTCCTAGAGATTCACCTGTATTTCCACCATCAGTCCAGTCAGGAATTAAGTGTTTTACAGCATGTCCATGGTCTTTCTAAGTATGTTGCATCATTTTACAGTTTTTTTGGATTGCATAAACGCTAAAATCAAAAGTCGTACACAACTATAAAAACCTTACACTCAAGGAGCAAAACTCCGGACCAGATTAGCACAACTATAAGCACAATGTCGGCTTCACACTTTTTGCAAATGACTGCACACAGTAATTTGCAAAACACTAAACACACTTGTATACATTAGACACAGATGCATATCATGATGACACTTCCTTGCAAATTCCAAAGCACTGACTTTCAAGTGACCACACTCATTATCTAATTGGTTAAACACAACACTCAGGTGCACCAACACATGATTGCTTAATTGTAGACACACAAATCAGGTTCAAGCACTACAAAAAGGCGAGTTCACCTGTCTTCTACCACAATGGAACGAGTAAGATGAGGAAGAGTAAGAATGAGAGGAGGAATTCAAAGAGAAGGAGAAGGAGGTGAAGGCAGAGGCCATGCCAGAGGTCAAGGTGGAGGTAGAGAAGAGGACGAGGACGAGGCAGAGGAAGACCAGAAGCAGGAATACATGCCCTGAGAAGGAGAGGACCAAATTTATCAAATGAAGTTCGGGCAACATTAGTTGACCATGTGGTGAACCACAGACTGACGCTGAGGGAGGCTGGACTGAGAGTTCAGCCAAATCTTAGCAGAGATACAGTGGCATCTGTGATCAGGACATTTCGACAAGAAAACAGGTAAAAACAAATCTTCATATTGTTCATACTGGTTCCTGTGAGATCCTATGTATTTCTTTCCACATAGGATTCAGGTTCGAGAGCGACAAGGAGGGAGGGGGCCTATTTTCACACAAGAACAAGAAAGAGCAATCACAAACATGGTTCTGGCCAATAATGCAATAACTCTCAGAGAAATTCACGGCGGTTCTTCCCTCGTCGTCTTGCTAATGAAGATGTCGCTTATGATGACAACGAAATTCTCTGGCCTGATCCAGCTCGGCGAAGAGATAATCCCTAATATTTTCCCTGCTGGATTTTCTTTTCTTTTTTTGTCAGTCCCCCCCCCCCCCAATATTTTTTATAGTACTTTTTTTAATTTTCTTTTGATTGGGTGTGTATTTTTTTTTTTTGATGTTATGCACAGTACTGTTGTAGCATGGACATCTTTTGTTGAAATTTTGACTGATTTAGATAAATAAATCACTCTTCAGCATTGGTCTTGTGTTGTATTTGATAATTTTTAGTATTGTATATTTGCACTTTCTCTGTGTACTTCACTTACATTACTCAAATAACTGAGGAGTAGAATTGCTAAAAGTGTTTTAGGTTAAGTGCAGCAGTGTGTAACTGGTTCAGACAGAATTTAGTCATATGAAACGTGTGTGTTTTCATGTGGTAACAAAATATCATTTTTATAAAGTATTGTATAGTTTTTATAATAGTGTTTCATTTTGCAAAGGATGTGAGGTGTTCTACTAATTGTGTGTATGGTTGTGCTAATTGTGTGTCGTGTTTTGAAAAACCGGGCCCTATATTCAAAATCGTGCTTAAGCAATTGAAAAAAACTGTAATGATCCTGCATTAAAATATTACATATACATCGTCATTTCTCATTTCATTTAAATTTGTTGGCTGTTTGTAATTGCAACAGTCTTTTTATATTGACTGAAGTGGTAGTGTGGGTAATATAGGGCCTGTGATGTCATTGCTGCATGCCCAGTACTGCATAACATTGCAGGCCTAAGAAAGGAGAGCCCCCCCCCCCCCCGAGTGGCTGTTGATGTTGTCTGGGAAAATGCTCCCGTCTTCCCAGACAACACTAATCGCAGACTCGTCAGGGAGCAATATATTGCAAGTTTTTTCACTTAATTTTTGGATTTAGCCTATCTTTAGTTAGAAAAAGATCTTAAATGTTCCTTTTTGCTGTGTGTGTGTATTTTGTTAGCATTGGTGGTTATCTTTTAAATTCTACTTCACATTCATAAAAAAGGGAGGACACCACAATGCTTTCTAGTTGAATTTATTGTATTTTTTTTTTTCATTTGGCAGTCCTCATTTGTCTTGGTTGCTTGGATCCTGGAATAGAGAGAAAAAGCAACAACAATTAAAACACTTTATTGCAGTTAGTGTGTCGGTGTGCACTGAAATACTCACCTCTCTTTCTAGTTTCTGGATTTCCAAGTCCAGTTTCCTGAGTGTCCGGCATTTAATCTCAAGATCCTGCTCCATTTCTTGGATTTTTCTCTGCTTGAGTTTGAATTTAACGTCTGCCAGCTCTATCTGTTTCTCCAGGTGCTTTGCATATAGTCCTGACAGTTTGTGAAGTCTGTACAAGAAATGTCAATTAGCACAGCAGGATTTGTGCATAATGTAGATTTACTTTAGCTAATACTCAATGTTACCAGGCTGCCTAGAGACTGTGGAGCATCTGGGTCCTGTTACACATATATTTTCTATTAGCACCACATCACTGACTTCATATCCTTTATGGACTAAATAAACAGGCCATATACATACATGTATTGAAAGAACTATATTAAGATATCATCTTCCCGTGGCTTCAAAAGTGTAAGCATGTTCCCAGCCACTGCAAGGAAATCCAAAGTCAGACAGTATAATATATTTATTTGATTGTGTTCCATGTGCAGTAGCACTGCATTATGTACCTTGTATGAAGCGAACAGTTTCTGTGGCTGGGACAGAGTCTGTTACTGTCCTTCCTTGGATCCGTGCCGTCACTGGCCTCCCTTCATTTAAATGGAGTGCCAGCTCCACTGCTGGGGTCATATCCTGGCTTGGTGGGCCGCCCCCTGTGCCAGTTCTATGGGCTTTTTTAAAAACTGCTACAATCATACAGACACTCAACATGTCAGCAGACATCTATTCACCTCATTTGTTCACTGTTCACTTAAAAGTCACTGACCAGCCTGCAAAACGTTCTTGTATTTAATTTTTACTTGCTGCCAGGTCCTTTTATGGCCAGACAAGTTTGTTCTTTATGAAGGATAAAAAGATAAAATAGATAAAAACATGAGAAAAATAGATTAAATGACACACATTGTGGATGATTGTTGGCACTTAATCATACTCTACATTTCCTGAGTAACATGCACCTCTACTTGCCACATTTAAAGCAAAGTGTACGACAGTTAATTAGTGGACTTGAAAAGTAACTCCTTTAGGGGCACTGCTGTGTGAGGGAGGAGGGCTGATAGCAGCATATGCATGAGATTGACTGACACTTCTCAGACACTCTCCTTAGCTCTGATTGGTTGTACTGAACCGGGAGTGGTGGATTCTTGCAAATCAAATTGGGGCCACTGGGTGGAGACACAGACAGTGGATTTTTACACAGCTGACCTGTATCTTATTCTACTGTCAGATCATAATGACAATTTCAGCAAATACAACCAAAAAATAGTTTCACACTACAGCTTTAATCACCTCTCACAGATCATGGTTCCATTAAGACAAGTCATTGTTTTATCTTAAAAATCCCAGAATTCCCCTTTAACAGATGAGGTAGGGAGGACAGGGTGGAAGGACAAAATACTTTTGATTGTCGAACTATCAACTTTTGATTTCCAATAGCTTTAGGGGGTTCACTACTACTGACTGTGCTCATGTTAACCTGTTAATGCATCATACAGTTAACTTGTTACAGTACACACAGCTGCTGGTTGGAGCCACGGCGTGTGTGTGTGTGTGTGTGTGTGTGTGTGTGTGTGTGTGTGTGTGTGTGTGTGTGTGTGTGCAGCGTCACAGCGTCCTGGCAGCTCCTCCCAAGGATGTAAGTGTTTCTGCGCAGGAGTGAAGGACGACATGTCGCCACCGGTGTCCGCTGCAGAAAGACCCTGACAGCGTCCAGCACATCGACACGAGCGGTACGTAGCCTGCGCGACTGATTCACCGGCTGATGGGCTCCGGTGGATAATGCATGGCAGGAGGGCTGCTGTGCGAGGCTGGACAGATGTGGGAGGCTGGACAGATGTGGGAGGCTGGACAGATGTGGGAGGCAGGACAGATGGGCGTCTGTGTGTCTGTGTTTGTCCGGTGTGACAGTTCCTGGCTTCAGTGCCGTGGCAGAAGGTAATGTGTGCAGCAGACAGGTGAATGTGGTCGGTCCGGCTCTGTTCGCACGGTGGAGAGACAGGCAGCCTGCTGATCCATGGACGGCAGGGGTGTTGCCTCTCGCTCAGCTCACATCACAATTGAGGCGTCATCCCCACCTAACTCAAAAGAATAAACTGTTTGCGGGCCCCTACTTTAACCGAAGTCAATCTAAACTGTTGTAGTCATCATTGTCTTAAAAAACACAGTTAACAGGGGAACATGTCTTTGTTTTCTTCTCTGTATTGACAGAGCGCAGACATCTATACGGTATAAATCTTGCATGTGAGTATTTCTGACAGGGTCCCTGTTGGAGATTCTGTCAGGTATCTCGCAAAACTGCATTCATAAACAAACAGTCCTGAATATCTGATCATGAAGAGACTTGTTATGCCGAATAAAAGCAGAGGGTCATTGCCCGTCAGTGATTCAGTTTGCACTGACACACCAGTCTCATAGCTGTTAGACATGCCTTGTAGATGCCAACTCATTTAGTCGCACACGTGTGATTGCAGCTTTCAGCCAGGACAAGCTGTGTAGATGCAGACTCTCAAAGGCATTTCATCCCACGTGGTATTTACAAAATGAGAGGAAGTTTGTCTGTCTTATTACAGTGTAGTCACTTCCCATGTGACATTAGCCACGGGGCGGATACACTGAAGGGTGAAAGAGTGAAATGCTCACAGTATGAGACAAAAAGGGGTTTTCAAGTGTTAGAACGCAACTTTTTTTTCCTGCACATTACAGTGTTTAATATTTTCTATTTTAAGTCTTTACCACAATTTACTAATGACACCTGCTAAAACGTCATTCAGTAACAGCAACAGAAAAACCCTATAGGATTTTCAAACCAAGGTTATATATGTGTGTATATAACACACACACACATGTGGATATGTCCCACACTCCCACACGTCAACCCACAAAGCAGAGTTACAAGACCAAACAACAGTAGTGTGGTAGCAGGTACTGTCTTCGGCAATTGAGTATTTATCGGCTCTAGTTAATTGTGTGTTTTCATCGGGAGTGTTTGTGATGGACGGGCAAGTGCTGCTTTTTTACTTTCCTTAGTAAGATTTATCCTGTCTGTCTGGAGATTGACAACATTCTATTTACTAACTGGCCTCTCTAGCAAAGCTGATCCTCTGTGTCTTTTGCTTTATGGATATAATAGCCTAGACAGCCAAGTGTAGGACAGAGAAAGGTGTAATGTGTAAGGGCCAATAAGGGCCAGTTAAGCAATAGTAATTTAAGTTAAAAAAAAACAGTTAAAATCGAATGATGACAGTTTCATAATAATTAATGCAAGGCTTAGAGGAGTTAGAGTAGTAGTTAGTTTAAAATACACAAGTATTAATGTGTAAAAGGTTAAAAACGTTTCTATGCTCTAAATTCTATGATGTGATGTCACTATATAGTGGTAACTATGGTAACTGACTGTATGTACCTTTAAGTTTCCTTCTTAGAGTCAGAGCATATTGGAAGCAACACAGGCTTTTGACTGTGCGTCAGACTTTGTAATTTGCTTTGTTGTTTTTTCTTTTTTATAAACATTTTAAAAGACACAGGAAGTTGTCATGTCTTGCTCGCGTGGAAAAAGAGTGTTTTTTCGACTGACTCTAGAAGTGGTGCAGTAAAGAAAGTAGAGCTAACGGAGCGCCACTACAACATGAGATCTGTACAGTTTCAAACTGTCAGTGTGCTCTGTACCCTCATGTCCTATAAAGCCCAGGACAGAAGAAATGTCTCAAACGTGAGGACTGTTTTTATTTAACAATTTATGCAAAACAAGGCACACATCGTCAGACCTAACAAGTCTGAACATGTAACACAGTGCTGACTGTTTTCCTCTGTGTCATTGTCTGTCCTCAGGAGGACAGTGATGACATCAAGACTCACTTGGTCCTAACCACATTGCCATGGCAACAGGAAGAAAAGGTATGTTTGGCAGTTGATGTGTGTGTGTGTGTGTGTGTGTGTGTGTGTGTGTGTGTGTGTGTGTGTGTGTGTGTGTGTGTGCATGTGTGTGCTACTGCTGACAGGCTCTAGTTTGGCCTTCATACAGTAATATCTAGGTGTCATCACCAGGGGGCAGTGTACGTCCAGGAGTCTGTGCTAAACGAAAAATGCTTCCAAAATGGGTCAGTGACAAAACCCAGAGTAGTACAGTGCAGATCAACACATAATATATTCACACTTTTTCTGACAGCTCCCTTCTGTTGTAGTTTAGACATACTGACGGTGATCATTTGTTTGAGATATGAATTAGTTTTACGACCCAGATATTATTTGTGTTTTAACTTTGTCATTACTTGAGGCTTTGTGTTGACGAATAACACCACAAATTTGTCAGCAGGCGCATTGTACTTTGGCCTCAGAGCACTGTGCATTTGATGAGGTAGCACTCCCTCTATATTGGACTTTCACCACTGGGCAACACCTGCTGTAAAAACTCAAAAACTCTTAGTAACTGTAACCCTCCCAATATTACTGCTGTCTTACAAAACATTCTCAGCTCACGTTTAGAAATTCAGCAGATACCAGTGAAAATTCAGAGATGCATGTCTCCTAACAAAACCATGGAATCTGTTTTTAATTTCCAACTCATCTGCCTTCATCACCACATTACATGTCTCACTCCGTTGCAACCATTTTAGATGTTTGTTGCATTAGACATGTTACAGTTGTATTGTGCAAAAGACATAGTGCCAGTTTGTCAAGAGTTTTCTGCTGACTCACATCGGATCTTTCCAATCTTTGTTTGGATCTTCAGTTTTTCTTGCTTCGGGAATAAATTCAAGATAATATAATATAATGTATAATATATTTCTACATGAAACTCTTAAAAACACAACTAAGGACTGTATATGTATCTATATGTAGTTGTGTACTTACGTCATTCCATATTTGTCTAACAATGTTTAAGCATAAGAAAAATAAAGGACAGTACTCCCATTAAACTGTTCATTCTTGCCACATGGACTTTTTGGGCAAGATGCCCTGCTTCTGCGTCTGTTCTGGCAAAATCACAGTTAACTAATTATCGGTTATCAAAAACTGCACAACAGATATACGCTATTAGGGGGAGCTGGAGTCCTTTTAAGGAGAGCAAAGCACCACGCAAGGTCACAACAAAACAAAATCCCACAACAGAATAGGACCTAACTGTGTCACAGAAACAGCAGGACCAGAGAATCCACCAGTTTACTCAAGGTAACAGTGCCTTTAAAGACTTCACTTAACGTGATTACAAATCAGAAAGTGTGATTGTTTATTAGTGTGTTCACCTCCAGCCATGCATGTCTGCACAAGTTTTCACACAGGATCAGTTGTGATTGTTAACCACTCCTGAGTGTGTTGGCCCTGCTGGAAAAGCCAGAATAGACAAGCACCAAAACAAAACATATGCTGGTGACCAGCAAGACCATCATATGTTGTGTGCTGGTGCTGGTCTATTCTTTTGGAATACTTTTTAAAATTTTTTTTATTCTTTTGGTGCTGGTCTATGCTGGTTTTTCCAGCAGGGAAAGGGTCAGACTACTTTACTAATTACCGACTCTCTTTTGCATAGCTTGTATTAAAACACACATTCTGTTCTGATTTTGCTTTGTTGCAGCTTTGGTCATACACACACATTTTTACATTTAACCATCATAATTCACTTTATTTCCATGATTGTTACTGCCTTGATTGCTTGATGATTTAAAACCTGTGTTTGTCTGTTACCAGGCTCCACCTCCAAGGCAGGTGGGGTGCGTTTCCCTGACGATGATGAGCCCCCTGGCTCCCCAACACGGAGAGACGATGATTCAAACAGCTCTACTCTCAAAGCTATCCTAGAAAAAGATGGCAGCTACTTGGTCAAGGTGTGTGCTTGTGGATGGATAAAGAACCCAAGGGGCCATTTCATGGCATGTCAAGTGTATGTCCTCACTTGTGGATGAATTAATTAGACACGTTTGTACCAACTATTCACCCAATGACAGGCCAGAGGGATCACAAGAAATGATCAGGGATCAGCAAGAATGGTAAATATTCACAGAAAATCTCACGGCACCCCGACCTGTAGATGGTAAATGTACTGGTGTTGACCACAGTGGTGGACAAACAGCTCAGCCAATATTGAAACATTAAAAGCTGCTATTCTATCTATCTATCTATCTATCTATCTATCTATCTATCTATCTATCTATCTATCTATCTATCTATCTATCTATCTATCTATCTATCTATCTATCTATCTATCTATCTATCTATCTATCTATCTATCTATCTATCTATCTATCCATACTCATTGTTATTTATGTATTAATAACAATGACTGGATTGACATGTGAAATGGGTCACAGTGGTCTGTAGTTCCTCGAGTTAGAATGAGTTTCAAATTTCAGTTTGTAGGGTGACAAAGTTGTCAGTGCTCTCCCCCCTCATTTTTTTTTTTTAGCTTTTGTATAAAGAGTTTTGCTCAGCACTATTCTCATTCACAATGTGAAAACAGAAAATGAATGAAGGAAAGCTCATCAAAAGTATTTTGTAATATGTGTGAACTTGTCATCTCATTACTGAAAAATGTTCAGGACACTGTGTCGAACACTGAAACATTGATTGAAGCTTGATTGCAGAGAATGGGCATGAGCTTCACAAGTGAGAATGCTGTGTAGTGCCAGGCCACTTCCTGAACTGGAAGTATTTAACCCTTGCCAGACACATGAGACATACGAAGTGTCCAATATGATCACTCATATTACCTCATCTATACATACAAAATGATTCTATTTGTTATTTGAATCTAGACAAGAAACTATGTTTACCTACCTCATCTTCATCCTAAATCATTGTGTGATCTTCAGGTCACATTTAATACAATCTACCAGGAGACATTCTGTAAGAGTCTGAAGGCGAGTGCATCATATCTATTGGCCTTGGTTACCCTGGAGACAGAGTCAACACCATCAGGATAGCTGGCCTAACCAGGCATCTGCAGGAAACACAGATTAAATAGACCTAGCCCTTCACCTTTAGCCACTGTGTCACTTCTCTGCATTGGTATCAGCACTGATGGAAGGAGCCCTAAGATATTTTACCAAAATAGAAATAGCAACATGACAGTGTTGAAATACTCTGTAACAAGCATTAAAAATCATTTGGATAAAAGTACTAAAGTATTGGCATAAAAAAATATTTAAATGCTAAAAGAAGAAGAAGCCAGTTTGAGAATCGTATATATAATATACATTATTTTATTTTAATTATTTAATAAAGTTGTAAAGTTACTTATAATTAAGGTTATTATTATTATTATTATTATTATTATTATTATTATTCACTAGACAACCATGAAAATGTAACAACAGCAACACCTCATTGTTTTCCTGACTATCCGTTACTTTTTGTCTCTATTCTATGATTCCTCTCTTCAGGCTGGTTTCCTGAAGAGTCACCACTGCTATGAAATTGTCTTCACTGTCCCTGATGTCCCCACAGTGGGCAAAGAACTCTCCTGTCTTCCTTCCTCTTCTCCAACCAGGAGGTCCTCCAGCCTCCGGGTCCATCGTATTAACTCCACAATGGAAGGCAAGTTCAAACAGTGCAAACAAACAAGTGCATTTCCATAACTAGAACTATTAGTCCCTTACTTCATTATTGAAACAGACTGACACAGTTGTCATTTTCATGTCCCACATTGTGTAAAAAGCAAATGCACTTGCTCTGAGAATGGACTAATATCTTGCATTTAACAAGCAATATGGACTTGGACCTATACACACTTGCACCCTTTGAATTGTAGACATTGTGTGTATTATAGTGTGCTTCCCTTGCTCCTCTGCCTCAACATCAAAACAACGTGACTGACTTGATAAGACTCCTTAATGCAACCCTGTCCCTCCCCCTCTTAAGGAGTGAAAGTAATGTGTGAGTACAGGACTCACCAGGAGGGGGTGCTACAGGAGGCGATCACTCTGATAACCAGAGGTAGGAAGGACAGTAGTCTCAAGATCAGACTCCAGGCCAGGGTCATTGGTATGTGCTAACACACACACACACACACACACACACACACACAGAATGCCACTGCCACACTAACCTCACAATACTGTTTTATCCAAAGATATGTTTGTGATTTTTATTTTCTGAGATCTTTGTGAAGCTGTTTCACCACCAGCCACAATTCAGAGTAAAACAGTTCTAATGAGATCTCAGAAAAATCAACTAGAGACAATCATGTGATGAGATCACACAAAACACTTTTTACTTCTGTCAATGCTGAAAATCACTGTAAGACTGGAATGCTTAATTAAAATCCTTGTTCAGTGAAGGTAAGACCAGCTGATGAGTGGCATGAGAGAACGGGTCAGTCGCAGGGCACATCATGGTTGCTATTTTATTGTTATTGTTATTTTCTAATTTGTCAATACAGATGAACGATAACTCAGACTCACATTTGGTCACAAAATTCACATCGTAATGGATGGTTCTGTGTGAACAAGGCCTGAGCCTGACAACTGACAAGTGTAATGCCAGGAGTGAACAGCAAACTGATTATATGAACACTTATCTGCCTGTCTGTCTGTCTCTATCCCCCTTACACTCGTCCCCCTCTCTCCATCTGCCCAGACCCACATCACGGGACGCCCATGCTGCTTGAGGGGGTGAGATGCCTGGGTGCTCAGAAAGATGCCCACACAAAGCACAGCAGCGACCGTAAGAGGATATGATAGAAAGATCTGCACAACAGTGCTGTTCATTGACTTGGTCAGAGTGGTAGTATGAAAACACCAGATTGTATTTCCCTCATCCAAAACTGCTTCATTTGATTGGTATTGGTGATACTATGGTTTGCTGGAGATGTTATATTCTCAGAAATGTAAGTTGGAAAGTTACAGGTGAAAACAGTGGATGCTTTTCCACAAGAGTCAAATATCAAGAGCCATGAAAAAATAGCTGCTTGACAGTGAGTCTCATTAACAAGACAGCTTCAAAACCACTAGTTTGCAGTTGCTAATGGCAACTGCTGCTAAATTCAGATAGCCACAAAGCCTTCGTTGATTGAGTATAGTAAACCAGCACTTAAAACACACACACACACACACACACACACACACACACACACACACACACACACACACACACACACACACACACACACACACACACACAATGTAATGATACTTTAATGAGGGTTTCTGGTCAAAACAAGTCATTCCCCTGATAACTTGAAAGGCATCAAAAACAGAACCAGCTGGGGTTGCTCACATGTTTTAGCTCCTCTCTTAAATTGACTGCATGTGGGCAGTAATTTGAAATATAGAATAAGTAAAATCTTAGTATTTAATTGGATAAACTGATTAGGATTTGTGCAGGATTACACACATTTACTGCTGCCCTTGTAGTTTTACTTTGGCAGCATTGACACTGTTGGTAATAAGAGCCAATTAACTGCTCACCAGCTTTTGGAAGCAGCACACTTCACTGTAGGAGATAGATTATTCCTGGATTTCCTGTAGCCATAAATATAAAAGGATGACATCATGAGGATTTCCCATACAACCACACTGTTGTATTTTAACTGCATCCAGCAATTAAAAACTGCATTGCGATGCAAAATATCACATAGCAGGATACTATTAGAATATGTTTCAATATGTTGGCACCCTCAAAAACAAAATGTATTGTGCAGCACATCCTTAGTGCAAAATTCTGGTATTTTTAAACTTGGGCCCTATATTCACATGTTCTGGTGTCTAAATCATTCATACTGACCAAAAGTTTTGGAATCAGTCCCAAAAACATTCAAAGGATTATGTTCATCTCTGCCAGCTGAGACAATCTACTGGACTAATGTCATACTTTTGGGAAGAATGACTCATTTTACACACCAAAATCCTGTAAATATAGGGCCCGGGATTAAAGATACTGGAATTCTGCTTTTTTTTTTTTTTTTTTTTTACTGTTTGTTTGTTTGTTTGTTTGTTTCAGAACACAATCTGAACTGAAAAAAAACCCATCTTTGATTGGACAACAAACGTTGTTATTATCAATTGTCATAATGGTAATAATTACTATTATTATTACTATTATCTATGTTATTATGAATCACTTCTCTGCAAAACCTATTATAACAAAGGAGTATGTGTCATTGTCTGTTTTGGAAAAAATATAAATCTGCCTTAAACATTCCCCATGTGTATTATGACACTTTACATTGGCAAATGATACATCATTTCCAGAATGAATTGCTGTAAATGTTCTGGTTATGCTGAAACAGAAAAAGAGATTGGGATGTTTTTGTTTTCTATTTGCATAATTGATACAGTATCTGATGAAGTATAACCAAATGACTGACTGGTGACTTCAGTAAAAGGAAGCTACAGCCACACTTGTTACAGCTCCTTATTTTAGGATTAACAAGGTTTTGGTAAATTGTCTGACTTGAACTAAGATAATCAGGGTATTCTTGGTAGATTATCAGCTCCATGCAAACCCTTTGTTGTTTACATTGAAGTGATAGTCGGGTTCTTCTGATGTGGTGTTGTGTGACGAACTTATCTCTGGTCAGCGTATTATTTGTGATTTTCGTTTTAAAATACAAAAATCAAAATTGAAAAACAAGGCGTTTTTCTTTTTCATGGTCAAAAGGGGATGAGTGAAAATTTAAAAAAAATGATTCAATTTTCATTTTCTATTTCATATAACAAAAAAAAAATAACTACAAATCAGAAACAAAAAAGGCCTGTTTTTTCATATTATGAGATCGGATGTTTTAACTCGAATTTACTGACGTTATCCACTGCAGTCAAGCCACCCTCCACTTCGAAATCCCCAGTCAACCTAGCCACCAGTTAATTTGCAGTGCCTGTATATAGTCGATATTACGGTAATGCAGTGCCAGAACAGAATTCAAAATAAAAGCAGACACTTATGAAGGCAGTCTGCAATTTCACACAAATACAATCAATCAGCCAGTCTGTTAATTGATTGATGAATTATTTAAACGATTAGTTAATTACTTAATTGAGCATTTCAGGAATTAATTCATTGATTATTTACTGAATTCATATTACCATAATATCAGAAATATCACAGCAGAACTTGCTGAAACTATCTCAGTGCAACTCCGAGGGTGAGTTCTATCAGTCTGATGTGAAATGAGTCTGTGGAAACAGGCAGTTTTCTTTTTAAGTAAATCTGAACTCAAAGGAAAATATCAAAAGTCACATTTTAGAGGGCTTTAATTTGGAAAATCCAAATCAGATCCTCCTGGAATTATCTGAGTGAGTCTCTGAAGTTGTGTTCTATCAGTCTGAAGTCAAATGAGTCTGTGGAAACCGTCAGTTTCCTCTTAATGTGGATCCGAATTTGAGGGAAATATTGAAAATATTTGACTATCAAGTGGGTTTTTATTTTGAAATTCCTCATCTATTATGTCTATTCTATGTCTATTCTTTCTAGTTTAGGAGTTCACTGTTTTTATGACTAAAAGTAGGTCTCAGCGGCTTTGTGAATTACTTAAAAACAACTCCTACATAAAAACTATTAGTCCGATTTAGGCGGAGTACTCCTAACGTTAAGATAAATGTCTTTGTGAATACGGCCCCTGGTCCTGTTGCTGTCCTCCTCGGACAGACGCTGAAACAAATAAATCAAAATGAACAACAAACCGATCCATTTTGAAGCTTATTTTTCGGCGTTTCCAGCTCTGACAGTTACAGTGTTACCATGGAGATAAATACAATGTCGCCACAGACTTGGCGGAGTAATATTTTGAGTAATGAGTCAGGTGTGCTGTCACTGTCATGCTGATTTGAGCACGGTCTAAATTTCTTGTTGACCAATCAGATTGCTTGGTCGGAACTACTTGTTGTATAATTTGTTTTATCTCCCATATATGCTGTACAAGGCAATGCACTTCCCTGTTTATTTGAATTCATACTACATGTGTTTCATGCATCTCTGATCCTCCCTGTGAATGTTTGGACCGGATTTATGTGTAAAAAAAAAAAAATTAAAATAAAATACTGCTTTAAATTTAGTGCTGCTCTTTAAGTCTGTTTTTTTTCACAGAGACCCTGATGTGAGCTATGTTAGCTGACATTCGCTAACGTAAGAACTTGTTCCAGCAGGACTGCCACACCAGTAACAGAAACTAAAAACCAGTGTGACACTGAAAAATTGTTTAATTTTTGCAACCAAATATGAAAATCTGTACAACAACCAGCAATTTGAATAATGAAAACCTGCTCATATGCAAGAAAGGGCTTACAAACCTCACAGATAAATATCTCTCTATAAAATCAATGAATCTCTGTGTGTCTGTCTGTCTGTGTGTCTATGTATGTGTGTCTCAAATATCTCTGCAGATCAGGATCAGACTGACCTGAGATTTTCACTAGCACTGTCAACCATAGCCACCGTCACGTGCGCACCAGCGCCAATCACTGCAGTGCTCAAGCCCACAACACACCTTAAGAAACAAGCAGGTTTTACACCTGCAGTGGCGCGAGCTGGACCGAGATTTTGCCGGCGGTTCGGTCCCGTTCTGTGCATCTAAACTGACTGTTGTGGATTAATGAGACTAAACGAGTCTGGACAGAGTCTGTTCCAGATACACGAGGAAAACAAAGTGGAATCGGAATTTTTGGATGTTCGTGTGCAGCTAGCTGCCAGACCACCCACACCATAGACATAAAGATATCTTTATATGTCTATAACCCACACGGCCCACCTCCTGAGTCGACGGACTGAACGCACCGGCACGTCCAAAACCGGACTTAGGGTACATAATGTCTGCCATGCTTATTCGCGAACATTGCAGTAGCGTTTGCTTTGTGTCTGGTGCAGGAAGAAATGGTAAAAACTTTTGTCACCAAAGTGTCTCCAAGCAGCAAGTTAGGTTGTTGAGGAACAGGAAGTTGTGTGAGGGACACCGGCGGTGATACAAACAGCGACAGAGATGGCGAGTTTTGAGAGTAGAGAGATTTGTGACATATAGCGTGTTTGGAGTGTATAGTTAGTATGTTATATAGTGTTTAGTGTAGTGTGTTTAGTGTGTAGTGTAATCGGTTTTTTTTGTGTTGTGAGTCAAAACAAGGAGGAGACTGCTAAATGTGGAACTGGCAGGAATGAGCTGAGGAGCCCTGAGCCTGAGGCATTGCCTGCATTTAAATGTAAATAGTTACATATAACTATGTAAATTTCAAAAACTTATGCACAAATTTAGCAAACAACAATTTATATTTGCATTATAACTTTCACAGTAAAAAATCTAACTTTTTCCTACTCTGATTTTATGTTATTTTGTGATTTTAGGTCCATAGTGTTAATATAGTATGTCAAAATGAAAAGAAAAAATAACTGTACAGTCACATGTGAGGATGTGCTGAAAATAATGACAAGGTAAATAATTTTTAAAGTGAAATATAATGGTACAATCAAAAGTAGTGAAAAACAGCCAATTATATCCCTGATGTCCCACCTTCAAACACAACCTCATTTGGCCATCCATGAAAAAGTTACTTAACCTCCCAGTTTTTTATAGGAATACACGCTTCCTATGGGCAATGCACTAGTATTAATAATACACCAGCAGTCAGTGAGGTTACTTGTCTTTCACTGTAATAATACTGTCTAATTTGCATTGTGCTTCCTCTGCAGTGATTGACTTTTGTACTTCAACCTACAGCTCTTTCTCTGGCTTTGTTTCCTTTGACGTATGACACACCTATAAAAAAATCACCCAGCCCACAATAAAAAATAGGAGTGATCAGCTAGTGTCCTCAGAGTAGATCTGAAACTGGGTATTACTGGATTTATGAAACCCTGTCTATTTTAGATAAAGGAATGAGATGGTTTATTGCATGATTTGTGAGTTACAACCTGGGAAATATTAATATTTTGCAAAGGAACTGGACACCAAGAGGTAAGAAACCCAGCACGATCGATGAACTGCTTTTACAGAGAGGATCTGATGTGTTACCTCATCTGTTTGACTGCATTCACCCTGTTGAATATTTAAAAAAAAAAAGAAAAACTTTTACTGATTATGAGAGTTGAGTTGAGTGGTTTCCTACACACATGCATAAGGAAATTAGCCTAAAGGCGAAATGGATCTCTCTGCAGTGTGGCTGTGTCCTCTGGAATGCAGAAAGACTAAGGTGTGTTGCACTTTAAAGTGAACTAAAGGAAATGCTAGTGAGAGAAAAAAACAAAGCAGTGTGGGTGTCGTAACAATATGAGCTCATATGAAAATGCTCTAAAATTACTTGATTGACCATAAATTAATCTAACATGTGACCCTTATTTAATGTTATGTATAAAAAAGGAGCCTTCAGTACAGTAAAGCGAGTAAACAAGCTAAAAACATATTTCTCCAGACTTGGTGTGGGAGCAGGTTCATTGGTTTCCACGCATGAGTTTGTTACGTGTAGCAACAAGTTAACATGTTGTAAACATGTTTTGAACAGTTTTATAAAGTTAACAAAACCAGCACCATCTGTTATGGGGTATCCATGTGTCATTGTTTGGATACCAATTCGCAAATGTACAAAGGAAACAATGGAGATAAACTGGTGCAAAAAACCTCACCTGCTGCTGAGTTTTGAGATCAGTCAAGAACAGACACACCTGTTAGTTAGCTTCTATATGCATACTGTTGGTACACTGGCTGTTTGAGGCAAATTGCAACAGACTGCTAAAGCACACTGGTGGTCAGATTAACACCAACTACAAGTAAGGAATCAAACAGGTCATTCATTAGTACATGTCAATTGAACTAGTCTTTATACATCATTAATATTTATTCATGCAAATGGTAGCAATGTCTGCTATTAGTCAATCCATTGGATTGAAGTAAAATATCACTATTGAATAACTTGACTTAGAGTCCTCATACCTTTTGATGAATTCATTAAGAACTGATTTACTTGTCTAAAACACCATTATACTGTGAAGTATTGGCAGCACAAAATGTAAATACTCAAGAACAATTGTGTAGTTCACTTGAAAAAAGACGGGATGGATGAGATGTTAATGAATGTTTCTTACACCTCTGTATATCATTTCATAATGAGGGAGAGTCCAATCAAGCAGAAAATTAATATTTTTTAATATTACTGTTTTTGTAGTGATGAGTTTTTTGCCTGAAAATACCCCAAAACTCACCAAACTTGGAATATAGGTCACATCTGCCAAAAAATCAAATCGTCATTGGGAATTTCCACCACTTGGTGGCGCTATAATTGAGGAAAGTGCATTTTGCCTGTTAACTCCCATATACTTTATTGCTGTATCCCTATATTATCCTTATATCCACGAATTATCCCTGAATTGTGTTGAGTCTCCTGATGTAGGTCAAGCCCATTTCCACCTACCGTTTTTTTTCTTTTTTTCCCCCACAAATTCGCAAAATGTCGCAAACCTACTTTTTAAAACTCCTCCCGGATGATTTCACCGATTTGCACGAAATTTTGCAGACAGCATCTGTAGACCCTCCTGACAAAAGATAATTAAAAGAATCGTGATATTTCAAACAATACTCAAGTTATTAAATTACAACTTCCTGTAGATTTCCAAACAGGAAGTGTTGCATATCTCCACTTTGGTGTGTCCAACTGACATCAAACTCAGGTTACTACTTCCCCATGAGCCCCTGAGGCTCTGTGCAAAATTTTGGCTGATTACCACTTGGTGGTATTCTTTAAATTTAAGTTTTTATATGTCCTTTTGGTAGGTGGGATTAACACTAAACTTGGTATAATTATTGCCAGTGCCCTCCTGACGATAGCTGACAAAAGACTTTACCAGGCGACTCTATCGTGCCTCCTGGAATATTAAAAGTCCAAGCTCTGCCTCCTACATGCACATTCATGAATGACAATCGGTATGCATATGTATCATCACCTGAGGCTCCTCCTACAGATTCAACTGCACACACTTCCAATTCACTCAGTATCATCCTCAAACCTTGAACATGAAAAGTTATCAAAAGCTTTCGCCTACGTCAAACATGGTGGGTGTCATGGTGCGATCCATTTTCATGCTTCGCCACAATGCATCAAGTCCCTACAAGTTCCGATGTACACCAAATTCATCACACAGGTATACAATGTCACCCTGAATACCTCCATGCATCAATACTGTGTCTTATCCATAGCACCACCTACTGGACACAAGAATTCAGCTGCTTCTGGGTCCGCAATATTTCCCGGCCTCACCGGCCCTGACATTATGATTCTGAAAAGACACTGGTGTAAATGTAAAACAAAATGAATTGTCAGCTACAAAATCACAGTTCTTGTTAAGATGATGCAGTTAAATACAGTCCAAGCAATTAGGATTTTGAATTTGAATAAATCTTTTTTTCCTCCAGAACAGAAATTTCATCTGGTGAACAAGGATATCACAAGTTAAAACACAACACACAAGATATGGCTGTGTTCGTCCTACTTAATCCTTCCATGATCTGCTGTTGCTAAGTAATGCCACTCCCCAACAAACAATTCCCAAACAATGAGGTCAAACCTAAAGAACTGGTTTACATATGCCGACTGAAAGTACTTCATGGTTTTTCTTCCCACATTTCTATTAGATTGTTGTCTGTCTCATCATGTCATCAACACTGACAGACTTGTCCCTCTGCATTGCAGGAGCATATGAAAAGCATGTCAGCGAGGCCAGTCCACACCTAAATGACAGAGCAAAGATGGATGCAGAGAAGAAGAAGCAAGCCAGTTCCTCAAGCTGTCTCTCTGTGAAGAGTGACAGCTCAAAAGAGGGGCCTCCAGATTTTAGCAATGAAAAAAGGTGCGTTTAGGAGTAATGTCATTGTATCTCTTCTGTGCTATCCTGCATTAAACCAGGTATAGCGTTGTGGATGAGATCAGGCCTGAGAGAAACCACATGAGGGAAAAATTTGTCCCCTGAATAGGCCAGGGGATTAGGGTGGTAACAATCTGAATTTTAAACTAGGGAAACAAATGAGGGAGCAAAAGTAAATAATTTACTAAATCGGCACTCAGTAACTCTACTGAGTGCCAATTTAGTAAATTATTTACTAAAATAATTTACTAAATCGGCACTCAGTAACTCTACTGAGTGCCGATTTAGTAAATTATTTACTTTTGCTGGTCATTTACCTCTGCCAAGGCCCAACTGTCTCTTTTGATTCAAAAGACTGAATCCAATATCAAACTGGATAGCCCTGAATTTCTCTAAATTTTATCCACTCATTACTGCTTATTACAATTTAAGCTCAACAGATCTGTAACAGCCAACCACAGAAACAACAAAACAGTGCAGATGGAATCATAATCAGCATTGTGTTGAAGAATTAAGGGGTTAATTAAAAGAGAATTAATGTTAAAGTCAAGCTGAAAGAAAATGTCTTTTAAACCATTTTAGATCACATCCGTGGTCACGCTGTTCATCTGTTTAACAATATATGCCCAAAAAATTATGGTGAGCACACAGGGCAACAAAACTCTCTGTCTGACACATTATTATTCCTTAACTGCATGTTCAGTGCTTGTCAGAGGTAATGGTGTTTTTCTTGTGGTTGGCCTGTAAAAAGAGCCAGCAGTAGATTGTGATGCAGTGGATTGGGAGCTGTAGGTTCCCCGCTGGCTGTCCCAGCTGCAATGTCTTTGGGCTTGTTAGGTGAAGCAGACCCCCTTGCAATGAAATGCAGGTCCGGAGAATGAGTGAAGAAGTCAGCTTCAACAGCTCAAACACAGCTGAAAGCAAAAACTACCTGTAAGACACCACCCTAACCCTAACCTGTCTATGTGACAGTTTAAGCCAAGTATTGAGAACAAAATCAACAAAGCAAGTCAATCAGAGGAGTAAGGTGGGTCTGTTCTTGAGCAGCATGACTGCGCCCTCTGCTGTTCAGACAAGTACAATAACAAGGTGACAGGAGAATGCATTTAAACATATGTATTTCCCTTATATCCATGAACTTCAGAAAAAAGAAAAAAAATGTTATAGGTTGGTATAGATATTGTCACGGTCCCCCGATTTGCTGTCTCCTGGATTTGGGTCCTCCGTTTGTCTCTCTTTCTGAACCACCAAGTTTTGTCATTGTCTCCTACATTTTGCTTCACCGTTTATTGTGCAAGTGTACCTCTTCACCTTAGTGTTTGATAAAGTGGCTAACATGGTTTCTATTGCCCAAATGCTGGAGTATATCTTGTTGAGTAAGAAATTGTTGTATGTAAACCCTGATTTGAAGCCAATTAAATAATTAACTTTTAGCTTGCCATCCCCTTCCCAAGACATTTGTATGTGATGGTGAGGTCAATGAAAAAGGGAATGGTTGAACAGCCTAAGATTGGACAGGAATGTTTATTATATTTATATGCATGTCATAACTGACTTGGCCAAGAAAGGCTGGTTAGCTGGAGTTTAGTGCACTTATCTGCTCGGAGATAGTTTTATATGAGCAAAAGTTTTTTATGTGCTGTATTTTCTCTGTGGGCAGTCCAGTGATGCCTGGTAACTCTATGGAGGTGGAACACCTGAAGGTTTACTTTTTGGAAAGAGGAAAATTAGTTTTAAGAAGTGTGTGTAGTCAGCCCGAAGCTTCAAGGAGAGGATGGAGGGGTGACGTGTGAGAAAAAATGCAGAGAAAATGGTGAATGTTTGTCTTTGTTAGTAAAAATTTAACATGTGGCTTCTGAAAGGGAGCAAAAAATCTTGTCTGTAGCCCAGGGCTCCAGACTGAGACCAAAATCTGAGACAGTGTGACAAAATTTACATTTCGTCGGGCATGTGCAACCTCTGAATTTGTTGCTGGTGTTGTATTATTAACAGTAATAACAGTGCGGAAGTGACGCACTTCCTGAGAGCCTCTTGCCAGTTGGATTGGAGATGCCGTGCCAACCTTACCTCTACCGGCAATCTGCAATAATACTCTTTTAATACATCTAATAATACATCGCCACAAAATAATAAATGCGAACCATAGGTGAACTCGTTCTGTAACTCACAAGCATCTTTGTCGCCAGATAATCATCAAATTTCTGGGAAAGGTGAGCAACTAATATTAATGTTACTCCAACAGATTTTAACCTTAACTGTTAAAAGCAAGTTTATGTGTAATTGAATGGTTAAGTTTATATAATATATACAGTATACAGTATACTGTGTGTGTGTGTATAAATACACAAACTTAATATGTACCGTAACGTAACGTTATATACTGTAAGTTATATACAGTCAGTGGCCACTTTATTAGGTAATATTAACTGTTTCACGTTACAATCTAATTCAATTTGATACAATAATTCTGCCATAAACTCTATGAGGTTTATAATGTTCAGGTTTTGGTGACATTGTCAGTTATATGTTGATTACTGAGGTCACAGTTAAAGGCGCTGTCGTACTGGTCCTCTATAATAATATGATATAATGTTAATATAATGCAGTCCAGTACAACAATATCGCTAACTATGACCTCAGTGCTAAAACATATTATTTAACAGCTCTGACAATTAACAAACAATTAATATCAAGGCATCATAAAAGTAGACTTTACAGCAGAGCAGCTGTATTAGATTGCATTAGATTGTTCAGGTGTACCTCATAAAGTGGCCACTATATATTAGGGCTGTCAGTTTAACGCATTATAAAAATTAACGCTATTAATTCTGAGATTCTGAGTGGCAATTCAGTGCGTGAGCATTTAAATTTGGCCCAGTGAATGACCCATAGGCTACTTGGCAGTGGTACGTCACGGTAGAACTAGCCATAGACATAATATATACGTAGACGCCTCATAGACTGACACTGCCTATTGGAGCTAACATATCAGTGCAGCCGCCATCTTGGATAGGTCTCCAATGTGACCCCCCTGCATTTATTTCTACTGAGGAAGGTGTATCCCCAACTACAATAATCCTTCCAAATTTTTACCGGATTTTCACACGGTTACAAATGGCAGAGATTTAGTTATGATACAGGGCGCTGTCACAAAAAATATATATAAAAAAATGGTTATTGCAACCATAAACTGCACAAAATACGGTCATAGTTGCTCACTCTCTGTTGATTCCAATTGACTCTGATGCTAGACCACAGTGAGGGGAGCCAAGTAAGATGGCGGCAACGCGGGATTATGTTCTAGCACGCTATGAGGTGTCTATGTATATTATGTCTATGGTAGCATCAGCACCGAGGAACTTGTCCGGACGTCTTCATCACTTCCCACCTGCGTCGCTAGTCAAAGCAGGGTGACAACTAGTGTTGTGTCGGTCATGAACGTGTTGTTCGAACAAACGGATCTTTTCAGTGAACAAAGTGAACAGCATCACTTCATGGACTGATTCGTTCCTTTCTCAGTTCAGTTGAGCTCAGCTGCGATCATGCCGGCCAAGAGTGGAACTGCCGCGACTCACTCAGAGAACTGTGAGGACGTGATTCTCATTTGCGCTGTGATTCGTTCATGATTCACAAACCTACTGCAGGCAGAGAACTGACGCTGAGGACGTGAGGAAGTGTCACTCACCCAGGGCAGAGGAGATGATTCACATTCAGCAACGGTACTGCTAAAATTAGTGCTGTGTTGCTAACATCCGTGTAGCATCATCTTAAGTGATTTTACTGCACAGTAAAAGTCACTCACGTTTGCGAACGTGATTCTCAGCAGCTGCCATCACTCAAGTTTGCGAACGTGATTCACGTTCACGCTGATTCAGTGACAGCGCGAACATGATTTACGTCCTCAGCAGGTCGTTCGCGAGCGACGGACGCCAGGACTTGAATCACGTCTGCGCTGTGATTCATTAATGATTCGCGAACCTACTGCAGGCAGAGAACTGACGCTGAGGACGTGATCCTCGTTCACGCACTGTGCTGTGTCTCTCACTCAGCCAGGGCAGAGGAGATGATACACATTCAATAACGGTACTGCTAAAATTAGCGCTGTGTTGCTAACATCTGTGTAGCATCATCTTAAGTGATTTTACTGTGCACAGAGGACACTTTCACCGTGTAATAATTTTAGTGCATGTATACCACTCAGAGCAGCGCTGCGTCTCCCGCGAATGATTGCACACCGTCCCTCAGTAAGTGAACGTGAACCTCAGGGCTGAATTATTAACTGAATGACGGATCGTTTGGCTGCTTATCAGTTCAAGGAGTTGGAGAGCACTGAACGATTCAGTGAACGAATCTTTTGAACGAATCATTTTACTGAACGGATTCTAGAGATTCAGTTCAGTAAAAAGAACTGCCGTTCCCATCACTAGTGACAACAGACATGAGCCGTTTTTAGACAGAGCACCAAGCCGCCAATTTGCCCGTCCTTTAGGTGATCCGTGGTTTTAGACAGAGGGCGGCAAATTGGGGGTCTGTTTTGGTCCGCCGATTTTCCGCCTCGGAGGGTAAACTTATTTCCACCTCGTCTGCTATCTAAAAAGGAGGCGGAAATGTGCCGGCCTCTGCGTGAGGTGGGCGGAGATTTCAATGACCTGCACTGCTGTGCGAGCCGCAGCCGGGGAGTTTTAAAACCAAGAAACAGCTGATCACAGCAGTCAGTCCATCATCTGCGGACATTAAGATGAACAACTGGACAGCCGCAGAGATCCAGGAAATGCAGCGTCTCCTCGGTCTCTGTAACTGTTTGGTTGTGTTAGCTTGTTGTTGTGTCAGGAAGCTAAGGACGGTTGCTACTTTCAAATTAAAAGCCCCCCGCTAAGAACCCAATTCTAAATGGGGTGCAATGTAAAGCTCTTATTTTGAAGACTAATTCTGTGTCACTATTGACAGCCTCATACTTCTACTATTCATTTTGAATTGCTGTATTGAGTCAGCTTTAGTGCTCATTTTGAATTTAGTTTCTGCTTAAGTGCCTATTTTAGACTCAGACTATTTCTGAATTTTATTTATTTAAGTGTATTGCATTTTTGAATAATGCACCTGGCCTAATTGGTTTGCTGGGATGTTCTTGACCATTTTCTTTTAAATTTCATTTATGAAACGCACTTCACCAAAAAAAATGTGGATATCAAATCTTCTTCTTCTTCTACTATTATGTAATGTCCTAGAATTTGAATTTTATTGGGGTACCTTTAGCGGCTATGAGATTATAGATTATAGATAATCATAGAGATTATGTGTATATATATATATATATATATATATATATATATATATATATATATATATATTAAATTTATTTATTATTATATTAATTACTACTTTACTACTGTATTATATTGTTATTATTACTACTACTATTATATTTATTAAACTTTACTGGTTACTTGTAATTGTTGTTGTGTAGAAGATATTTCTCTTTACACATACTCCGTATTCTTAATTTGCAGTTTAACCTAAAAGACCATTCAATCAAAAGAAGTACGTTACTACAGAGGAGAGAACATAAATATATGGTCAAATACAAGATCCACTACATGCCAAATATTGTACCTAAATAGCCTAAAAGGAAAAAGGAAATGTATTAATTACAAGCAGTTATTCACTAAGGTAAGAAGGTGTAAGTAATTAAGTTCAAGATTATTGGTGAATTTCAAACCATCCTTAATAAATATCTACGTTATACACAAATACAAATACACAAATATATAACAAAAACTATAATCTAAATGCTACCTTAAATATTTTTTTGAACTATTTAACTGATTCAACTATTCTATTATTATTATATATTATTATTTGTTATCTATTTACTAATCAAAAGTTCCATTAATTTGAGAAAATGCTCCTCTCTCTCCTTCGTCTCCTCTCCCTTCTTTACTTTCTCTCAATGCTCTCCCTCTCTCTTCTTTCTTCTCTCTCATTTCTCTCCCCCTCTCTTTTTCCCTCCCTCTCATTTCTCTCCCTCTCTCTTCTTTCCTCTCTCTCATTTCTCTCCCCCTCTCTTCTTCCCTCCCTCTCATTTCTCTCCCTCTCTCTTCTTTCCTCTCTCTCATTTCTCTCCCCCTCTCTTCTTCCCTCCCTCTCATTTCTCTCCCTCTCTCTTCTTTCCTCTCTCTCAATTTTCTCCATCTCTCGTCTTCCTTCTATTTCTTCCACCTCTCTCAGCTGTCTCACTTGTCTCTCTTGTGCCTCTCTTTCTCGCTCTTCCTGTCTCTCCTCAACCTCCCTCAAGTACTGGAGGACATCTGCTCTAACTCTTTTCCTCATTGACGTGTATTCCTCCTGCCTGCTCTCGGTGTTGGAGGGTGGTGAGGCTACAGCAGCATCTGGGCTGCCTGAGGCAATAACGACAGGAGGTCTAATGGACGGCCTGCCGCCTGTTGCTTCATCCATGGCATCATACCACTTCCATGATGCTGCTGTAGTCTCACCACTCTCAGTACTAACCCCTGACTGGGAACATTTCAAGTCCTACAAAACATAATAGCAAAAATATCAACCATTAAAATAAGCTTTTCTAGAACTTACTGTTGTGACCACTGTGACCACTACTGTGACCAACTTACTTTATATTTTTACTTTAAATTTTCCCACTTCTTTTTTATGCAGGCAGGGTTCAGCACTCCATTGTAGGCCAGTTTCTTTAATGAAAGCTCTAAAGCAAACACAATTATGTTCACAATTAATACAGCAGAGTTTTTCAGATGCAGATGTTTTATGGTGTTTAATCAAGAATACACATTAAAGAGCAGGGTGCATTTAGGGTATATCAAGTCAAATTTAAGACCTTTTATGACACTGCAATTTATGTCCTTTTAATGCATATAAAGGTCAAGTTACTCAAAACCTTTTATAGCTGCACTTCTTTTGCTTGTAAACAGGCTGTCGTTGGCTGCTCGCCAGCAGATGAATTTTTCGGTCAGCTCATCTGTCCCTGGGGAATCAATCAAATAAATAAGTTAACATTACTAACGTTTCTAACGGTAGCCGTTTAATTAACGTTAGTTCCTTCGTTAACATTATAACCACAACAGTGGGTCATCATAAGTGAAACCTTGTACTTATATGTCATCATAAGTCAAACCTTATACTTACACTTAAACTGAAGAGTTGTAGATGTTACAGAGCCGCACTGGTCACCGTCCGTCACTGTCCATTGTGTTGTTGTTGTCGCCACCGCTGCATTGCATTGTGGGACATTTATGCCGACATTTATACTGTAGTGTCGAGTGTTTACCAGAAATAGTATGCACCTCACGTACAATTGGGTTCATACTAAGGTTTCGGACATACTAATAAATCTCATATACTGTTTTAGCATGCTCAACAGCATGTTAGTATGGAATTCTGGATGCAGCCAGTGTGTGTGAGAGGGGCAGGGAATGGGGAATGGAACCTTGCAATACCACCAGATACGTGTCCGCTGCGTTATGGCCCCGCCACGCCAGCGGATCTCATAGGTTTCACTGTAGTCTATTTGTTAATTTCCACCAGGTCCGCTGCGCTGTGTATCTGCTCTGTCCCAGCTCCGGCAGTCAAGTGAGCTGAATTTAGCACAGAGCAGACAGGAAGTCACGCACCAGAACAACAAAATAGCGGGAACTCCTCTGTCTTGCGGTGCCAGTTGTACTGCGCTATATCTATCTATCTAGTATGTAATCCACATTTTTTCACATCCGATCCTGATACCTGAATTTGGATATCTACTGATACTATTCCGATACCAGAGCTCTGTTTGCTTTGATATTATTATCATCATTATTGTTGATTTTATATGAGGCTGAAATAAACTTCTCTCCCCAGGCAAGCATGATATGTATGTCTCAAAGGCAACTTGAGGTAAGTATAAGGTCAGAAAAACAGGAACCCCTGTTAGGAAAAATCCCATCCTGAAAGCAAATATGCAACTGTATATTTCTGGGTTTCAAATTGACTGTCAATATTTCTTAATTCCAAAAAACAAAAAATACCTGTCATATTAATACAAATACTTGATACAAATCAAGTAGACACTACTAAAATTCAAAGGACTGCTTCATCTGATGCAATACAATACACCAAATCTGATCAGCAAGCCAGATGCCGGGTACTTTTCAGACCTTTTCCGTGGGGTCACTCCTCAGATATTGAGACTGGACTTGCAACTTGAGGGGGGCCCCTAGTGGTGCGGGGGCCCTATGCACAGAATGGACAGAATGGATGCAAACTATGAGACAAGACCTACATCACCGACTCCTCTGTGTCTGAGTGATAGGTCGAGGACCCCACCGCCATATTTTGTCTCTGAAGACACAGATGAGAGGCAAGACTGTGTGCGCTTGTGTGTGCACAGATTCTACATACATGCATGTACATTGATTGGTTACTAGTTGAACAAAATCTTAGTCTGACGTAGACACAAAGTGAACATAATGCCCTTCACTGTATTTGCTCTCGGCCAAGTAAAAGTCAGTTAACAATCTTGCATGATAAACAGTTGAAATTATACAAGGCATTTTGCTATAATTAATGTTTTTCTCAATGTTTTCACAGGAATGTAACATCAGTTACAGCACAATTCTCTGTTGGTGGACCACAGGCAAAAATGGTATGTTGAGGCTATAAACATAGCATGAAAAGTAAGGAATTGTGTGTGTGTGGTAGATTATTTTTTTGTTGCAACAATGCTTCATGGCAGTAATTTTATACTGTTGGAAATCCTGTTTATTTCCCTTTTAAATGGTGCTACATTTGCAGTGTTGGGCATAATGGTGTTACAATAAACGGCGTTACTAACAGCGTTACTTTCTGTCAGTAACGGGTAATCTAACTATTTCCATCGTTACAACGCTGTTACCGTTACCGACTGTTAAATGTGGCCCGTTACAAACTGAAGCTGCTCATTGTGGCTCTCAGCCACCAGGGCTGCAAAGGGAGGAGGGAGGGGCGGGACAACCACATAAGTGATGGTGATTGGCTCTCTAAGGTAGACACCGTTGTTGACACTGTTGGTGATGACAGCAGGCCAGGTGTGGCTAACGTGAGCTCTGCTAACAAAGAAGGACACCGAGCTGTCCGAACAGCTACACCTGGATTTTTCTGCATCAGCTTCCCAAAAAGTTGTGACACAGACTGAATTGAATGCAGCGATAGGCAGGTGTGTTGTTGAGAACATGCTGCTGTTGTCAACAGGTGACTCAGACTCCTTCAGAGCTCTCATTTGTAAAATACCGGGGAGAGCAGGTGCCGGTCCGCCATGCAAGAAATACATTTTACATAGATGCCGAGTACACTAAAATGAATGCTGAGCTCAAAATGGGGAATAATTAAAAGTAATGCATTAGTTAATTTCCCTGGTAACTAGTTACTGTTATTGTGGAGTAATTCCATGACTAACTCAGTTACTTTTTGGAAGAAGTAACTAGTAACTATAACCACTTACTTTATTTAAAAGTAATGTGCCCAATACTGCACATTTGTAAGGTACGTGCATTTGTGGGATGAGGAGCAGAATTGAGTATGTGGGTTGCGTCCATGAAAGATTTGCCAAATCTTCTCTGCCAAACAGCTTATTCTGCTGTTGACTCTTTTTCAGTGGATTGGATGATTAAAGTCTGAGAAAGAGACATATTGGCAATTTAACAATTCAATAGTTCAATAGTAACAAACAGGAGCCTCAGTAGGTAGTGGAAGAACCATACACTGCCACAACAGTCTGGCACCTTCACCTCATGCTGGTCACCAGCCTGGTCACATACTGCCATGGGATGGTATTCAAGCATTTGTCGCAAGTCAGCCAATGTGGTTGTGTTGGTCACTCTAGCATGAACAGCATGCCTAAGCTGATCCCACAAGTGTTCAATGGGGTCAGGTCTGCTGGCAGGCCATTCCATCCTCTCCACTCCCAAATTCTGAGAAACACCCTCCTGTGGGGATGAGCGTTGTCATCTTGGAGGATAGAGTTAGGTCCCAGACTGTAGAGACATGGGATTGCCACTGGCTGCAGAATCTCATCTCAATATCTCTCTGCACTGAGATTGCCTCCAGTGATGACAAGTCAATAGCAGTGGTGACCAGCAAAAGGTGACCAGCATGAGGTGAATGTGCCAGACTGTTGTGGCTGTGTATGGATCTCCCACATGCTCCTTAGGCTCCTGTTTGTTAAATTGATAAATTGTTAAATTGCCAATATGTCTTGTTTCTTCAGAATTCAATCTTCCAATCCACCAAACAAGAGTCAATAGCAGAATAAGCTGATTGGCAGAGAAGATTTGGCAAATTTTTCACTGGGGCAATCCACATACTCAATTCTGCTGCTCGTCCCACAAATACATGTTCCTTACAAATGTGGCACCATTTAAAAGGGAAATAAACAGGCTCTCCAATTGTACAAGATTTATTGCCAAGAACCAGAGTTATACCAAAGAAATAATCTGCCAAACACAAATTTCCTTACTTTTTGTGCTATAGTAGTTTATGTTTAAGAACTTGCTGTCAGAATATCCAGTATTATTTTTCTCTTATTTTAATGTCTCGATGTACAGGTGGAACATGAACCTGCACTCCCATCACTGATCCAGGACTGGGACAAAGAACATGTGAAAGACTGGCTGATCTTTAAACTTCGGGTACCACATAAAATTGCACAGAAGCTCTATGACCAAGAGTTGTCAGGAGCTTGCTTGCTCTGCTATGAAAAACAAGACTTGTTGGAACTGGGTGTTCCACTAGCACCAGCAATACAAATCATACGACATGTTGAGAAGTTCAGAAGGCATACAGAGACTTCTGAACCAAATGTGAGAATATCAAGGAGTTATTATGAACCAAAAGAAGGTGAAGGGTGGAAAAGTACAGAGATGCAGTTTGTGTCAGGAAATGTGGATGAATCTTTAGAAACTGAAACAGTGTCATCTGATTCAGGAATTCAAAGTCAAAGCTCCACATTGCAAATATTGCAGGAAGTAAGGACCAAAATTTGGTCTGTAATAGATCAGAAGACATCAAGTGGCTCACACTTCCATACCGAAATAACTGACAATGCAACATTTCTACAATTAAAGAGACCAATGTGCCAGATCCGGCCCTTTGACAGAAGCAACCCTTCCGTTTTCTACATAGAAAATGACATTCTTCCTCCTGCAGCTGGTCCAAGTAATCTTTTGGAACCTGTCCATGAGTACCAGCTACTGCCTAGTGCAAATGAAGCCAGTGAAAAAGAGATCCTATATGAATTCACAAAAGAAGTATGTTGCTTTGCTGCCAGCTGCATGAATTCACGAACCAATGGCACTATTCATTTTGGAGTGAGGAACCAGCCAGGACAGGGACATGGTGAGGTAGTTGGGCACAAAATTACCTCTTTCAGTAGATATGGTGAGGCATTTGAGTCATGTCTGGGTGAATATTTTGAAGAAAAGCACATAAATGCTGCCAGAATGTGCATCAGGCCTCCTAGTTATATACAAGTTCACCACCAAGATGGAACCACTTCTGACAAATGGGTGATTGAAGTTGATGTTATTCCAAGTTATTTAGAGATGCAAGAGAATATAATCTATACTTTACTGAGTATTAGATCAGCAGAAGAAAAGCAACAAAGCAAAACTGAATGTCTCTTTGTCCGGGAGGGTGCGAGGTCAATAAATATTTTAGCGGATACTAATCCTCGGGTAGTCCAAGAGAAGATCAAAAGTTTAAATGATAAAGTCAAGCTCTGGGCCTCAGCACGAAAGAGGGCCGAGGAAAAGGATGAAAAATATCCCTCCCTAGGCAACCAGGGCCAAAGGCTCAAACAGCTGATAACTCGTGGAAAAGATGCATTTGAGAATTCCCTTCAAGTCATTGTAGTTACGGACAAATGCCACTCAAGCCAACTGGAGCACTTGGATTTTCTGAGAGAGATGAAGTTGTTTGCAGTACTTGACTTTGACCCAGAGTCTGATGTGAATGGAACATGCAGCTTTTACAAAACAGTACACATAGCTAATCTGCACTACCCATGCATGTACACCACTCAAGACAGTATAACTGCAGTCATGCAAAAGCTGAACTTGTTCAAACAAACAAGTTGGGTTTTCTGCAATGGGAGAGTGAATGAAGACAGTGAGACAGACAAACCACTAGGACCTAGTGAATGGCTTAAAAAACGCTCTGGTGAGATCAACAACATGATTTCATTGCTTTGCAACCCAGATTTGCTTTCCAAAGACAGACTCTTGGTGATATTCCTTCTTCACTCAGAAGTAACAGACATCTCAAGCCCCATTTTGGAGACTTTCTGCGCAATCTATCGCACACTGGAAGGGGTCGACAATATGGTTTGCATATGCAAAGACTGCACCGTATTTGGAAAATGGAGGCAGCTGATAGAGTGTCGATGTAAGGAGGACATCACCAGTAAATGCATCTATGAGCTGAATCTGAATGAAATATCGAGCACCATTAAAAAGCTTAAAGAGCCTCAAACGCAGTCTTCCAGGAGGTTCTTGCCATCCACAGGCTCAAGCTCCATTCTGCTGGAAACAAAGGATGAAGAGTTGATGACTGTTTTGGACATCTTGTGTGAAAATGAATGTGAGAACACAGAAATTGAAACAAAGGATTCCTTTCAGGAGTTCAAGAAGAAAACAGAAGCAGGTTTTTACAGGGGGGGACAAGTTTCATGGTGGAACTTTTACCTTTCTGAGATGAAAGGCAGCCTGCCATTCATCAAACGAGACAAGTACAACGAGCTATATGACCTGATAACTCCTACTGAAAGCTACAATACTCCATGTGTTATCATTAATCTATTTCATCACCCTGGATGTGGGGGGACAACTCTGGCAATGCATGTGCTTTGGAACCTGAGAAGCAAATTCAGATGTGCTGTTGTTAAAAACAACATGGCAACAAATAGTGAGATTGCAACTCAAGTCAAAAGCCTGCTGACATATGGCAAACAAGAGCAATCGGCCTTTATACCTGTTCTCCTTTTGGTGGACAACTGGGATGATGTAGAGGACCTAAAGCAGTGCATCCTTAATGCTGCCAGTGATAGGAAGCGACATCTCATGGCAATCATACTCAACTGTGAGAGAACCAGTTTCCCTGATGAGAGCACTAGAAATAGCTGCATTGCAAATGTGTCCATCACCAACAAGTTGTCAAAAAGAGAACAGAGTTTGTTTTCTGAAAAATTTGAGCAACTCAAGAATAACCATGAAAAGCCAGAAACCTTCTATGCCTTCATGATCATGACAAAAAATTTCAGTGAGGACTACATCTCAAATATTGTGAGCAACATTGTCAAAGATCTTGATGCAACTTCCCAAAAGGGTAGGCTTTTCTCCTTCCTAGCTTTGCTGAACACCTATGTCAATGGATCCTATATGTCACTTTCTCTGTGTGAAGAGTTAGTTGGGATAAGGAATGCTCTGCGGAAGCAAGAAACTCTTGCCGATGAGATGAATCCCTATTCAACATTGATGATCACTTTCACTGTTGAAGAGCATGGTACCTATCAAACAGTACGATTCTTACACCAAATGATTGCTAGTAAGTGTCTTGAAGTTCTTACCCAGAAACACAACCTTTCTCGGGCAGAGATAACTGCAAACATTTTGCACTGTGACAGACTCTACAAATCATGCATGGGAAAGGATTTCCTGGTCCAAAACATTCTTAGCATGCTCATCACACGTCACCGAAAACAACAAGGGGATGACAAAGACACATTGTTTTCTCCACTGATTGAAGCCATACATGAAGAGGAAGGACCTGACAAAATCAAAGAAGTCTTAGAAATGGCCACATTGAGGTTTGACAAAAGTGCAACACTGCCACAAGCATTGGCCAGATATTACTGCTTGAAAGAGAAAGAATTCGACTCTGCCCTCAAATGGGCTTTGGATGCACGGGAGAAAATGTCTAATTCTTACATTGCAGATACAGTCGGGCAAGTGTACAAGAGCCACCTCAAAAAGGAAATTGAAGATTCTGAGGACATCACTCCAGAAACACTTGAGAAATGCATACAATTAGCGTCCAGAGCTGTAACTGCATTCCGGGATTCACAGGAGCTTGCCAGAAAGGATGATCCATTAGATGTATTTGATATACACCACAAAAAAAGGCAGAAGTCCTACAACACATCAGGCTATGTTGGTGAGACAGAAGTCATGATGAGCCTCATTGATGTCATTACAAAGCTACCTGTTTTCAGAGACAGACACAAGAGGGACAAAATGCTGCAATTCCTCAAAGGTGGACCAGTGAGCAGTTTAAATGATTCAAGCAACTCATTCATTAACCAGTTTGTTGCTGTCATGGCAGACAATGAGCGATTTTTGGTCTCTTTGAAGCCAAGGCTTAAGAAAATCTTCAACTTCTTTGAGAACTACTTCACATACCTAAAACCTAGGTCACAAGAAAGGGAGACAGTTGATGAGAGAAACAAACGAAAGATTTCTGAGTACTTCAAAAAATACATAGAAATCTTTAGGATTTCAGAGGAAGAAAAAGCATCTGAAAAAGCCAGCAACCCCAAACTCAGTCTCCATCAGGAGTTAATGGACCAGAAGTGCTATCTGGAAATGAAACGAGCAGACTCGTTTGCCGGACTTCTGCAGTGCTTGTATGACAAAGCCCCGGGTGAAATGGAGCACATTCTCCAAAAATGGCAATTTATATCTGACAACTCACCCCGTCGATGCGTGTCAGATACAGTCAGCTTCATCTTGGCAAACATTGTTCTTCACAGCCTCAAGCCCTCCTGCAAACTCCTGAAAAAATATGAGGAGCTGGTCCGTCTTCTCAATGAGGCACTGCAAGAAGAGGGCACTCATTCAAATTTGACAGAGCTGTATTACCTCTCCATGTTGCTTTTGTGGCCTGCTCAGGACCAAAGGCTTGAAAGGTCGGCAACATACAAAAATATCAGCATGTATGTCACATCAGCCAAAAAATCTTTTCATCGACGCTTCTCTCACATGTTTCCAGCACGGGCTCCAGTTGCTCATTTCTTACTTGGGCAATCAAGTGGACTCAGCCGAGTAGTTTCCAAGATGAAGCTTGATCAAATCCTGATCAATGTTTCAGGGCAGCAAGCCTCTTTCAGTGGCCAAAGTCAGCCACAAAATCTGCACCATCTGTGGCAGAGTGGTGCAGCCTGGAATGAGCCAGAGATCCAGAAGAAGCTGTTGAGGATTAAAGGAAAGTCTCAAAATGGTGAAATATATGTTTACTATCATGGCAACCTAAAAATCCCAGTGCGTCCGGTTTACCTGGGTGATATTCGAAGTGGATACAGCCGGGAGGACGTATCATTCTACCTTGGATTCACCATGGAAGGGCCTGTGGCCTACAACATTAAGTATGAAAATGAGTAATATGCAATTAAATTGCAAATTTGAACAGGAGTTTACATGCAAACACTTAAATAAAGAGGGTGGGCAAATAGGACAGAAATATTGGATCTTGCAATTGAAACACCCACTTTCACAACCCTCTGGACCAAATGTTTATTTATTTTCTGATAAAAGAAAAAGCTGTGTTATGTTCTCCAAACCAATTAGGACAGTGTATGGGGTGCTTTGTCTTGCTTTGGTAGCAAAATAGTGGCATGTTGTCCATCATTGAAATTGATCACAAGCAATTCAACACAAGCTCTCAACACTGAGAGTTCACCTTTAGTTTCCTTGGCTACCTGCCCTCACACTTTATTTTGGAGCACACCAAGAAGATGTAGTGCTGTGTATCAAATTAGACAAAACTAGGAATAATAATATGTCATTTTGTAGGGATAATATAACATCTATTTAATACATTTTGGATCTGATACGGCTTTGTGATTGATTGCTAATTGCATGCTTTTGACAAATACTGTGTAATACATGATGAGGATAGCCTATCTGGTTTAGAGTTGAGTTAAAATCATATTTTCAGTTTTTGTCTAATTTGACGCAAAGTTTGGCTAATTATGTGTTATTACTATTACTATACTACAATCAACATGTGTACTTGTAAGAGTTTCTTGTAAAGCCTGTGTTTGGTTTTCCCAACAGTAGATCTGAACACAAAACAGCAGGCCTTGAGGCAATCGAACCTAAGATTTCAGGTGTGCTGTTTCATTTGCTTAAACTGTACATAATGATAGCATACAGTTCATGGTTTTCTCCTAAGAGAACTTCAAAGTTTCATTTGAAATCTGTGTATTTAAATCAAAAATTTCCTCACATAGACCTCAATAATGGACAAGTGCCTTTTACTAAGAGAGAATCTGAGGTCTTTTAATGACTATATCATTTAAGTCTATGCTCAGTCACTTTTTATTCAGTATGTTTTATGTTTATTTTAAAGAAAATGTTGGATTTTTTTTTTTTAAAAATCTTTTTCCATTAATTAATGACTTACAGCAATGAAATGCTGTGATATTAAGTTAATCCATCTTTTTGTCAAGTCTTTATATATTTGAAAAAGTGAATGGGTTGTTGAGCATCCTTTGTTGTATTATAGTATAACCAGCAACTCCAATCTCATTCTCTGTCAAGAGTTAGTGGACCTAAATTGCTATCTGGAAATACAATGAGCAGACTTGTTTCTGGTCTCCTGCAGGGTTTGAATGATAAATGCAGGATGGAAATGAATGTGTGTCTGATACAGTCAACTTTATATTGGCAAACATTGTTCTTCACAGCCTCAAGCCCTTCTGCTGAAAAAATGTGAGGATTTGTCCTTTTTTCTCAGTGAGGAACTACATGAGGATGGTACTCATTCAAATTATGATGTTCTGTTTATTATGTTTAATTTTTAAAATGCATTACATTTATTTTGGAATATTGTTAGATTTCTTTTTTCTTACTGTTGAATATTCGTAGAGCTGGAATTCTCTGGTATAGAGATCAGATTTCTAGAGGTATGTATTTGAAATGATATTATGTATTGTTGAATACAGATGATTTCTTTTTGTCAAACCTGCATTAAAATGCTGAATGGGTTCTTGACAAGGGTGTAGGTTTGATTTTGACATTAGTGAGACATAGCCAAAAAAAACTGATGTGGACATTTCAGCCAGTGTTTAAGATTGGTATGGATCCGTCCATATGGTCCATACACAATTCTACGCCCATGTGAATAAGAGCCAAAAAATTCCAAAATTGTTTACGCAACTGCACTAAAAAGGGCCACCTGAGTCTCCTCAGCAGAATTAGTCTGCTCATTATTCCAGCTTCAGGTTTTGGTTATTCATACAACACTGTTAGAAACAGTCACATCACAGGTGGTGGTCAGAAATGGACTCGTCCATGCTGGATGCTAACCTACATCCACAGTTCCTCAATGGTTGAGCGCATGTGCATTGAGGAGCTTCGAGGTTACAGCTAGTTGAAACCCCTCGGCCATGGCAGAGTTCCCACCTCTGAAAAAGGGGGGTCTTCCCATGTGCTCTTATTGTCTGTGTCTCAAATGTGCCTAACGTTCATTGGGAAATGACAAAACAGGGACTCACTGACACCACTATTAAACAACACAATGAAACAACGGTATGTCCGCCTGCCACATATGTAAGGTACTTGCCTGCAGGCTCTAATTTCAGGGGCGGAAGATCTCGCGTCGCCTTCTCCCTCCAGTTGCTTCATTTTTCTAATATCCCCAAAAAAAGACCCCAAGAGTACTCATCTGCAGTCAAGATGGCCGACAAGGGCACCGCCATGTATCCAATCCATACCGGAAGTCTCAAGCGGAAGTTAGTTAATTAACGAGATAAAACCAAAATAAAAGCTTAAAAAACACGTACGTTTACACCATAGACTGTATGGGTTACACATAACATAATTCTATGTATTTTGTACACTTATATGTTTATCGTAACGGCAAAATTGATTAGTTAATTGTCTTGCCATGACATTACTCAAGTTAGTTAGAAGCCTATGATAATCACTAAGTTATAATATTTACATTTCATGGATTTAGCTTCCATGTCATTAATGTCATATTGTCTCATTATGAATACAAATGTGAATATTATGTTTGTGTGGTGGTAGGGGGCTTCACACACGCACACACACACACACACACACACACACACACACACACACACAAACAGGACTGAAGAATAACTAAGATTGAATAAACTGAATCCTCAAATTAAATATAGAATTAATAAAACGGTCACAACAAATGTCATACTTACCATCACATTAGTATATGGTAAGTATGATTTTTTTATGAATTTATTAATGTTTCATCGATTTACAATTAATAATGATTGTGAATATCAATATTACAGTTATCAAACATGAATACAATGTTTGTGTGTGTGTATGTGGGGGGCTGCTTACACATATCATTCATGCTAGAACTGAAAAATCATAAGGCCAACACTGTAAATCATTGGTGGTAATACAGTGTAAGGACTGTATTGCCCAGATATTATAAAATGTTTGCTCAAAAGCATAGTAGAGAAGCTTAGCTAAAAGACATCAGTCCTGCTGGTCGTTTCGTCACCTACCAGGGATCTTCAGGGATGAGATGGGCATCATGAGCAACACAGTGGCCACAGACAAGTGTGACTGAAATAGAACGGGAAGTTCCTGGGTCTGGAGTGTTCATTTTCACATGTAACTATTAAATGACTGTAATAATTAGACTTTCCTATTGTCAGATTGTCAGTATTCTATTAATTCTATTTTATTTCTGGAATACAGTTAAACGCAACTTTACACCATCACGCCAGCAACATTAATAACTTGACTTGGACTTTTTTGTGACAAACATTTTATTGTGTTCCATCGCCAAATATTCCAAAGTAGAAAAACAAACCTCCATCTCACATCTCATCACACGTTGCTGTCCCCATGTCTTGCGCTGCACATGCACTGGAACACTCAATCCTCTGGAAGTTTTTCTGACGGCATAGAGGCCGTTACTTTGGTCAACAGATATACTTTGTAAGTGAGATTGTGTCTTTTACTCGGCCATGCTTCTTTGGATATGTAATAACAAATTCCTCTTGTACAAAACCACTGGGCAGTGTGGCCACCTCACATGAGCTGGTGGCACATCCCCAGTTACTTCTTCCTCTAGAGCAGTGGGGTCCTCTGAGGTTGGAGCTAGGGTTGACTGAGATAGATCTGGGGTCTTCGGGGATGCTGTTTGTGTGTAGCAATGGTCAATTTTGATGACTGACACAGAAGGTGGGAGTGTGTATGAAACACTCATTGATAATAAAACAGTAGGGTGGGTCTCTGGTGAGTGCGGTTGAGAAGGTGGAGCCGAGGTGAGTTGAGCCATATCACATTTATTTGTGCACTGTATAAGATGGGGCATAATAGTATCTTTCCGGATTATTGTAGTTCCACAAAATGGACAGTGAAAATGGCCTCCATCTCTGCAGGGCAGATTGCATCTTTTCTAAAAAGGGAGAGTAATTTGTCTTAAAAATCATACAGTACCTGGGAGACAAATGCTTACTTAACATCCTATACAGTACATACAAATATATTTTTCCCTACTTTAAACAGTTATGTATACTTCAAAAAGTGAAACAACTCAACTAACTGCTATAAGTAGTTTTGAGAGTAACTTGCTTTCTCTGCTAAAACTTATCCACAGACCTCGAAGAGTGCAACCCAGTATAACACTGGCTACAATATGCCCTTAGACATGCAAAAACACAAGTATCATTCAAATTTACATGTGAAAGCATATGATCTCAAAAAGATACTTGATGAATATTCCCTTGAAATGCACTGCATTTGCCGCATGATTCAGCAAATGCCTCTGGATGACACTTTCACTTTTGGTTTTGAATTTGGGGCAGACAGGACAAGCAATGTATATAATTTTTTTTTTTCTCCATTTTTTTTTTCACCTTCTACACTTATTATATTACCAAACAGTGTGTTTGTAATGTAAATGACTAGGTGACAAACACATTTCCTCAATACTGTACCGTACAGTACATCAAACACATTTTGACTTCATCATGTCTTCATACAGTAGTATATTTTGTAGGGCTGTCAGTTTAACGCATTAATTAGATAAATTAATTACACTGCAAATTAACGCGTTATGAAAATTAACGCAATTAATTCTGAGATTCTGCTATCTAAAAAAGAGGCGTAAATGTGCCGGCCTCTGCATGAGGTGGGCGGAGGTGTCAATCACCTGCACTGTTGTGCGACCCACAGCCGGGGAGTTTTACAGTTTTTCTCGATTGTTTACACACAAAAATGTAACTCATGCACCAACCCCCTGAACCAATTCTGCTAAACTACAAGCACAATTCCTGCTTTACACTCAAATTGCAGTTCTAAAACACTTTTTTCAAAACACTATGCACAATTCTCTGCATTTGGCACAGTTTTCATGGAGAAAATCTCTTGTTTTCACAAGGAACGCACTGTCATTCAAAATTCTAAAGTCAAGTGCCCTACTATGCACACTGACTCATCACATGGTCAAACACCTGTCACACAGTTTTACAATTAGCAATCAGAGCTTTAGCATAAAAGGCCAACAGGTGAGCTCTTCTGCTTTGGAGCAATGGATGCCAACATTGGAAACAGAGGCAGAGCCAGAGGAGTGAGAGTAATGAGAATAGGTAAGAAATCTACTCTCACTAGAAATTTGCAGTACTGCATATCAATACAGTACTCAATGAGTACAGTAGTACAGTATTGCCTGTGGACTGTTCTGTTGACTGTAAAAATAAAGTATGTTTCAAGTATTTGGGAAATGTATTCCTACTTTGTATTCCTACACAGTATTTACAGTATTTTACTATTTGTATTGCAGAACTGAAAGATTACCAACACAAGGTGGATAAAATATATTTGTTACCGCGTATTTGTGTGTCCTGAGTATAAAAACAATATTCTCAAATATTTTACAACACAGTCATGTATGAGCTGTAACACTGAACAAAAAAAAGGCCTAAGTCATTATGATCAATGAAGAAGAAGTGTTGTCCATTCATCATAGTGTTTTACATTGAGGACAGTGTTCAACTGGTTCTTCTAAATGTCTATTCATTTGATGGTTTGTGTGTGCCATTTGAAAACAAAATACCATTTTGAGAAGAAATAACATTGTTTTGAATGTAAAGTTTCATTTTGCAGGAGAATTGAGGGGCTTTGCCCATTGTGTGTGTGATTTTTGATTTGTGTGTAGAGTTCTGAGAGTATGAGGCATGCTTTCAGAAAATGTGTGTAAACAATCGAGAAAAACTGTAAAACCAAGAAACAGCTGATCACAGCAGTCAGTCCATCACTTCATCCACGGACATTAAGATGAACAACTGGACAGCTGCAGAGATCCAGGAGATGCAGCGTCTCCTCGGTCTCTGTAGCTGTTTGGTTGTGTTAGCTTGTTGTTGTGTCGGAAAGCTAAGGAGGATGGTCGCTACTTTCAAATTAAAAGCCCCCCGCTAAGAACCCAGTTCTAAATAGGGTGCAATGTAAAGCTCTTATTTTGAAGACAAATTCTATGTCACGGTTCACAACCTTATACTTCTACTATTCATTTTGAATTGCTGTATTGAGTCAGCTTTAGTGCTCCTTTTGAATTGAGAGACTGCTTAAGTTCCTATTTGATATATATACTTTATTCAGTAACAGTCAGGGTGCAACTCAGACGGTTAAGGTGCTGGATATTCGACTTTCTTCTCCAGATTTTTTTCTCAAGTATTGATGAACAAACAGCAGCTAGAAGGAAACATTTAGGAATATTGGACTTAAAATAATGACAAAATTTTGAATTTGACAGTGAGCTGGAAGATATATCAGGGTATCTTTTAATGTCACCCTCACAGCTGATAAGTAGATTTCTACTCCCTGGACAAGTGGCCAGCTCATCGCAGGGCCCTCACTGATGAGCAATGTGGGGTTCAGTATCCCGCTCAAGGACACTTTGACATGCAGCTCAGCCCTGCCCAGAGCCAGGATTTGAACCAGCAACCTTCCGATCACTAGTCGACCTGCTCCACCCACTGAACTACAGCAAAAAAATAATAAAACAGACAATAAAACATACAATTGGTGATTAAATTGTTTTTATAGTATGATCAAGTTAAAAAATTACACATATTACAGAAATTAGACATAGATAATGCAGATAATGCAGAAACAGAATCTTGATTCATATTTGATCAGCACTACCAACAGACCTTTCTCTATCACAAACACAGCTGGTTATGCAAGTCTTAGTAAATTCTGGATATACCTGCAGACTGGCTGGGAGTGGATGGACCTACAATCAATCTACAATCAATCAGGGCACAACACTTGTGATGTGACAGATTTGGTATAGTGACACTCAACACAAGAAATATATCTAAAACTGTATGCTTTGAACCAGCTCATCCAGAGCATGCATTGACATTAGCCCATAAGAGAGTCACAGTCATTGACACCCTTGACAACAAATGCTCTGCCTTTTATCTACTCTACTGGAATGAAAGGATGGACATACACAGAAGCATGCAGAAGTTATTAGTGAAGATTTTCTTAAACTGCTAGCTCATGTCATTATGTCATTGCAACAGGGCAGATGATTAGAGGAGCCTCATTCCTTCCTGATTTATTAGTACAAGGGCTAAAGAATGGATAGATGGTTCCAGAAAAAGTATCTGTGAATGTATGGATGAGCACCCTGGCCTCCATGTTGTAGAAGGACACCAGTCCCTTGTCATAGTCCACATAGATACCAATCCTGGATGGTCTGAGATTCACTGTCAGGCTGGTGGAGGGCTCTGTTCGGAAGGCGTAGTCAGTCCGATCCCGCAGGCTGAGGAACCAGTAGCCATGGGCAGGGCTTACCGTGATTTTGCCCTTCCGGTTGACAGACCAGCTTGCCACTCCCAGGTCCCAGTCAGTCTTTCCTCCCACCTTCACCTGGAGAAAGGTACAGTTTATTGCAAAACATACAGACTTTCACCTATGGGTAACCCTAAGGTAATGTCAATAAATTGATGTATAACAACAACAACAACAATAATAATAACAATAATAATTTTATCAAAGAGATATTCCGGCATAAGTTTAATCCATGCACAGTTACACTGAGTAAGACCCCCCCCCCCCCCCCGCGAGAGATCAAGTTTTCCGACCGCTAGCTTATGTAGTTTTAGCAACCTCAGAGAAGAGCGCACGATAACGATACACTGCAGTCTATGCCTCCAACCAAGAGACCGCCATCAAAAAGCCACTCATAGCCACAAATAATGCTCAGAACAGCACTAAACATCAGCAACAGTACAAATAGGGTCCCAGCACATAGTTTGAGGCATCAAACATCTGCTAGCTTTGACTGGATTGGATTAAACTTACACCGGAATGTCCCTTTAAAGGAGCAGTAGAAAACATACTATATGTTTGTGTTTCACTCTCTTATCATTTTTAACTACATATATGTATGTTCCCAGTCTGACAGATTATGGTGCACTTTTGACAACTACTACCCAGGTCAGCTGCAGCGCCTCCTCTCCTGATAAATCAGGTAGAAAGCACTAATGAACCCATGCTGGTTACAAATGAGTAATGTGTAAACAAATAGCAAAATGTAGGAAATGTTAGTATGATGTTTTTTTAAGCCTGAAATCATATTGATAGCAGATGTTGAACCTGCACATGACATAAATCCGTACAAGCCTGTACTTGAACACAAAGAATCATAGCTGTATCACTCTAACACTTGCATAGCTACTCTCAGTGGTGGCTGGGGATTGCTGAGCACCAATACGATCAATATAAAAATGCAATTGTTGTAAACTTGCTGAAACAACCTGAATACTTCCAAAACTGTACTGATATACAAATGTGTGAGTATTCCACTGATGAATATCACTCATGAATCATGTTTTTTAATTGCCACTTTCTTCTACAACCTTTTACTACTATTCTGTTCTAATGGCAGACATTGTTGTTGACTTGCACACAGCTCACATTTGCTGTGTCTCAATTCAGGGTCTGCATCCTTTGGAGCATTTGAAGGCCAATTACATCACTTAGCCACGCGAAGGCTGTCCCAATCTGAACTGCTCCTCCAGATGCTCCTTCTTTTCCCTCTTTTTGGAAGATGCATAGCTACTTTCCTTCGTGGCCTCACTCAAGATTCTTTGCGCGCCCGAAAAAGAAGAATGAAAGAGAGAAAATGGAGACATCACGCGGCGTCGATCGCCACTGTCGTGGGCCTGGGCGGCAGAAATCGTGACATAAGGGTAAAACATCTGGTGACACAACCAGGAAATGCTGAAAAGGCAAGACTGTCCCATTTAACAACGGCTGACGCAGTTAACAAAGTCTCAGAGGGACTCTCCTTCGAAGATCGCAAAGGCCGGGTCCTTCGAAGGATGCAGCCCCTACACTGAGACACTGCAACTGTTTCCCTCTTACCTCCCAGTAATGGCGCCCTGAGCTGAGGCCCTGATGGGCCAGCACACACACCACCCGATCAAAGCGCTCAGGGTTATCTGGCACCAGCTGATGGCGGTCACCACAGTGCACCTGCTTCCCATCTGCTGAGATGATGAGACGGGGGTGGGCTGTGCTGGGATCTAAAGTGATGTCGACTGACAGATTGAGAGAGAGAGTGATTCCACCAGCAATTAACCGATGAAAATCCCAACAATTATAAAGGCAGATTCTTTTTAAACTTTACCTGCATATTCTTGAACCCTCCTGATCTCTGCAACAACAGAATATATTTACTTTTTATTTATTAGATAAAAAAAAGTATTCATTTAATTCAACAGGATCAGAAAAACTGATAAAAACACAATAAACAACATCTTGTGCTGTGAGCTGATCTGGATCTTACTTGGGTTAGGTCTGGGCACTGATTGGTCCAGTAAGGATTGCTGGCCTGTAAATTAGGACACATTTACATGACTTTTGACTACACTTTGGCCTTTGGTCTTTCTCAGGGAACACCCATCAAAATTCTGAATCAAGACAAATCAGAGCTTCCAGAACATAAACACGTAGGGTATTTTTTGTCCTTTGCTACAGTAACAAGAGTGGAGATACTGCTATATTACAGTTGGTGCATATGTTTGTGAGTGCCTAGCCGAAGAGATTGTTATTACACAAAATGTAAATATCCATCTTTGTCTCTTGACTTTGTCTCTCTCATAGGTCAAGGTGGAGTTGCAGACTTCTGGCTTGGTGCCAGGTGTGAATCAGGACTTACAGACTACAGGCAGTGTCAGCATGTCTTCCTGAAAACGCTCCATCATGTGACTGACAGTCTTGAGGATCACCCCTGATGTCAGCTCGGACACCACAGAGACACCTGACCAGTCCTTAGTTTGTGGAGGGGTGGACAGGGCGGGGAATGTCTGGACATGGACAAGGATATCAATAATGCACTATAGAATATGATCATGTTCTGGAATTTCAGCTGGTCAGGGAAACTGTCCAGGTAGCTGGTCTATGAATTGGGTAAGGGTACAATGGTACAATTTGGACAGCAGGGAACAGAACCAAGACAATGTATGGAGAGGTAACTGTTTTGCTTACGCAAGCTAACCGGCAACTCCTGCTAATGTAGCTAGCTGCCATTAGCTAATTAGCCATGGAGCTAGTGCCGTTAGCCAGTTTCTTTAGGTTTGATAATTATGTTGTCTTAATTAATGTCAAGTTGTCATAAGACAGACATGTCAAACAGTTTTTTGAACAACTTTTATAAGTGACGTAACAGACAATTGACACTTCATTGACAGCAAGCATAAACATTCTTAAAGACTCCTTCATGGTTATGCCAGGTGTCATGGCATGAACACGTCACACCATCACAGACCAATGTGAAAATATTTACTGGTGAACAGAATGAGTAATTTGCTGCACTTGAAAAAGTGTGGTTGATAAACACTATACCAATATTTCAGCATTTCACTTTTTACTGGGCACAAATTTTAAGGAGCAGGATCTTGTCTTGGACTTATTCCTAACAAGAATAGTCTAATATAGTGTGCACCTGCATATTTATCACTTCTTTATTTTTTGTATGCTCCTGTTACATTATATTTACCCCATCATTCATCCATAGCCTACCCTGAGAAAGTGTATGTAGTCTTCAGACAGAGCCAGCTGGCTCAGTGCTGTGCTTCTCCTGTTTAGCACAGATATCTCCTCCTCCAGCTCTCTCAGCAGGCTTTGAGCTCTATGTTCAGCCGCTCGCTGAGTCATCTCAATCACCTGGTAGCAATGGGAACAATGGAAAAAATACAGGAATAAATCTTACACAAAACATCGATAGTTACTGAGTATCTGTACCCCTTGATGCATCGTAAATACAGGCTGTTAACAGGTATGCTAATACAAAGTTGAGTGGCCTTGTGTTTTTACCATCACCATAATTAACCCATAATTACCTTCCACAGCCTGTAAAGCACTGTTTCTTTGAAACACATGGGTAGCACTCAGAAGAGCAAATACCTCCGCCAACAGCACAAGATCAAACTTGATAGCGCTGTATCAATCTAAATTTTAAACTACCCTTTATTGGTTAACAATAATTTAAGCTCATAAGATTGAGGATCTGTCAAAAGTTGTACTCACTCAAAAAAAAAGACTCAAGTATGAAAATTAATATTCGACTGTGGAAAAAAAACACATGAGCAGCTGCTTTGCATGTGGATGCACGGCATGACGGGTCAGGGACAAGTCACAAGAGTTGCATTTGCATAGTTGCTGCTGAAAGTGAGACGCGACAAAAACCGTGGCAGAAAGTTCAGAGCCCAACTCGGCAGCAGAGAGGGTGGTTTGGACTCCAAGCAACCTAAAAAGCCCCGTTTGGAAATACTTAGGATTTTGGTCAGTAGACGGCAAAAATGTGGAGCCTCGAGATAAATATGTATGCAAGCTGTGTAAGCTACAGTTAGCTTACCATTCCACCACTAGCAACATGAGGGCACATCTCGAAAATGTGCACCGAAATGAGCATGCCATGATGTCTGATCTCCAACTAAACAGCCACGTCTCAACTGTTATTTTTCACTGCCCGCCACAAAGCTCTTTGTAGGGAGCCCCGGATATGACATGGTCAGAATTAAATTGTGATATCAATCTCCTTTGAAAGTAGCATCATGTGTGTCAGACTCTCAGCTGAGGAAATACATAGGCTATATGAGCCGCAGCGTTGAGTGAGCGTTCAGTGATCAGAATTTAGTTTGTATTGATGTGCAGGTTGTTGTTGCTCTGACTGAACTACTGAATGAATGATATTAATACTATTAATTATTGTTTCGTGCGCTCATCATACCTACTTCACGGCCACTAATTGGTATTTCATGCTCACGTTATACTTACTTACTTGGCCATGAAGTAGTACTTTTTGACCATGCCATGTCTGGGGCTCTGTATACTGTTATTGACATAATGCGCAAGTAAAGATATTCAAATGGTTTGAATCTATGTGTTTGTTTTACAGCGAATGTCCGAACGAGCAATTTTGACAGCCCTATGATGCAGTAATGGGTGCAAATGCTAAATGCTCAATACTTAACTAGTGAAGAATTAGGTAAACTGTACTCCCATGTAATTACCCAACAACCCACTTTATCCTGCTTTATTCTGTAATTACCCAGTACTTAACTGTAATTCCAAGCTCTTCCGCTACTACAACTTGTCATTGTGCTGTTTTTACTTTTGTTTTTTCTTGGGAATTTCATCACTATTTTACATAATTAACAGCCTGTAACATAAAGGTTAGGAGACCGTTTTCCTTCTGCCTAAACACAGGATGTCTCTGTGGTTCTCTTAAGGGGACAAGACTTTAAACAAATGCATGTTCTTTATTCACGGCAAATAGGTATTTAGGTAAATACTATTTTGTACATTCCGTATTTGGTATATTAGTGTGTTTGAACCTTGTAAAAGCAAAAATCACAAATTACTTAAAGTAAAGTAAATTAATTTGACTGGGCATATTGATACTATAGAATGAACAAGGTAAATTAAATAGCTGTTTTGCTGCGCTACAAAAAAAGAAAGAGCATCGGCTTTTAATCTGCATCAGTGTTTTTTACCTCCAAGACTTCAGTTTGACAGCGCTCAACACTTGAGATCAGTTTGGAAAAAACACAAACAGCTCCCTCTGTCTCTCTTTCAGCAGCAGCCTGGATAAAAGAGAAAGGGCAAACAATGTGAGCTGTCTGACGGCACCAACTGCAAATTTGTCAAGGGGGCTACTTTGATGAGCCCATGGCAGGTGTGAGGACATTTACTGGATCAGTCGGGGACAAACCACTGAGAGAGGGCTAAATCTTGCAGAACAAACAAGTAAAAAAAAAAAAAAAAAAGAAGAAGAAGCTTAAATCAGCACATGCCAGAATGGACAAAGTAATGGTTTTAGTTAAAAAATTTTGCATGTACTTTGGTCTTAAAGACATGTCTGAAGGCTGGTAATATGCACATTCAGCACTTTCAAAAGGTTTAAAAAAAAAAAACAACTAAAAAAGGACCTTGTTATTATCTTTAAAGCAGCCTTGCTGTAAATACTGTTCTAATAACAATTTGAGATCATACCAAGTACCACATGTAATCAGCCTCCTGTAGGAATCAGGTAGTCAATATTAACAAGACAAGAGTGCTCTAATCAGTCTGATCAGACTGCATCTGTACCCGCCAGAGGCCTCTCGTATTCACAGATAAATTAAAGATTTTTTAAATACAAACTAACATCTAACTTGTTACAGAGTTATAACTCACCTGTATCTCTCGTAAGGAGTTTTGTATTTCCTCCACTTTCCTCTTCTTCTCACAGATGAGATCCTTCAGCTCCACCTCTGAAATATTTAACTGGGACTGGAGACAACAGAAACCACACGTTTTCTTAGGCTTAACCTGATGATATCTGAAACTGATCACCACTAAAAGCCTTGAAAAACTAGATACCTGATGGAAAGATGGCACCCATTCAAACCAATAAGAATTGTTTGCCTGTCACATACAGCAAAAGAAATTCCTGGCTTCAGCATTTACTTCCTGGTTGTGGCCCATCGAATGTGTGCAGGATAGTTGGAAGCAAGGCTGAGTGGCACCCTCCAGAACAAAAGACACTATATTACATATGTACACAGTATCGGAGTTGGAGCCCCATTCATTCCTATGAAAGTGGTGTTGTGAAGCCAAATAAGCTTGACATCCTGGGTATGAAAATATCGTGTTGAGCAGGCCACAGAGCATGCACAAGAGACTTCTGACCAAGCCGGCTAACATCTTGTCCAGTGCCCAGCAAACTTGAATGAGGATAATATAGTTTAATCATGCGGCTCTTCTAGACTGTCCAAATATTATTGAATCCAATTATGACAGTGAAACAAGTCATTCCACAGAGGTTGTGATGCTCAAAAAAATACATCCAGACTTCTTTCACAATATAAGTTTTTGGGAAAAAGTCTGATGTGCTGAGTGCATCACATGACGATGTAATTACACGGATTGGACACTACAAAAAACTGGCTTCAAAGCAGGGTGCTCTTCCTGGAGCCTTGCTGGTGAATGCAAAAGTATCTTGGATGGCTGTGTAGGGAAACACAACTTAGACAAAACACATACAGGACTGCAGTAAAAGCAGATGTTAGTTAAGTTTAAGATAACGATAACACTTCCTAATAATGAATATTTCAGCATGCATGGTTACCTGTGGTAGTATAGTATATTTTTAATGTTCATATTGCTGTCACTGTGGACTGAACCAATATTTGAAGAAAATATACATCTATGCTCTGGCAAGCTGCTTTGACATAAGCTGAATCAAAAATTGTTATTCTACTACAGGCAACTAGGCACTGACATTAATATTTGTTTAACTCTAGTTATTAACTTTCCAGGGTTATATTAATTATTAATCAAAATATACAGGGTAAATCAATGATCACAGTGAACAGTTGTTATTTTACAGCTCATACACATGCATGAATCAAATTAAAAAAGGAAAAATAGTGCAATAAATCTGTAGTATAAATAGAAATATACATATTTATCTATATTAGACACTATTTTCTGAAGTAAATGAGAAAAACTTTAACAAATGCAATTAGAAACCTATATTCAATTTCCTCTTTTACTGCAGTTCTGTGCATGGTTTGTCCGAGTCATGTTCCCATATTTAGCTATGCAAGACGGCGGACGCACTTGTGACTGCACCACTCACATCAGGTAGTGGCACCCCTCAATGGCCACAAAACAATGTTGTAAGTATAAGATGGCGAATAAGCATTGTCTTGTTTCAGGACATTTGTTAAAAAAGAGAGCTTCATCAGTCCACATTTCACAAAGTCACAATCTGTTGTGTGGCTGTTACCCCGACCTGAAATCACATATTTACAGGAGATTCATGTGGTTATAAATCTTTAACAGACACACCTTCTTGATGTTCCACTCTCTCTTAGCAGGGATGACGTTGTGTCCTCGGTGCTCTGCTTTCTCCAAACAGACGCTGCAGACGCAGGTGTTGTCAGTGCGACAGAAGAACTCCAGCCCTCTCAGGTGGATGGGACACAGAGGCAGACCAAGGGAAGTGTCACTGGGCGTACCACTCACAGTGTACCTGCTGTAACAGTAAAAATCCGTTATGATAGACACTGAAGTTGCTCTCAGTTTTGCAGCTATCATAGCTTCAGCCTTGAATATGAGGATATCACTACAAAGACACTTGGAAAGTTATGGTGGCGCTGTTCAGCCTAGCTTCCAATTTTGCCCAGTGGCCAGTTGCAGTAATGGAGGAAAATAGGATGAGTGTGCCTTCATTGTCATTGCAGGCTCAACATACAGCAACTCTATTTGGTGTACCATCACAGGATATAGAATAAAAGCAATACAAAAACAATGAATAACATATGAAATATAGATATTCTAACTAAATATAAAAGTGAGGAATCAGTGTTGCACATGATGGTTGTGTAACATGTGAGTAGACAGCAGAATGTTTGGGACAAAAGAGTCCCAGTGTTATTTTGTGTTTAGTATGAATACAGGTGATGTTTGGGAATGAAACTGACTCTGAATCTTGATTTGTGTGTTTTGGCTGTACTGTAGCGAAGAGAAGTGAGTTCGGCGCACAGCCCTGAGGTGCACCATTGTTCAGTGTGGTGGAGGAGGAGATGTGGGGATAAAATTTGACACACTGTGGGCGATGAGTAAGGAAGTTCTTCATCCTGGTGCAAATGGGGGAGGAAAGGCCTAAGTCGGGCAGCTTGCTGACTAAAATTTTAGGATTATAGTACTGAAGGCTGTGCTGAGGTCTGTGAAGAGCATCCTCTCGTAGCTCTTCTGGTGTTCAAGCTGTCGCAGTACTATGTGAGTTGCAATGGCGATTGCATCCTCAATCGATCTTTTAGCACTGTATGCAAACTGATATGGTTAGAAGGAGAGAGGCAGGCTGGCTCTGATGAGATGCAGCACCAGTTTCTTGAAGCACTAGTTATCACTACTGTTACTACTTTTAACTAGTGCTGGGCAGTATACCAGTTCACACTGAATACTGGTGTATATTTTCATTATGATATGAATTTTTAATATACCCTCATACCGGTGTATTTGATTAGACAGCGTTCGGAATGCTACGCTGCGCGACGCTGTTTCAGACCGGACACTTTTCGATGTTGCGCTTCTGAACAGGCATGGTGCGACTGCAAGGCGTGTTGAGGGTAAACAGTAGTGCTCTGGTGTCACGTTACGGTGAAGATGGCCAGAACAGACATTGAAGCTCATGACTTCATCCGTGGATGTCAAGATGAGCAACTGGAAAGCCGCTGTGATGCGGGACATGCTAGCATCTCCTCTGTCTCTGTAGCTGTCAGCTTGTTGTTATAATGGTAAGCTACTAACGGTCGCTACTTTCAAATTAAAAGCCCCCTGCTAGGAACCCCATTCTAAACTCCAATGGGGTGCAATATAAAGCTCTTATTTTGAAGATAAATTTGACCTGCTTCCTTTACATTGCAGCAAATGTGACGCCTTTTCTATATAAAAGGGGCTAGTAACTCCTCTCCCAACTAGTAGAAAATGCTGTGAACACCTGATTATGTATGAAGAAAAAAAAAAAAAAATACCGTCATATACCGTGAAACCGTTAGAATTTTGAAAAATACCGTGATATACATTTCTGGTCATACTGCCCAGCACTAGTGATAACTACTAACTATAGTGCTCATTACTATTGTAACTTGTTTGAAGATGTTTGTTTGAATGATGGTTTGTGACAGGGAGATGTTGGGAGATATGATGGTGTACCGATCAAGGTACATATCCCACAGCCTTTCTCAAATTAACTGCCTGCAGCACATACCTCATATCCTGCTCCTGCAGTGGGAGTGTGTGTGTGCTCTAGTGGTGCTATACTGTGCTTTGTCTCCTGACCAGAGGGTGGTGTTCCGATTTTTAAGGAGAGTTTGGACCTCATAACAACACAATGCTAATGTTAGCATTGGGATAGATGTAGGCAGCATGGCAGTGAAATGTGACATGACAGTGCATGGAGCTCTCGGCGTAGGTAAAACGGCAGAAAACAGTGAGCACTTTGAGATCGGGGGAACCTGTTCTACCATACTCCCTCTTTCCTTTCCATGACCCTGCCCAACATTCTATTGAAGTACACTCACCAACATTCCATTTCCTGACACTTTCCATCATTCTGTTGCATGATACTTATCAGCATTCGAATATATTACACCTCACATCATTCCATTGTAAGACACATCCCAACATTCCATTCCATGACACATACCAGCACTCATTTGTAAGACGTGCCAACATTTCAGTCCATGAGACCACAAACTATTCCACTCTGTGACATGTCCCATCATTCCACTCTATGATATGTCCCCCACTGTCATAATTCCAGTCATTTGGTCCAGTAACAGTTGGAAAGTCTAGAAGAGCTGCACAATTAAATCAATTTATCTTCATTCAAGTTCGCTGGATGCTAAAATGGAAGGCCCCGTCTGTGATCCGGGTGTTTTCATAGCTCTGAAGTTGAGCTTTCATAGGAATGAATGGGGCTCCACCTCCAACACTGTGTCCAGTTATAAAACATACATAGACAGATGCATCCCAAATTCCTTCTTTATTTATACACCACCACCGGATGTTAAGGCACCATCACTTTGTGGGATGAAATTTAGCGTGTTCATCCAGATCTTAAATTCAGATGAAAAGCTGATCTGAGCCGAGGTGATTAAAAACATAGTTCTACTGCAGAGTGAGTTGACCCTGGTGTAACTGCAGAGTTTGCCCATTCCCATTGCACAAAAAGCCCGATTAGTGGATTGAAATGGTAAGGCGTATCAATTTAGCAACTTATTATAATGGACGCAAGCTATAGCAGATGTGTTGTGCCATGATTGTGCCATTTAATCTGGCTGTAACTGCTAAAATTGAATTGAATCCGTTTTAATGTAGTCTAATGAGTGTAGTTTGGTACCTGCAAGGAGGTGAGTAGGGTGGAGGTGGGTCCTGGTACTCATTGTTCTGTGTCTGAAGAGACAGGTGAGCATCAACTGGATTTGGACTTTGTGGTTGAGGGTTACTGGGAAGAGGGAGGGTTGTGTTAGGCTCCCCAGGAGTCAGCTGATGAAAACGAGTCATCATCTCAGCAAATACACACTCTGGCATCTCGCCCGGCCTCTGGGGCAGAGGAAGGGCTGGGTGATGATGATGGCCGGGATGTGAGTTGGGATCCTCCACTCCACCTCTGACATTGATTGGAATTTCAGTGTTGGCTATAATCTTGAATCGTTCAGTGATTTCCTTCAGGCTTCGGTTGATTTGGAGCTCTGGTCGCTTGCGGAAGGACTCCTTACAGAGGGGACATTGATAGATTTTGGCACCCCCTCCTTCTCCTCCTCCTCCTCCTCCTCCTCTTCCTCTGTCCCAGTAGGAGGAGATGCAGACCTGGCAGAAGCTGTGGCCACATGGTGTTGAGACTGGATTGTTGAATATCTCCAGACAGATGGAGCAGGTAAACTGGTCCTCAGACAGCAGGGCAGCTGCCAGCGCCATGACAATCCAATATGATGCTGTATGAGAGATAGTGAAAGAAATATGCAGTTCCGAATATATAACACAATATATAGCACTGCAGTGCACTACTATACTCTGGATGTCTGATCCAGTGTCCAATTTGCTAATGTTTGTGTTTTGGTTGTGGAAAATATCATTCTGTATTAAACCTGTTGCATAAAAGCTTTTTTTTTTTTCTTTCTTTTTTTTTTTTTTCTGTTGCAGCTTGCAGGCATCGTAGCAAAAAGCTCAAAACAGTTTGAGTGTGTTGAGGTTTTACTGTAGGGCCAGATTTACACACATAGAAAGGCCTTGCATTTACTCATATTCTGCATGTATTTGGATACCAAGGCTGCAGCACTGTCACTCATTATCTGTTGTAGGGGCCCCCAGAACACACTTAGCAACATTCTTAGAAGCGTTTTACTCCTTTCAGTGTGCAGGTAAGATGCCGTGATGCTTGTAGATAAATTCTGTACTATTCTGTAGTGTGTGCCTCCTGCACCTAAACTCACCCACTTCAAAGCAATCACTCTAACAACACAAGTGAGTAGTTTCGCAAGATCAGGAAATTCAGGCTTGGTTGGAATATTTATCTTGCGTCTGTAACCAAGGTTATTATTATGGTTAAATAACAATATGCTTAAAACTCGGAAGTCATTTATCTCTGTTTCCGCATTCACTGTTCTGCTGCCAGAAACACTCACCAGAGCACAAAATATTAATCAATCCACTGCTAGAAATAGTCCCCAAAATATGCACAATTTTCTTCTGTTTAAGTAATGTGTGTTAAAAGCTAGAGTGACTTTGAGGTTTGTGAGTTTAGGGAGGTTACTGTCTTTCTTTGTGCATTTGTTCTGAACTGGTTTCCTCGGTTGCTATAAAGTAACGGTGGATGTATGAGATGTATGGAAAAAAAGAGTGATAGAAACCGAGGTACAAGAGTGAACGGACGGGCATTCACTTGTTGGGGAGAGCTCCTGTGTTGAAGTCTGTCCCTGTTCATTTGTGTTCAGTAACAAAACCTGCCTACTTATTAATCCATTCGGCAGTTTTCCTCTACCAGATGTACTCCAGATGTATTCATTAGAGGGCCTCACCCTATGTCTTTCAGATAATATGATACAATTCAAAAGTAAAACAGTGCTCCACCACAAGCACAGATAATAAGTGATTCTGATTGGCAAGAGGGTGTTCTGTAAATCTGTCTCAGATGAGCACTAGGCCCTCATGTGGTGTCATCATCAGTGTTTCATAGCTACAGGGCAGCTGGTTTCAGTTGTTACTGTGCTTCAACCTCATGCTAGTGTCCGAGGAAAAAAGTTGAATTAGCTCTTAATCCTGAACTTACAAGTGAAGATAGATTGGCTCATTATGTTGAGAACTGCACAGAAACCAGCTGATTGATGTCACCTGCATCTGTGGAGGAGCTTCATCAAGAAAATAACCTCGCTGATGTCACAGCGATGTCACCAGGCTTATCTTAGTTTGGGTTTGGAGACTACAATTATTTACCGAGAGCCTGTCTGGCAGATGAGATACATGATTGAGGGATCTGTTTTTCACGAAAGGGAGTCTCTAAACAAAACCCTAATTGTGTAGCATTACAGAAAATGTTGTCAAAAAAGTCAGGTTTTGCTGGTTCACTTTTAAACGTTCTTTTAAATTCTTAGTCCTTTAACATATTTAATTACTGCAGTGCCTCCCTTAATTAGATAGTTAATATATATTTAGTCTTTAATAAACAAAGATTTCAGGATATGAGACGGAAGTGTTAGAGCTGATTGTTGGTTTTAGAAAAAGAAGGCAAAGACACACAACCCTGTCTACATCAGTGGAGCTGAGGTGGAGCAGGTGAACAGTATCAGGTTCTTTAGAATGATCACCAGACCCAGCAGAATCACACCTCACTGTTCCACATCAATCAACAACATCTTCACCAATGATACTGAAGACAACACGGTCAGCGGATTACTGATCATTGACATCAGTGACCACTTGCCAGTCTTCACAGTTTACGATGGTGAATTTAAAGGAAATCAGACAGATGAAAAGACAACATATAGACGGCTGAGGACAGATGAAACTATGGAGGCACTGAAGTGTGATGCTATGTATAAGGAAAGTGATATTGATAAGGCATACAACACATTTTTAAGCATATTTACATCATTATATAATAAAAACTGTCCTATTAAACAATATAGTAGGAAACATAGATACTCAGATCAACCATGAATCACTAAGGGGTTAAATGCCTGTAAAAAGAAAAATACACTATAAAGAGAATTTATAAAAGAAAGAATAAAGTAAATAAAATAAATACAAAAAATATAAAAATAAATTAATCAGCATTATAAGGAAAGTAAAAAGGAACACTATCATGAGATACTAAATAAAAATAAAAAAATATTAAAGGAATATAAGATATACTACACAGCATTATCAAAAATGGCTCTAGACAATGCTACCCTCAGTATTTCATAGTTAATGATATCACAAATGAAAACATGGATGATATGGTGAATAGCTTTAACCAGTTCTTTGTGAGTGTTGGACCAAACCTGGCTGAAAAAATTCCCGATCCCCTGTCTTCACAGGATTGGAATGATAATCTTATTGATAGAAACACTAACTCAATGTTCGTCACATCAGCGGAAAAGAAAGAAAAATTGATATTGTAAATACATGTAAAGATAAAACATCTACTGATGGCAACAACATTGATATGAAAATTGTGAAAAAGGTCATTGTGGGGATTTCACAACCGCTAACTTTCATCTTTCATCAAACTGGCAAATTTCCAATTAAAATGAAAATAGCTAAAGTTGTACCGCTGTGTAAATCTGGAGATAGACACCAATTCACAAATTACAGACCCGTGTCATTACTACCACTATTTTCAAAAATTCTAGAAAAAGTATTCAATAATCAATTAGACAAAATCATAGTCAAACATAAATTACTCACTGACAGTCAGTATGGATTCAGACAAACCAGTTCAACATCACTGGCACTAATGGAATCGATAGAAGTAATCATTAACGCTATAGAAAATAAACAATATGCAATTGGAATATTCATTGATCTTAAGAAAGCTTTTGACACAATCAATCAAGAAATATTAATCAATAAACTGGAAAGGTACAGAATCGGGGGATAGCTTTGCACTGGGTTGAGAGTTATTTAAAGGGCCGGAGTCAATTTGTGATGTTGGGAGACTATAGCTCATCCTGATTGGACATTGCCTGTGGCATCCCCCAGGGGTCAGTGCTGGGTCCCAAACTGTTTATTCTATATATAAATGATATACGTAACGTCTGTACTATATTGAAATTGGTGCTATTTGCAGACGACACAAACATGCTTCGCTCAGGGAAGAATTTCCAGGAGCTTCTGGGGTGTATCACTGATGTGTAATGTTTACTACTAGAAATGTGTAAATTAAAGAGGTTTGATAGAAAGAAATTATCTTTGAATTTAAACAAAACCAAATTCATGTTATTTGGGAACTGGAAATTGAACACTCAAGCAATAATACAGATAGATGGTGTTGACTTTGCAAGGGTATATGAAAATACATTTCTGGGTGTAACATGGAAACCTCACATAAATCATATTCGAAACAAACTGTCATGGAGCATCTCAGTACTAAGTCAGGCAAAACACTTTCTGGACCACAAATCACTCCACATTCTTTACAATTCGCTGATGTTGCCGTATTTGAGTTACTGTGCAGAGCTTTGGGGCAATACTTATAAATATACACTACAACCCCTGCAATTCTTCAAAAAAGAGCAATCAGGATAATTCATAACACTGGTTACAGAGAACACACAAACACTGCGTCTGTACCCGGCAGAGGCAGCCAGGCAGATTGTGTGATGTGATCTAAAGCAACCAACTTTAACTCGCCATGCCTTTGTCCCCTTCCACTATTATGTTGTTGTGGTTACTGTCTCCGACAACTTATACAGAATAAAATCACAACATTTTATGAGGAAAAGTCATCGCAGCGGTCAGTCCTTGAGTGAACTTCCCTCCAGAAAACAATCAGACAGGGTCTGCTACTTACTGATGGGAATTATGTGATGTCGTTAAGAGCAACATTTAATTCTTCACTTTCCACAATGAGTGGTGGGCCAGGATCTCAATCACAACAGTGTCATTGTCTAAACCTGATGAAAGTACAAAGGTCCAGTATGCCTGCAACAGCCACGATGTCTTGGAGGCGGTGATAGATGTTGTTTTGGGAGTCACTGACAAACCAAACTACTGAATTGTTTAGGTATGAGGATGTGTTGACACAAGTGCAGGGTTTACTCAACATAAAGGTTTAAACTTTATCATCACATCAGGGACTGAGACACATATTTGGACTTTTTTTCTCTTTGTTTGCATGTCTAAGGTGTAGTTTTGGGTTTTAGAACACAGCTCTATACCACCTGTCAACAGTACCTGCATGGTGAAACTACAACTGGCCTCTAAAATAATGGACTAAAGATAACGTTTAAACACAGTGCCTGGTGCTTAGTCCTGTGTTATCTGCCATTCTCTGTCAATACATTCATATTACAGTCATTAATCAAATGCTTGTGTTCAAAGCAAGTTCATTCAACCTCTAGAGGAACCAGAGATAGGCTTGTAATGGGTGTCACATGTGATTTCCACCCTTTCATTGAAAGATATCTCCACATTGAATGGCTTTTCACATTCTTTCACACACTGCACACAATCACATGAAATGAACAAGGAAACACTAACCTCACACTCAGGAGGGCTGTTAACTGGACACATATCTGTGAGCACTCACAAGAACACATTGTACATGGACCTTTCATCTGATTTTGAAGGATCTGGATTGTAACTACCAGCCCTTAACTGTACTCACTATCGACTCTTTCCCCACGCAGTGTTAAATAACAGAAAACAAAGTAGATGTGGTAAATGCTCAGTAGACTGCTGAGAATTAAAATGGAGAAGTTACTATCCAGAAACGTATAACATAAACTATCAAATATTTAGATACAGACAATTAGATAGCTACTGAATGAAATAAAGTTCCAGTGTGTTTAAACCCTAAGTAAACATGCCTTACCTGTTGGGAGGACTGGAGTATTGTCAGACAGGCGACTTCCTCGGTGATAAACATATATTATATGAGACTCTCTCTCTCCCTTGTCTTTTCTCTGCTATCAGTCCTTGTGATGGCTTGTCAGTTGTCTCCTTTTCCTTCCTTTTCTTATGTCACTGTGCTGTTAACCCCACCCTCCTCACCCCTCACCAAGTTTATCCAATCCAACCTGTTCGACAGGTGCAGCTGTGCAGGTATGACAAAAATCTCTGTCTCTCTCTCTCTTTCTCTCTCTCTCTCTCTCTCTCTCTCTCTCTCTCTCTCTCTCTCTCTCAGACATTGGTTATTGGTTAAAAACAGAATTAGTTTGTCAAACCTTTTGAGTTGAAAAGTGGCTTAATCTTCACTCTTGCTCTCAGTGTGTCTGCAGCAATGAGCAGAAGGACCGAAATCTACTGTGGATCCAGTATATCCACAGTGGGATCAGACTCCAGGTTTGCACTGGCCGTCAACAGGAAGAAGTACAGAGATGGATGACATATTACATCTTAATCCCCATTATTTATGTGGGGAACATAATGAATGCAGAAGTTTTCATCCAGGTGCACTGCATTACACAATAGGAATAGTGACTACAGTGACACTTGTTGGAAAGACATCAGCAAATAGGGAAATGGTTGTCAACCCTGAACATTTGATGACCTTGATGCTCATTCATCAGACATATGCACGAGGGATGCTTGATAAATTCCTGGCCTAAGGTATAAGGAGCTGAGGAGGAGAGATGGCTCCGACTGCATGGTGGCAAAGACTTCTATGACAGCAATCAACTGAACACAAGTGGAAATTGTAACTACAACTGCTATGTCGTGAAGTCAGGCTTGGGATTCTGATTTTGACTTTTCATTTTGGAGTAGTGCTGGGTAGTATGACCGAAAATGTATATCACAGTATATTTCATAATTCGGTTTCACGGTATATGACGGTATTTTTTTTTTCATGCATATTCAGGTGTTCACAGCATTTTCTGCTAGTTGAGAGAGGAATTACTAGCTCCTTTTAGATAGAAAAGGCGTCACATTTGCTGCGAGGTAAAGGCTGCACTCTGCCGCCCTGTCTATCTAAAAGAGAGGTTTAATATTCCTTCTTTCCCAAAAAGCCTCCACTGGGGTAGGCATAAACATGTGACGTGGAGCAGGAAGTTGGGCGTGAACAGTTACGTACAACATATGCATGGGAAGAAATGTGGCAACATTTGACAGATGTACTTAATCATAGACCCATGGCCCATATTCTCACCTCCTCAATCAAACACACACTGATGTTAAACTCCCGCTATTAAAGGAAGCAGCGGAGCGGCTCGCGTTACAGCTAACAGGAAGCAGGTCGAATTTGTCTTCAAAATAAGAGCTTCACATTGCACCCCACTGGAGTTTAGAACTGGGTTCCTAGCAGGGGGCTTTTAATTTGAAAGTAGCGACCGTTAGTAGCTTGCCACCATAACAACAAGCTGACAGCTACAGAGACTGAGGAGATGCTAGCATGTCCCGCATCTCAGCGGCTTTCCAGTTGCTCATCTTGACATCCATGGATGAAATCATGAACTGCAATGTCTGTTCTGGCCATCTTCACCGTAACGTGACACCAGAACACTACTGTTTACCCTCACCATTCCTCGCAGTCACACCATGCCTGTTTAGAAGTGCAACATTGAAAAGGGTCCGGTCTGAAACAGTGTCGCCTCACGCGGCATAAGGTAGCCTAGCGTTCCGAACACTGTTTAATCAAATACACCAGAATAGGGGTATATTAAAAATTCATATCATAACGAAAACATACACAGGTATTCAGAGTTAACCGATAGACCGCCCAGCACTATGTTGGAGGATAGTTTTTAGATGTTAGTTCAAGAAGACAATGGAATGCGACATTCAGCTTGACGAGCAGGCCAGCACCAAAACACCACATGGGAGAATCTCTTTTAGAAGAATGATGTTCGTCTGTACTGACTACTGCCACACTCCTGGCCACATACCTGTAAGCTTTCACATACATATTTATACTGCTGTCAGTACTGTACATCTGACCTATTATGATGTCATACACAATGCAGCATATATCTGATCTAGCGGATACACTGTGTTGATAACAAACCCTCAGCTGTTTATTCTGTGTATCTTGTCTCACTACTCATACTGTAGTGTACTAAATTAATTTCACACTGTATACGGCCAGTGCTTTTCATAATATATACATATCTGTCTTTGCAATTTGCTGCTGTTTGCACTCCTGGTTAGATACTAAACTGTATTTAGTTGTCTGTCTACCTGCAGTCTGTGCAGTAACAATACAGTTGTATCTAATCTAATCTAGAATCATTTTATTAGACATGCTTATCAAACCACGCACAGTTCACCTTGCAACTTTATGTGTATATAATTTGTAAATATTGTAAATCATTTAATAATCACAACAGAAGTTATGAGTCTTTGATTTGTAAATCTTGTGTGATTCCCTAGTTTCCAAGAACTAAAAGAGGGTTTACACACACTGTTTACAATAACATTTGAATATTTTCGACCCAAACAAAATCTTGTAAATCTATTGTCTAGACATTTTTTATTTTTTTCCATGTTATACATTCTTTTATTGAATGTTTTAAATGTTGAATGAATGCAAATAAAATTATGGGCAATACGGCTGATACATTTGCAAGATACAAAACTTAAAAAAACACACCAAATCACTGAATGTTAGCAGTTAAAATTTGTTTTGTTTTTGATAATTTAATGAATTGTTCTTGTTTAATTCTGAATCAGCTCATGTAACTGGCTCAATTGCCAATGAATTAATAATTTTTCGTGCCGCCTTAATTGAAGCAGTGCATCGTGCTGAGTGTGCACTGCTGAAATGCAACATCTCTTCATCATTGTCTTACAGTTACTTGCAATTTGTGCACACTCAAGTGTCATTAACCTGCAAAGTAATATCTGCTGAGATTCTTCTGCTGACCCACCATTAGTTCATTAAATGATAGGTCAGAGAGTATGGTGGTTATACATCAAGGGGGTGTTCAGAGATAGATTCAATTTTTGTAACAACATCCACATTCCACAGGCAGCTCTATCTATTAACTTTCAGTGATGTTGATGCTGTTCCCAGTCTGGTTGTCAACTTTTAGTGTCCCTGATGGTAACCACGGGAGGGGCAGACTGCCAAGTAGCCTTTGACACAGACATGGCACTGGAACATGCTTTTCCCATCGCAGCCATTGCTTTAGAAGATACTCAGACACAACAGAAAACAATTTCAACACTGTGAAAGAAGCAAAAGGTTTGAGCACCTGTAACAATGGAATTTGTAATGTGTACTGTGATTGTGTATGTGTATCAGAGAGTAAATTTGAGGTCACATAGTCTATGAGTTGTGTTCTTGTAGACTGTAGATTTTTCTCTCCACAAATACAACATAACACTTACACATTCACAAATTCTTAATTACAGGTGCAGAAATCCAGAAACAAACAAATTAGGTATCCTGGCGCAGGACACCAAACCCCCCTTGACATGGCAGCCTACTGCAATGCTCCTAGCTTGCAGTGAATTTTAATAATAACATATTAATGAGGTAATAATACAAACTCAGGAATATTTATTTCTCATTTATTTGAATTGACAACCTGTTCTCAGAGGAAAATAAGATCCCAGAACACTGTGTGAAGCTAGAAAGATGGCAGGGTCCACCACATATGAACAAAGTAAAACAGTATGAACTGTGTTGTCCTTTTAGCTCAATTTATTCAGTCATGAAAACAAAGACAGTTTGATTATTTAGTTTGTTTAAGCAGAAAGAAATGAAGAAAATCAGCCAATGAAGATCTTTCTCCTCTCATTAACATGTATTTCCCAAAATGACAGTGCTCAGGTGGAACACCAGATAGGTGGTACACAGGTACACAGAGCAGATCCCAATGAAGGTGTTAAACACTGAACCCTAAAACACTGTGCTGAAGTCACCTGGTCAGAGATGCTGTGTGGTATAGAGGAATCAGATATAAGACTTTATAACACAGAGTTTCTGTCCTTCATTTCTCCTTCTCACACTCAACAAGCTTATCCAGATAATTCAGTAAACATGCTTTTTCAAATGGGATCCAGGTGTCTTCCTCACTAAACACCTGTATCCCTCTCAGTGATGTGGCAAGGTGCTACAGAAGTTACATGTTACAGTAATATAACCAAGTAAAATAACACATTTCTAATAGGATTTCACTAATATCTTTACAGTTACTTTGTCCAGTAACACGTTACCACCTACAATGAAGTGTTTATTGACGATTTAATAAAAATGTATCCACACCAAGCCACATCCACCAGCATCCCCATGAATAATGATCGTCAACTGCCTAAATGTCTTCAGACTTTGGTTTATCAGAGAAAGGGGCAAAAACATAGCAGGTTAAGGGACTCTACAGGGATATAAAGCACAAGACTTTCATCGCTTAATTGTTCTCTACTCTCATCACACTGTTGTAATATAAGCAGGCTTTTTAATACACAGCGGTAAGCACTACATGTGAATGCATGAGGGGAGCTGGAGGAGGAGAGATGCTGCAAGGGCCCAGAGTGGTATAGAGGAATCAGATATAAGACTTTATAACACATCAGGTTTACTTGCGAGTTGAGGACTGTGAAAAAAAGTGAAAAAAATTCCCCCCAAAACAACTCCTATATTAGTTTTGTTTTGAAAGCTTATTGTTTGTTGTTGAATGAACTAAGATGAGGGATCTTGGTAGAAAATCAGATGTAGGAGATAAAGTGAGATCTTAGGTAGTGATTTAAGAAATGTCAGATAATCAAGAGCGCCATCATCTGGAACGTTGTTTTCTCTCTATGTTTAAGTTATGTCCCAGTGTTTAACATCACAACATTCTGAACTGTGGGTAAATATCTCAGGCAGTTTGCAGAACTGCTGACTTAAAAAGTGAAGTTTCTACTAAGGGCTCAAAATGTTTGAGAGAGATCACATGCCCTTGATGATTTGACAGTGGGACAGCACCAAGCTATTGCGGGCCTTCCAGGAATGGGCAGTGTGGACATTGGAATTGGGATGTGCTGGGAAGTTGGTGGGGAACAGCTGTTGCTCAGGTCGATGTTCAGCTGACAGCTGAGGAGAGATTTCATCCATTTGTAACTGAAAAGAACTTGGCTAGCTATAATCATCTTAGTGGCAATTTGAAAGATGTACGGGGGAAAAAAAAAAAGCCGAAGCGGTCCACATGTCCTGCTTCTACAAACCAGACAGCAACAGCTGGTGCACAGGGTGGTCAAGTGTGACTGATAGACTTCCTCAAATATTGTAGTGGTGTAATATTCTATTTTTTGTTCTACTGTGAAGGAAACAGTTTTTGTTGTCACCTATTCTCAAAATCTGCCAAAAAAAAAACTGTGCAACAGGCAGACTTATCAAATAGTGAAAGAGGGATATCAGACAATTTAGTTAAAACATTTTATTCAGTGTGCAGTTTCCACTCGTTTCTTTTCAAATTGTACATGTAAAATCAATACACATTGAAACTGAGACAGGACATGAGACTAATCTACACTACTGTGAAAATGTGGACCCTTAGTGACAACTGACAATATAATACAAAAGGAAAGGGGTGGACTTTCAGTTATGAGTTCCATGGCCAAATTCAGCTGGAGACAGGTTTGGTAGTCACATTCGCATTCCTAGTGGTCTGCAAGAATTTCTGCAAGAAAATGAACAAAGAAACTGAATTAGACATTATGGCTTCATTGGGAGCAAACAAATATTTGGAGATAATGACCTTAGTACAAGAAGTGGAACATCAGGGATATATAGGAACTACAATAAATTCCATCTTTAGGGTATATCCACACAAACTACTGTGTGTGTGTTAGGCTTACCTGTAGGTTATCGTAGTGTTTGAGGGTTTTGCAGTGGTTGATTTCTGCCTCTTTGGCTCCAGTGAAGAACCTATTACACACCTTACAGAAGAAACCTGTCTTTGGGAGCAAGAACTCCATACCTGTGGACACGGACATGCAAGCTAGCAGCTGTTGACCACTTAAATCTCCAGAAATTAATGTAAGAGTGAAAACACAATGCAGATAAGATGAACAAATAAAGACAAGTGTCTCACCGACTGGTTTGCTAGGGTCAAAGGGAGGGAGGGAGTTGTCTGTTCTTGTCTGAGTTTCTGTCTTCAATTTCTCCTTCTCACTCTCTTCAGTGTTTGTTTCAGACCTCTCCAGCTTTCCTGTGAGAGACAGAAATTCTTTTAAATCTGAAACAGGGACTAATGTTAAAGAGCTGGTTTGGTACTGGTTTTACTCAACAAGCTTATCCAGATAATTCAGTAAACATGCTTTTTCAAATGGGATCCAGGTGTCTTCATCACTAAACACCTGTATCCCTCTCAGTGATGTGGCAAGGTGCTACAGAAGTTACATGTTACAGTAATATAACCAAGTAAAATAACACATTTCTAATAGGATTTCACTAATATCTTTACAGTTACTTTGTCCAGTAACACGTTACCACCTACAATGAAGTGTTTATTGACGATTTAATAAAAATGTATCCACACCAAGCCACATCCACCAGCATCCCCATGAATAATGATCGTCAACTGCCGAAATGTCTTCAGACTTTGGTTTATCAGAGAAAGGGGCAAAAACATAGCAGGTTAAGGGACTCTACAGGGATATAAAGCACAAGACTTTCATCGCTTATCTCCCTGAACATCCATGTCCAAGACTGCAGAAGTTAATTGTTCTCTACTCTCATCACACTGTTGTAATATAAGCAGGCTTTTTAATACACAGCGGTAAGCACTACATGTGAATGCATGAGGGGAGCTGGAGGAGGAGAGCCTTCCTAAAGACATATCATACCAGCCCCTGCTGGATTTGTAATGAACAGCAGGAAACTTTTGGATGGGTAGCCAAACATCACCGGTACCATCTACAGACCATCACAGAGCCCTAAGACACTATACTACCACAGACTACAGAGCAGCTTCAGTCCTCAGGCTTTGAGACCCTGAACTCATCCTTAACACTCCATTTAATGAAATAGATGTTGAGTGTCACAGAAAGAACTCAAACTCACCTTGTTCAAACAGGTTTTTTTTTTACTAGTGGAAAAGGGGTATCATAAAGAGGCAAAATCAAGAAAGACAATGTCTACCCCATCCTGGCCTCCAAAGTCATAGTTCTGTACTTGCATAACTGTATTTGGGCGAATAGAGCACAAACACCCTCTCTAAAGGGTTGCTTTTATGATGCTCTTATCACAAGCATGGACCTGGTTTTAAGACTAACTTAACCCTGCTTGGACATTTAAATACAGATACGGAGACCAATCGCTGGCTAACAGTAGAAGAACATCTCAAGCTGGGAGCTTCCCATAGCAACCATACTGTTCAGCTGATTTTAAACATTGCCCCCAGCCAATTCAAGGCTTTAAATGAAGATGTTGTGGTCACAAGCCTGATATGCGATCACATATACTCAAGTACTGCTGAAAATCGAATCAAATCAGTCATACTCAGATCTGCAGCAGGAGCTCCCGTCTCTTTGTCCGTTCCATCCTGCATCTTCTCGTGTTCCACTGTCCTATCAGTGACCACCACAATCTCCTCCCCCTTAGCCTTGGTTTGATTGAGAGCACTGTTCTCTTTCTCATCTTCCTCACTCTCTGCAGTCGCTGCCTCTGCTGCAGGGCTGTTTGAACAGGAGTCAGCTGGGGCAGTTGAAGCTGCAGGGGCAGGTGTCACACAGGGTCCAACCTCTGAGATGGAGTCCAAAGTGGCTGTCTGTGTGGTCTCTAAACAATGACAGATTTCAGGGAAAAAAATACACATTTAAACTTAAAGCAGCTGTAAGAAACTTTCATATTTAGTTAATTCTGGCCACTCCTGTAGAAAGAAGTGGTATGACCACCACGCTTCCTGTCATGAAGATCTTGTTCTGGCAATATTAGGTTTGTGGTCATGCTAGATTATTATCTGTGATATGACAATGATGAGGTTGTTTCAGTATGCATGTTCCTGTGTCTATACACAAAGTCTGCATGTGAGCCCACACAGATTTGGTTACTTAGGAAAATTGGTTATATACTTTGCAGAGTAATGTAATGCATCCTGGTAGCAGGTCCAACATCAACATTAAAAGACAGTTGTTTGCTGCACCACCAGACTACAGAGCAACTTCTTTACTCAGACTGTGTGACTCTTTAATTCATCCTCAGTACCTTGCAATAAAAAGTGAGTCTTTCATTGATGCTGGTTTGCTATTGTAGGTCATAAAAGGCATCAGTATTAAGAAAGATAGGGTTTCTTTCCTTCATAAAAGTGGACAAATCATTATAGTTGTACCTGTCTTAAGTGCTTCTGGTTCACATGCTGCCACCTGTGTTTGGGTTTGGGAAGAATCAGACTGTGAAGCAAGTGCATGTGACGCTTCAGTTGTTGGGATAACACCAGCTGTCAGATCTGATGACACCAAACCACCAGTCAGCACAGTCACAGGGTCAGACCCTGACACAAGCTGATCAGACTCAATCAGGGTCACTGTGGTGTCCAACATTTTTATTTCTGTGGTAACATCCTAGAGGCAGAAAAGACAAAGAAGGTCATGATGTCTCAGTCAGCCAGATAACAATGTAGAGAAACTCTTCAATATGATATGTAGAAGCTAACATGAACCTCTGGGGCATCCTTTGGGACAGATGTGGGATCGTCCTCCCCTCCCTCTGCGTTTTTATTGTCTTGCATGGGAACAGTGGGAGAAGGAGAGTGAGGAAGGTCGGTCACATCTCCTACTTCATCTAGTGTTACAAAGTCACTCATGTTGAATGGGAACGCATCCAACTCCTCCTCCAACTGATTAGAAGACAGGATAAAAAGAATTAACTCAAAAATATCTAGGAGAGAGTGGAAAATTCCATGACATGACGGCATCTTCTCACCATTTTGGTCTCTCGGGAGTTGTCATACTCTTCATCCCTCCGGGAGCTCTGTTTGTATGACCTCATTCCTGACACACCGTCACCGTATGCTCTCTTCCTCTCCCTTCTCACTCTTTCCTTCCTCTCCCACTCCCTTCTTTCCTCATCTCTCTTCTCCCACTCCCTTCTTTCATCCTCCTTCCTCTCCCTCCTAAAGCGTTCATCCCTCTCCCTCGCCCGTCTTGTCCCCTCCTTTTCCTTCTCCCTCCTCTCCCTCTCCTTCCTCTCTCTCTCCCTCGTCTCCTTCTCTCTTTTTGCCTCCCTCTCTTTTCGCTCCCTCTCCTGCTTCTTTGACTGCTCCTCCTCTGTGACGATCTTGGCTGGCTCTTTTGTTTCCTCTGCTGCTTTTTCATGCTGGTCTGTCTCCATTTGTGTTTCACTGTGATTCCCATTGGTGGGAAATGCCATGCTGTTGGGATGGCTGGCTGTCCTTGTTCGGCACTCCACAAGCAGTGCATTAACCATCTCTTGCGTCACCTGTTGAAACATGGACCAAAAAGAGATGTCATAATTTGTTAAAAAAAAAATTAATATGCTGGAGGTTCTTGACCCTTTCAACACAGGAGAACAGTCTGTGTTCACCAACAGAAACACACTAGCATGTTTTTGTTACTTTACCTTGGGGAGCTGTGGCATGGCCATCTCTTGAGGAACTGCTTTGGCATCAGAGCTAGGTGTTTTTGTGTCTTCACCAGCCTGAGTGTCACCATCTCCTACTTTGGATTCATCTACACTTTTTGTTTCCTCTGCTGCCTCCATGACAATTTCAACAGCTGATTTTTCTTTTGTCTCCAAGTCTGCTTTTGGTTTGGCGTCTGGTGCAGTGAAGGAGTCAGAAACAGTATTAGTAAGCTCGTCTTTAATGATCTCTGTGTCTTTGCTCCCATTGTCTCTCAAATCCTCATCTTCACCAATTCTCTTCTCGCTCTTCATTTTCTCATCCTTCCCATCACTGTCTTTTTCCATGCCCTCCAATGGACATTCAGAGTCCTCTTTATGTGCCATCTCCTCTTCTGCAGCTGCTGCTTTTTGGCTGCCTTTGCCATTTGCTGGTGTATCCTATGACGAGAGACAAGGACTGTCACATCAAGCACCTGCAGTTAAAGCTGTAATAACTCGTGCCACTAGTAGGTGAAAAATATCCCTGGATATCCCTTAACTCTTGACAACCATTCATGATCAAAGTTACCAACCTCAGATGAATCAAGGTATGCAGTGATGACTTTGGTCTGCGTGTTGGCTTTGGGGTCAGGCTTGCGGGAAAAGAACAGAGGATTGTTCTGGATGATGCATGGGAACGCCTGAAAGCGTTTGTAAACAGAAAGGGCCATGGCTGCAGTTGCCATCTCACAAATTACCTGAGCAGGGAAAGACACAAACAGTCATCAGCACGTGAGATTTCTATGCTTGACAAGAAAAGGTGGGATCAGGAAGATTTCAAGGGAATGGATTTCTAACCCAGGATATAGCTGGGACTCATAGCACACAATGGAATAGCATGTTTGGAGTTACACAGACAAACATCCTCACCATACTGCTGAGCTCTAGGGTCTTGATGACGGTACCAAAACGTCGCACCAGTTTCTGGACCTCAGAGGAGCCAGCTGGTGTGTTGGGAACATTTCTGATCACCAACAGGCTGCTCCAACCTACTGGAACAGGACTCTCCTGCAGGATACAAAGGAGGTTTGCCATTTACCAATTAAAAACTACAATATTATCAAAAATACATTCATAATTGATATGCATTAGTTACGTGAACAGCCTGGCACAACTGTGATATGGCCTCATTTTCATTTGTTCAGGTAAGAAAAGGTATGACAGACCCTCATTACCAACCACTGGCAACTTGGCAAGCAGAAGTGTTTTTGCAAAACTGGATACTTGGTAGCATGGGATTGCATTTCACAATGTGTCATTTACATTCAGGGCATTTAGCAGTACTTTTGTCTTAAGTGACTTACAATAATTCATACATACATTCATACACTGATGGCGGTGGCTGCCATGCAAGGTGCTGACCAGCACATCAGGAGCACTTTGGGGTGTAGTATCTTGCCCAAGGACACTTCGACATGCAGATCATGGGAACTGAACTAGCAACCTTCAATTGACAAGATGCTGGCTCAACCCCTAAGCCACAATATGTGCATTTGTGTATGTGTGGACACTTTGGCCACAGAGAACCCTGCTGAAGTTAACTAAGTCAGATAAACTCCATCCTTTCATTATCTGAGTTTCTTTTTTCTTCATTGTGACAGAGGGCAGAATGAATTGGCACTTGAATTGCTGTTACATTATTTTGTCATATTAAAAAACTGTGATGAACTACAGCACTATTGCCATTGTCTAGTAAATCATTTGTATTGTTTATTACCTACAACTTTCTTTTTTGTTAATCTATGCAGATTTTGAGAAATTATTGGGTTAAAAATTGTCAAACTAATCTGACAACACTCACTTCACTTTACAGGACTTTCCTTGCTTAACTATATCTAGAATGTTCTAGTGTCCTGGCCAAAGGTTCCTTTCAATTGTTGACAAAGTGACAAACAGAAAATGAACAAACACTGAGCATACTGAATCACAGTAACACAGTGCTTCTTCTATGAAGCAGCTGCAGGATGTGTTGTCATGCAGAAACTGTGATATAACTTAATTCAAGGTAGGTTACTGCAGTAGGAACTTTTACCCCACTGATCAAAAATACCACTTAAATGCACTAAGATCAATAAGCATGTATAAACTCTGCATGAAAATGATAAATTACACCACCTGAACTAATGACACATTATCAACATCTGGTGGTGGTGCATAAATAAAGGAATTTGGGATGCATCTATCCAAGAACATTTTATCACTAGACGCAGTGTTGGAGGCGGAGCCCCGTTCATTCCTCTGAAAGCTGCTCGGTGGTGTTCTGAAGCCTAAAAACTTTGATTTACCAACTAATAGCTAATAACTAGATTGCCAACCAAGTTTAGAGGCTAATATCTTGAATGGAAATTATTTAATCGGTACAGCTTTTCTAGGCTTTCCAAATGTTACTGGACCGAGTGGCTCAAATTATGACAGTCAAATGAGTAATTTCGTGAGAGTTGTGATGATCAAAGATACAAGATATAAATCACAGACATTGCTTTGCCTGCGGAAAGTGCGAATGGGGTCAGTAGGCAATTTTTTGCAGGTTGACCTGCATAGAGTGTAGACCCACTCATTTTGGTGACAGAGCAGCATTTGTGTAAACCTCCTTTTGGATTACTACACATATTAACACAATTTTGACAGATCAATTACTCAACGACTGTCAACTGTCTACAGATCAAAAACAGCCTCTTAGCAAATCCTGGTGCATTTACAGCAGTGCTTATTAATGTGTCCTATCCCCTTTAAATAGACCAGAACAGACACATATAATGGTAGAAATACTCACTAATGGGTCCACTGATCCAATCAGTAGATTGTACAGAGCCACCTGTGTAAAAAGTTTTTTTTTAGAATTAATTATCAATTATTGCTCATGATTCATTGTTCAACAAAAAAGTGAAACACATGCAAATAGTGACTGAATTCTGCCCTACTTCAATTACAAGAAAGAATCAACCTTACAAAAGTGACATACTTGACAAAGGAAATCAGACAATGACAGAGGAGAAATGATGATCAATATCTGGTAGAGGAAAATGATGATAGGCTTACCGGTGTGGTGAGAGTGATGCACTGTTTGAGATGAATCATCTTCAGCTCAGAGTTGTTGATCTTCATAGGCATAAAGGTGTTGACTTTCACTATCTCTTGAGCAATCTCCATGTCTGGAACTGACACAAGTGCCTAACATACAAAAAAGTTGTTTTCTTAATCTTGTGCGATATGTTTCAAAATTATGGCTGCACTATACATTAAATATAAATTATATATTTGATAGGCATTGTGATTGTGATATGATTAACTATAAGTAGGAATTATTTTTTTCCCCATCAGACATTTTATAATATTCACTGAATTACCATTCAAATTATGATGATGTGGAAAATGTTTTTGAACACATTTTAGGCCAGTTCATCCCTGCAGCACTACTCTACTTCATTATAATGCTGTTTGATTACCCCCTTCAACTTCATTAAATAATTGTGCCATTAGGTTATGGCAAATGTGTTCATACCAACCTTTCCAATTTTTGTTGCCAGGATGATGTCAGAGGGAGTTCCAAAGGGGTGAACCAGCTTGATGATGTCACTCTCTGACCAGCCGCTCTCAGGAAGTCCTGTGATCAACAGAACGCCTTTCTGTAGGAAGGAAGTACATTGGGATGTAAAAAAAAAACCCAGTATAACCAGTGATAGAGCCCAATTTCAAATAGTAATAATAATAAAAATATTAATAATAAGTCATCTGCAGTACAGGGGCCCCACAGTGAACACTCATGGCCCCTTTCCTGTTCACCCTATACACTGCAAACTTCTCCCACTAACCCCTCCACAGCCATCTACAAAAGTTTTCTGATGACTCTGCTATTGTCGGCCTCATCAGGGACGGGGACGACAGAGCCTATAGAGAGCTCATTAAGGACTTTCTGGACCGGTGCCAGCAGAACCACCTCCAACTCATCGCTGGGAAGACCAAAGAGCTGGTGGTGGACTTCCACAGGCACAGACAACCCTGCACACAGGTGGACATCCTGGGAACGGACATTGAGATGGTGACATCTTAGAGGTACCTGGGAGCTCACTTGAACAATAAACCGGACTGGACTGATCACACTGCAGCAACGTATACGAGAGGTCAGAGCAGAGTCCATCTGCTGAGGAAGCTCAGGTCCTTTGGAGTGCAGGGGGCTCTCCTGACAACTTTCTATGACTCTGTGGTGGCATCAGCCATTTTCTATGGAGTAGTCTGCTGGAGCAGCAGCATCTCAGCAGCAGGTAGGAAGAGACTGGATAAACTTATAAAGGAAACCAGCTCCATCTTGAGAAGCTCTCTTGACCCAGTGCAGGTGGTGGGATGGAGCAGGATGATGGACAAGCTGTCACTGATGCTTGTGGAGGAGTCCCACCCCCTGCAGGACACTATCACAGCACTGGGCAGCTCCTTCAGCGATAGGCTAACACACCCCAAGTGTGTGAAGGAGAGGTATCACAGGTCCTTCCTTCCTGCTGCTGTCAGACTGTACAACCAGCACTGCTCCCAATAGACCTAGCATGTGCGCTATGCCAACTCAAAAGATAACTGGACAATTCTATTACATTTCTTAATTTTATCACTGTCCTTTTGCTGCTGTGATGAAGAAATTTCAATGTTTGTGGGACAAATAAAGAAAATTCCGATTTGGAAATATGTCCCTGAATTATAAGTCTGACACGATAAAGCAGAATTAATGAGTACATTCACCAGTCTTGTCACAATATTGTAATATACAGTAGGGTCAAAAAGTCAAAACATTCATCAAAAGTCTTCTATTTTGCATTTGTTCCAAATGTAGTACAGTGTTTCCTCTACATTTATGCCCCCCTTCACCCTTTAAAAAGCCATTTTCCATGCCAGCCATTCAATAAAAAAGGGGGATTAAACTTGGCGTAAAAGTAAAATCTGCAGTCAAGTGTCATTTGTTTAGGCCGCCACGGCTCCACAGAGAGCCTGCCCCCGCTGCTGAAAAAAATCCTAGAGGAAACACTGTAGTACTATTTTCTTTACAAATGATGTCTACTCAACAACTTAAGTGAAAAGTTGAATCTTTGAAAAATGGCCATGAATGTATTAGTCTTTGTGTTGTTCAAAGCTTTCAAGGACATGTCATGAACCTTCTTCTTCAGTCATCTGACTTCAGTCCCATTCAACTCCAAAGACCGAGAAAGAGCACTCTGTGGCATCACAAGACGCTTTGTGTTAAACTGTTGCTATGCCATAACCATGCTAGAATAACATGATATTAAAGTTTTACACTTGTACAGTCCATGTCAGTTCAAGTGCATGCTAAGATATTCTGACATTCACAGACACTTTTCAAAGATTCAACTTTTCACTGAAACTGTTAATCTGACAATATCATTTGTATTGGAAACAAAATTATTTTTATTTGAAAAGAAGCAAAAAACAAGTATTTTGACTAGAGGTATAATTCCTTTGGACCAACTGTATATTTCTCAAGGTTTGGGTATGTATCATTTACCTCATCAGAGGTCTTCTGGTCAGCCTCACCTCCTGCAGTGGGGAGATGGAAGAGGAGGAGATGGGGGCCAAAATGCAAACAGAGTCATAATCAGTATATTTTCAACACCAGCCAGACATACTACAGAAATGGCAGCTTTTAATATAACTGACAAAGTTAAGACATAGTTATATAATTCTATAGTGAGCATTTATTTTGCCAAAAGATACATTTGGATATGTGAGCATTGACTTTTTCATTGGTAGGTATTGCAGTCTCTCAGCAAGAGCTATTTTTGCTCCCCTACCAGAGTCTTCCTCAACTGCACCTTTGTCCTCATCTGCAGCAGGTTTGCTGTGAAGACAGAATTGTTAATAGTTGAGTACAGGCTGAGCATGTTTGAAATTGGCACAGTGAGTTTCCAGCATTTTAACAGTAAAAAAGAAAATTAAGATAACTGTGACAGACCTGCTGTTGGCATCATTTGATGGGCCTGTTTCCGATTTCTAAAGGAAAATAAAACAAATGTGTTTACTAAAAAATTAGATAACTTAAATGCGGTCCAAAAAATCGTCCAAAACGGTTTCTCAACTGATTTTTACACTCAAAACAAAAACCTATTCTTTTTTTTTTTGTGGGAAGTTTTGTTTTTCAATGCATCAACTTTAAACAAGATAAACCATCAACACTACATGCATATCATTTGACACTGTACCTTGGCTACTAAAGCAGTGATTTGCTGGTCTCTGATGGAGAGATCTGTTGAGGTAGCCAGAGCCTGAGCATCTTCTGCCTTCACCATGCAGACAGATGCCTGCAACAGAGGAAGAAGGCTCAAGTAAGGTGGTCCTACATCAAGTGATGATATAGGACGAAAGCCATGATGGGATTTTGCATCACACAACCATTTTCAAAGATCAAAATATCCACTAATGATTTTAGGGCCCAGGAGTGACTGTTTTGAGAGACCAACTCAATTACTTGTAAGTCTTTCTTCAAAGATGTACTTACATTGTAAATGTTGATTTAGCATATCTTTTTACAACAATGCAGAAAATAAAGAATTATAAAATGGTCAAATTTGATATTATTTTAACGTGATTTTCTTCTTGCCTATAATATCATTTGAGCAAACGGCAACAAGAAAAAACAAATCAATATCATAAAATCAGATTGTGGCGTTATTGTTGAATGTCAGCCAATTTTCTTCAGATAATTAATAAATGTACAAAGCAACTTGTGATCATTTTAGATCAGCTGTTCCTTTCTGTTTATAGGCTGTATGTTTTGGACACTTTCATACCCACCAGAGGATTCTTTACTTGTATTCATTTGGCCTCCTAACAGGCAAAATTGACATTTTTCCTGCAATCACCTAATCAACAATCCTCCAATTAATATAAAACATAAAAATAAAAAAAAATAAAAAACACACTATTTAAAAAGTTTATTATTGCAAAATGCATCAATAACCATTATGTTGCACTTCAATAGCACCTTTTGTCCTTCACCCTTCTCACTCTCTTCCTCAGAGCATGGCATGAGGATCACATTGTTGATCTTTCCAAAGGACCCGACCAAGTCAGTAACTTCTTGTTCTGTGGCATCCTTTGGGATTCCTGTCAGATAAACCAGACGATCTGCAACAGAAGAGTCCTGGGAGCCTAAAGTCCCGAGCTTCTTCTTCTTCTTAGCTGGTTGAGGCTTGGCAGTCTAGAAACAAGTTTTCGGAACAATTTTGTTCAAGTTAATCAAAGGCAAAGCAATGCAAGATTTTACTACTTTGTTCTGAAAAGAAAACTCAACAATATGAGGAATTGTCCAATATGTCCTAATATATTTTGATGAAATGGATCTGAAGATATTCTACATTCAAGATCAAATCAAAATCATTTAACTGCCACTGAGATACTATATAAACACAGTTGATGAAATGCATTTAACATTTCCTGTTGTTAGCTTGCTTACTACATAGCCCTGCTTACATCAGGATAAAGAAAACAGTTCCAGACTCTCACACATCACAAAACATCTGTGTCTACTACTAATCTACCCTTCATGTAATTGTACACAATAAGCTGTACAATTGTTTGGTCAAAGTGGTCTCGTCTATCAGGCTTTACACAGCAATGGAGGAAAACAACCACTGCGTCAGTGGCCTTGGTACTTGCCGTCTTAGTGGCCTTGGTTCCAGGCCTCATCATGCTCTTAAAGGTTTTGGTGGAGGCCTGTGGTGGTCCATGTTTGGAGCTGTACCCCACCTTGGAGAAGGATGGATGTCTGCTGGAGTCAGAGGGGAACTTGGCAGAATTATCATGAGGACGTTTCACACCACTGCGAGAGGAACCCCCTGCGTGAATCAGAGGGATGAGGACAGAAGCAACAAGAAATAAGTTTTTTTTTTTTTTTATTACATTAAAATTAGATTGAAAATATAAAACCAAGTGTCCCAGTGTGATGGGAACACTTTTCACAGACACTGCTAGTATATCCATTTTTTAAAATTGCTTTCTTAAATTCCTGTGTCTGACTTCCTGCCTGTGCAGCTTTACAGGGTTTTGTCCACTACTGTCAAAAACAGACTAGGCAGCTCATGGTGCACTTGCTGGAATCACAAGTGCAGCTCCAATGGCCGTAATCAGTTCCGGCTGCCACATTGCGGCCAGAACCCAAAACAGACTTGCCTTGTGGAATCAGGGAGATGAAACAGTTTTTCAGGGTGACTGTAAAAGAGATTAGTCTGGAGCCCAGACACTGCAGTATCAGCTGGTGATGTTTTCACCTTGCGAGTCCATGTGTGTGTTATTATGACAAAATGTGGTCTAAAAGACATCCACTGTAGCTGGAATTACCACAGATTTAGTATACAGTATTCGAGTATGTGTCTGTCTGGAACAGATTTTTAAATTTTAAAGGTGTGTTGTTGAGCTCAAAATGAAGGCCAGTTTTTCAAGATGGCCATGGTATGAGCAAGGGGGTGAAAGAAGGAGACGTGTCACAGGCCTTTAAAGATGGTCTGCGGGCTACATGCTCACACAGATGCATTTATTCAGAAAGCATCATCCATTGCAGTATTCTGTGAAATGCCAGATGTGTACAAACCAAAGATTCTTTGAAGTAGTCAACGCGTATTACAAGAAGAATGCCATGACTTGTACTTACCTGTAAACTTTTATGTATTCATAGACATATCAACTGTGTACCGTTAAGAACTAATGTCGTGTTCTGCAGATGCCCGAGTTACTGGACAGCATCTGCCTCAAGTCCAATGCAATATTGATACTTCCTATATAATCAAGCGCAGTGTACTCTTAAAAACAATTAAACATTGTAGGGTAGCATTGTTTATTTTATCGTATTGTTTTTGGATGTGTGTGCACAATATATATCTTAAATCTGACCCCAGAGTCATCCTTGTGTATTGCCTCCTCTACTGCAGGAACATAATATTGTCCAACTTGGAGGGTCAGCATTTTAAAAGTAACCCTAATCCTATTGCACCCTAGTGCACTTTGTACACATGGTGCCTTAATTTGAAAGCATGTAGTTTACCTGTGTAGTGTTGATGGCGATAGTTGGGTGAATAAGGCCTCCCGTGTGGCCTGTGGAGATAGGGGCCCGCCCTATTTTTGCTGTGAGGAGGACTTGGGGTAGGAGAACAAGAACGGGATCCGCACATGGAATGCGATGGAGAGCCATCCCTGGGATCCCACAGAGCCCGGCTGCCATATCGCCCACTGCGACTGGCTCAAAAATAAAATTCATTGACAGATATAACCAGTGAAATTACATAACACAATCACACCAATGCTGAGTTTAATTAGTGAGATAGTGAAGATGTGACTATGGAGTCTAACTTTATGAAAGATATCTAAAAAACAATATATAGAATTATTTTCAAATGGATAACACAAAACTGCTCGGTTAGATCTGTGTTGGATTGGCTGGTCAAGTTATTTGAAAACTGATGAGAGTGACTCTCACTGGCTGTGGGTCAACACTAAAAACAGTTATTAGAAACATAAGAACCAACTGACCTTGGTAGATTCGGTTTCCAATCAGGGTACCTTCAGAGACACACACAAACACCTGTTAGCATGGTGTTCAACATCTTCTAACCCTTAAAATTGTATTTGAAATTCCTTAAGTATTTCCTATTAATAGTGAAAAACTCAGATTAAAACATTTAAGAAAGCAATGTGAACAACAAAGCAGAAGCATATTTCAGTCTGGATCATTGCCCATTATGTGCACCACTTCTATTGGGTATCATGATTCTGTTCATCAAAAAATATCAAATTAAAGAAAACGAGCATGTGTGGTCAGCAGAAATAGCCTTCAGACTTGTGCATGGGAAATGTATATTATAGGCTATATATATATATATCGATGCCTGTGAAATTCTGGCCAGCAAATACAGCCAATAACACAAAGCCAAAGTCCCCAGAAGATCATCATCTGAATTCCACTTTGATTTTTCCAATCAACAATGTAATTCTATAGTGCCCACTGACCATCCACCCTCCTGCCACACCATCCTCATCACACAGCAAGCATCAGCTCTGGCATCAACAATTTACCTCAGTGTTTCCCACAAATGTATTTATTTGTGGCAGTCTCACGATGCACTGGGGTCTTTCTGATAACAAGCTAACATTGTGAAAGATGTGTCTGTAAAACTACATAATTTTTCTTGAGCCTCACAACCCCCACAAAATATCTCAGCAGTCATCTTCATACTGGGTAGTAAGCCGCCAATTGGCCATCCTTTTTGCGGCTAGGTCCGTGGATTTAGACAAAAGGGGGTAAATTGGGGGTCTGTTTTGGTCCGCTAATTTGAGGCCTCGGAGGGTACACGTATTTCCGCCTCCATTGCTATCTAAATCCGAGACGTCAATGTGCCGGCAATTGCGTGAGATGGGCAGAGGTGTCGATGACGTGCACTATTGTGCAACCCACAGCCGGGGAATTTTAAAACCAGAAAACAGCTGATCACAGCAGTCACTTCATCCACTTACGTCAAGATCAGCAACTGGAAAGCCGCTGAGATCCAGGAGATACTGGCGTCTCCTGGGTCTCTATAGCTGACTCTGTTGTCCGCTTGTTGTTTTAGCGGCAAGCTATAAACAGTCGCTACTAAGAACCCAGTTCTAAACTCCAAATGGGGTGCAATATAAAGCTCTCATTTTGAAGACAAATCCGTTGTCACTGTTCACTGCCCAACTTCGTGCTTCACGCCATGTCACATGTTTACCTACCCTTGTGGCGGCCAAGTTGCGTTTTTTGGAAAAGGAGGAATATTACACCTCCCTTTTAGAAAGACAAGCTGGCACATTGCTGCCTTTACTATCTAAAAGGGGGGAAGTGACTATGACGATACACTCTGCTATACTGGACATGCAAGATCTCAGCAGCACATTAAAGATTGTCTCACTTGTTGCGGAGGTCTCTGCAGGCAGCAGTGTGGTTAACAGTGTTAATATGGTCAACCCAGTCCTGAAGAAAAACGACAAATGGGAAAGAAAGATGTCATAATCAGAGACAAATGAAATCAATCCTAAACAAAAACTACATCCTTATTTCAAACATGATAAGATAAACAGCAAAAGCAATCTGATACCACATTATCTAGAGTGAAAGTATAGAGACTTAAGCTCAAGTCAATGTTTGTTCCCTAGTGTTTTTTAAATATTGCTCAAAAACCCTTAACTGAAAGTGGAGGCCCAGTTCTTTGATTCTTATTTCTGTTCCAAGTTATGTTACTGCCGCTAACAGTAATACAATACTATACTTGATCTTGACTTTGAACATTAGATCACTGAATCATTTGTGTTGCTAAAAATGTTCTGCATTTCTGCTTTCAGTTACTCAGTGCGACAATCAGTCTTCATCATTAATACTCTACACCACTGGCAGAAAAAAAGACAAAAGAAATGCTTTTAGTCTTCTTGTTCCAAATGTTGTCCAGATAGGCCCGAAGAAGACTGATCATTTATTACACCAATATCTGCTCATCCATCGATTTGTTGTCTATGCTGTATGGAATTCAATATGACAATTAGTTCCAAATAAAAGAAAAACTCCTATGTTCAACAAGTTAACAATGATTCTGATAAGCCAGGTTTGCAGACGGAAATCTAAAAACCTTACAGTATTGTCATTTTGACAAAGACCATCTAATATTTTGTTACATCATGACATATGACCCTTATTTTACTAATGACACTTTTGAATTTGGCGAAACCTTTATAAGAGACAAATGTAAACCTTTTAATGAGAAAATGTTAGACGAATGAAATGACCATTGACAAAATGCTTTTGTCAGAATATACCAGATCTTCAAAAAATCCACACTTGGCATACCTGAGATATTAGGACAACTGCACTCAAATGTGAGTTGATATTGATATAATGACACTGATGTGAAATACAAACCATTTTAAAACTAAGTTATTCCTACATATATTCAATCACAACACCGTTCAAGCACGAGAAACTCAACTCTGACACTAGAGACCGGAGCGTTGGATATTCTCAAAGATCAAAAGGAGTTCATTCAACAGCAATTGCTGTTAAACTATGATAATGTTTCCACTAGCGTTGAAAATTCCTCTGATCAGTTTATACAATATTTTTAAAATTGTACTTTGTCCAAGGTAAGCTGATCATTATTGTATCTGGTGTTCATATTTACCAAAACTGTTCAATTAAGCTCCCCACAGATGACCCTGAAGTCTTGAATTTTACACCCCTCAATACCAATTTAATATACTCATGATTGTACTATATATTGACCTTTATATTATATATAGGGGTAAGTAAAAACCAATAGAATAGTTAGGAAGAAAACAACAGGTTTATTTGATAAAATAGCTGAAGGACTAGGACTGCTTAAAAATTAGTGATGTAGTTGAAATTTTTAACCTTAAACCTACTAGGACTGTTTGAATCCATTACATCTAAGGTGTTTATGAGTAGTACAAATTAGTTTCTTCAATGTTAATTTCCTGGGAACCTTTGGAACATGAAAACAATTTTAGCATTCAAACTGTATTTGAACAAGCAATTCCAAAGCAATTCCAAAGCAATTCCAAAGTTCTGTCTCTTATAGTAGGATGCTGTCAAAATTAGCTTCAACTGCTACAAGATGTTTTTTTTTTTTTTTTTTAAAATCTTCCAGCCTTTTGGGGCAACTTCTAAGTTTAAACTCAAGTATTACTTTACTTCACCAGACAGTCATCTTTTCCAAAGCCATGTCCACCATTTGTATCAATTACTGATGTCAGGTGCAGCTGTGGTGATTGCATGTCAAACCCCCCCATCTCCAAAGATTTTAGGCCTAGAAACTGCCATCCAAATACAAAATACATCACACCTTAAATGAACAATGTAATCAATGTTCCACTGACGTCTCACTACGAACAATATGTGAAAGCAAGTGTTTTGGAAACTGCTCTCTTGGTAGCAATTGGCATTTCTGCATAAAACTGGGCATGTAAGCTCTGACTATAGCCTTCAGCAAAGATTATGGCCACAAAAAGCTATCAGTCTGGGGTGCTAATACCTAGCTTAATGCTTTTTATTAGAGCATGCTTGAACAGTAAGCAGCCATTATTCAAACAATGGGTTTTGCTGGCATCAAGCTATCTACGTTGTTTTTAGACTTTCTTAATGGGAATTTGTATTTGTGCACAGCTTGAATGACATCAAAATCACCCTCATCTTGACAACTGCCTGGAGAAGAAAGGATGAAGACTAAATTTCAACATGTGTAGGTATTCCTTTCAGACATTGGTACGGGAGCATGTGGGCACTCACCTTTTCCTGATCACACTGTATGTTGCACAAGGAGCAGGTATGGGGATACACCTTTGGAGACACAGCTGAGAAATCACTTATCATGGTGGGGGTAGGTAACTTCTTGCTGCTGCTGTGTGGTTTAGAGCCAGATGAAGAGGAGAGAGACCGTCTTGAAGAAGCCTCACTCCTGGTTTCAGATGAGGGCCGAAGTTTGGGTCCATCACGTCTGTAGTCCCTGTCTAGATTACGAGATTTAGATGATGATGATGGAAAATCCCTGCCAGGTGACCGATTGCTCTTGCGATGGTCGCTACTTGTCCTGCGATAGTCCCGGTCTCCATGCTTGCTTGATTCAGTGTGTTCCAAGCGAACCTGCCGCCTTTCAGCTTTATCAGCTTTTGGAGCTGATGAGGTGGACGAAGAAGATGGGTACATTTTAACTGTCCTTTCACTGGAGAGCGGCTCTCTTTTGAAAGTCTCTCTAGTAGTATTCTCTTCCTTTGTCCGACTGGCATGACCATAGTCAATGACTTTACCTGCTGTCTGTGTAACAGTTAGAAGGCTGGGCACTTCCGGAGAGCGTGAACGTGCCAAAGGCGAAGAACGGGAAGAAGGCAGTGGCATATCATGAATGTTGCGTGAGAACGAGGATGTGGAAGTGGAAGCCACATTTTTCTGGTTGCCTGACTTATTGATTTGGATGTCACGGAGTATGAACGGTAAAGTATCTGGAGTTAGCTGATCATCAGGGTAGTGACTCAGGACTTCTAAATCCTCATTTGAAAGTCCAAAGCTAGCCAATATACTTCCTGCACTTTCCGGTGTGTACAAACCCTGCCCATCCCCACCACCACTGTGGGGGTGGCGGGCTTGCGAAGATGGTAATTCAGTTACAGGGGGAGTCCAGCTTTGCATGCCTGTTCCAGTGTGGCTGCTCTGGGGCTGTTGTTGCGGCCCTTGGTGTCGTTGGGGCTGGTGGCTAGTATTAGGTGGAGGACTGGCAAACAGTTTAGTTGGAGGTTGGTAGCTAGACCAGTCTACTCCTTGCTGTTGGCTGGGCTGATTATCAGTGGTGAGTGCCATTGGGTTAGAGCTGTAGCTTCCATGTTGACCAATCCCAGAATCTGAGCTTTGGTTTTGATGTTGGTTTGCTCGGTTCATGTGGTCAACAAGGCGGTGATCCATGTCCCTACCACCACGTATGGCCAGGGCAGACTCAAGTTCATCGGGGAGCTGAGTGGGACGGGGAAACTGGAAACCCATCACCTGCGAAAGCATATCAGGTGCAGGGCGATTCTGATGTTGGTTTGGAGGCGGCTGATGATGAGGAGGTCTGGGGCCATGAGGTGGCCCCTGTTGTTGAGAGTGGTGGTGGTACATTGCAGCAGAGAAACACACTTGTGTGTTTCTGTAACCTTTGCTGGTGGTGCCTCGGTTAAACCCAACAGCTGACCCCCGTTGTCTATTGAGAAGATTCAGTAGGGCCAAGTAAGGAGATAATGCTGCTGCAAACCCGTTGATGTTGTGACACTGGTTGCCAACAATAGTTGCTAGAGTAGTAAGCTGCTGGAGGGCAATCTGCGCCTGGGTCTCAATCTGAGCCAATCTGAGCGCTGTCACTGTTGCAGCACCAGCCACAGGTCCAAATATGAAATGGGTCCCTCTGGTGCCGTTGGTGACGGAGAATGTAGCACTGGGTTCCAACTGAAGGATAGGAGCAGGGCGCGAAATACTGTCTGTGTGCACAGCGAGGCTGTGAGGTGGAAAGCAGAGATATACTATTACAGACGAACAAGCCTTTCCAATTTAGTAGTAGCTTTCAGATGATGTCCTTTTCCCCACGATTTCTTATTACAGGTTGGCACATTCTTCATTTTATTGGTGCACTTTTCCTTTAAATTTTGTCAAATTATCAAGAAATGCCATCAGCTACAAGAACTGGAGGCAAGTGTGCCCACCGTGTTTTTTTCCTTAGGGCAGGAAAGCAAAACAAACATTATGCAACAACAGTGATTCAATAAAAACACAAAAAATCCTCAAATTAAGCAAATGTAGATTTAACCTATGAGAACCCTACCCAGACACAAACTCCTGGCATGACAAAAAAAACCCAAAAATTATAGTTAACACTTCTAAAGAAACACTTACAAGCCTGTAAAGCATATCGACATTACAACACAGTGGACAATTATGTATAAGCCTCATTACCATTCAGCATAAACTATTCTGCATACACAATGTGGAGTGTTTCCCTTGCAGGTAGCATAAGAGCATACCAATGACAAATTGCAAACCACACATCTTGTCAAATGTAGATAGGCAAAACCATATTGTTATTTGCAGAGTTCTGGTCATAGACTGCCATCAATCATAACAGTTAATGTAATGTTAGCATTTAGCTCATTTTGAAATATTGTCTATATCTTTTACCTGAGCCCGACTTAGGCTAAATGGATTGTTGTTTATCCTTTAACAAAATCTAGCAAACTGCCCTTAGAAATATTTTATTCCAGCATTAATTTCCAAGTGAAATCATGTCAAAAAAAGACAGGATATCTTTCTGGTCTGCCACTATGTCCCATATGAAAATCCAGTAGTAAATTTGTGCAGTACATATTAAGTCAACACAACATACAACAAACAACCTCACCATTAAAAACCCAGACAGGTGAAGAAAATCACATGGATCATCTTGTCAAAATGCAAAGTTCTGCTAGGAAACCTGAGTTGTGCTGGACCTACTAGCCACTCAGTTTGTTTTTTTCAACCAGTCCTTTAGTTTAAATCAGCAGCAATATGCAACTGCCTGTAAACTCCTATATGCAAGAAATAGGCCATTGTATTTTATAAAAGGTAAATATATGAACTCTTAAGGAAAATGTTCCCTCTCTCCGTCACACACACACACACACACACACACACACACACACACACACACACACACACACACACACACACACACACACAAACCCTGAACTAATTAAGTGATTGCATTGGCATTTATAACAACATGCTCATCTTCTCCAAATGTCTCCAGTAGTCTTGAAGCTGGTTTATACCTTTATGGCATCCATATCCTCCAGGGCAGATTTAGTTGTATCTAAACTGAAACTAGATAAATTATGTTTAATATTTAAAAATTATGCACACATTTGAGGAGAGCCATCATGCCAATGATTTGTGTGGACTTGTCCCACTCCCCACTGAGGTTGCAGCAAAGATTATTTTGAGTATGCTATGCACGTATCCTTTTCAACCTAGTTTAAAAACACAGTTTCCCACTGCAGTTATGTAATGACTTGTAAATAGTTTTACTTGATTCGTTTTCGTAAGATGAAAAGTGAACACAGCCCTGGAAGTGGCTGGGACACACTGACCAAGAGACAGTCCATGTCTATGCCTCAACAGGCCACAGCCAATTCCCTCCCCACCGTGGGGCTTCCATAGTTAAGATTTGTCCCAGCATAAACTACAGATCCTCAATCTGATTGAAATAATGGAAATATGGCTGCCACATCTATGCCTTTAGCCTTTAGTCATGTTCCTCTGGCCATTCCTGGGCAGTCTGCATTGTCACAGGAACCACTGTTCTGCTCATTGGGCCACTTCCATTAGGCAGTGTACATGGTTTGCAACAGAAGCACCATTTACACTGTCGAGGTCCTGCCCCAATTCACCGCCTCCATCTCTGTGAGAATATCTCAGCGGCGGTGTGCGGTGAAATTTTGCTCTGATACACCTCTGGAGGTAGTATCAGAGGCGCAGTACTGACGAACTGAACCAGTGTGAATTGATAGGTCAACTGTGCATATCGAGAGTGTGTTGATCAGACAGTCTGATAACTACACAGGTCCTTCACTCAACTAAATAAAGAGAAATGTCACATAAAGCAATGTTACATGACCAAACAAAAGTAATGTAGTAACTGTCTTTGGCAACTTATATGAGCAAAAAATTACCACAGATATACTGTGGAAAAGTGTCTGTCTTCCCGCCTGTCCAACCATCACTTCATTGCATTTCTGCTCGAAAAAAACAGCGTCTGCCACCAAGTGTTTGTGTTTTAACAAAAAAAAAAAAAAATCAACGATCAGCCCTCCAGACCGAGACTTCAGTGAACTTTCCCCCAGAAAACAGCCATCGGCCCCGTGAGCAATGGAGTCAGACAGCGTCCAGTTTCCTGATGCCGATTAGAGGTGGATAAAAATATCGATTCATCAATCGATTCAGGCAAGCAGCAGCCCCCGACCATCGCTGTCCTTTGCCGGATGCCTCTCAGTCCCCGCCTCCAACAGCTGAAAGCACCTCGCTCACGACCTCACTCGTGACCTCGCTCGAGGGTCGGAGGGTGATGCACCATGGAAACACCGTCGGAGATGCGGAGGCGGGTAGCCGATGTCTGACACACTGCTCTTGCTGAGGCTGTAAACTCCCAGCGCAGCCAGTCTCACCCTGACCACTGCACCGTGCGCCCGCGGGTAGCACTCCTCCGGGGAGAGAGAGGGGTGTTCAGCGTCAATGTTTTACTCCCTCACGTGCAGCCGGAGGGCGGAGGGACCACGGTTATGTCTATGTTTATGTCAGACAAAAATGTACCATGCAGTCCCAGAAACAATGGCACTTTCTCAGCATAACTATGGTTGCACTATTTTTTTACTTAACACATTGTGTGCCTTTGTTTACATTTCGAACTAAAACTTCCTAGAGAAAAGACTCATAATTTAAGATTACTTTTTTGAATTTAAAAATTATCAGCAGGTCCTCTAATGAATTATTACTGAATCAATATCAAAGCATTTAAATCAATATTGAATCAAACTGATATTGAATCGAACTGCAACCTAAAGAATCGAAATTGAATCGAATCGTGAGATTCTTAAGAATATCCAGCCCTAATGCCGATTATGTTATTGTATAATTTAGAGTGAAAAACATAACTTTGACACTTTCCAGGATGTTTAGTGGGTCAGGATCTCAATCACAACACACTATAACAGCATCCATATGATTATAAACTATCCACAGGTTTAGACTGACAAGAGGACACCAGGGAAACACTTTGAAAAAAGCACAGACATCATCATGACGTGTACCTTCACGCCTCTTTAGGAGCCTCAGGGCCAGCTTTCTGTGTGAATTACACAGTGTTTCATCTTTAAAGTGGAGATGCTTCGCTCTGTGTGAGTGACCAGCAGTGGAGAATTAGCAAACTGCCGCTGCGGCGATAATACAGCTTCTCTGTGTGAAAGTGGCTAGAGTTTGAGTGGTAGGGCTCATCAAAGTGCTATCCTCATGAATGCCAGGACCAAAGGTTTCCCAGCAGGACAATGCATTATAAAGAAACTATTTATTACTTTAACTGTCATTGGTTTTAACATTTTGTCCGATAAGTGTATGTTAGAGTCCAAATTCAAGTTGGTGATGTTCTGCTGCCTTGTAACAGACCAAACCAAGCAACCACATTTAAGCTTTTGGGAAAAAGGCAAGATCGTATGCTAAAAAAACCAAATAACTACAGACATGATAGGGCTGATTTTGCTGTCAATCCTTTTAACAGATATTGGTTAAGGACATTAATAGGTAAAACAGTCCAAGTTAATTAACCCAGCAATTAACTAAGGAAAACATGCAGCTTGACAAGCCATTTCCAATGCAAAAAAATTGAATGAGAAAGTTATTAAAAATGATGCAAGGATTTTAACCTTTTTGGAATAACGAAATGACCAGTCCTTTAAAAGAGTTAATGTGGTTTGGTTAAAATGCCTTTTATAGATACTTTCACATAAATGTCACCAATGTAGAGAGATATTATATGCCAGGAAATTAACCAAAAGAGAAAGGACCCAAGAGAGGTCTCCTTTCTGTTATAAAACCAGGATTTCTGCTAATACAGCGAAAGCACTGATGTTGGCGATGTTCTTGAAACCAAAATGTATTATACAAGCATTGACAAGCAATAGCTCTGGACTGTTTGTGCAACGTCAACGAGTGTACAGTGTGTATACAGTTAAGGCTGTTTGTCAGTGAATGGCTGTGATTCAAAACACCCATGTTTTGCTTGCCACCACCTGATTAAAGTGAAGGGGGCGAGTCACAAAGCTTCTGAACACTTCCACCCAGGGTTGAGTTAAGGTGGACCAGCTACGATCTCCAAACTTTACTGGTGGAAAACCTGAAAACTGTGTTGCCTCATCCCGGTGCTTTTTAATTAGCCAAACAAATACATCAAAAGCATCCATCTGCATTTTGTCAGTCGGACAGACAGACAGGTGCAGTAATGGAAATATGATTTCTGATGCCACATATGGTAGAAGGGTTGGCACATGTTTCCATTATATCAACACGTAATTACAGTACATGCACACTATACAACATATCAAAGTGGAGAATCAACTTAAACCACAGACATGGAGACACTATCAGTACACCTACACAAAGACAACAATAAAGAAGCTAAGACTTGGAGGATGATGTTTAATTGTGCCGGGAATCCCAGCGAGTATAACACTTTTTCACTGTGTATTTGATCAAATTTGTAAAAGGATTTTGAAACGACTCAGGCAGCTTTACTTCCTTAGCGATCTTCACATACAGCTCCAAGGTGTATTGTGTTTATTGCTGCTTGACAGCCCCTGCATGGCGCGTAGAAATGCATCCGCAATGGCCTACGAGGCGGCTCTGGGGACGTCCCAGTGTTTCTATACCAGGCCAAATCTTATAGATAGCTACTACGTCGGAGAAATATTTGCTTTTAAACTATTACAAATCACATCTTGTGAAAAAATCGAAGCGGGAGAGGCAGGGCTATCGTACGTAGTCCCACAAATAGCAGCCATTTTGGGTTGCACTATCTAGCCAGCTATTTCGAGCAAAAACATATCACAGGAAAGTAACATTTTATAGACACCTTTACCAATTCCGAATCCATAATAAGTTAAATATCTACCTTTAACAGTGATACGAGGAGCGCCTTTGTACCCGGTCTCAATTCCTTTGCAGCCCTTTGTCGTTCAACTCAGGACAAACCACTGTTCCGCTATCAGCAACAAGATACACTTCCGCCCCAAACGTTTCAGAATAAAACAGTCATGTCCACAAATCGTCTTACTATTGATAAAAATATTACAATTATACTTCAAAATACATCAAATAGTGATTAATGTTCTTGATATTAAATTAGTATGTCGCCAATAAGGGTAAGGGTCTTATAGTCTCAGTTTGTGTCACATATTTAAGGTTCCTTAATATGTGCAGAAACATAGTGTTTCCGGGCCAAATGACGTCACACCAATTGCGGTGGCCCATAGGACCTCATTGAAACGCCGAGGTCGAAGAGTGGCCAATGGTATGTCAATCCTGGTTCAGGTGAATGTACCGATCCGCCGACGTGACAGCATGTGTCGCTTGAGACTAGTATGCTACGGAAAGTTCAGACCCCTGGTGAATATACAAACGTAATGCCACTGGGCTGGTTTTACCACAAACACTATATATTTAATAAGTCATTATTAACAGTGCCAACTTAATATGTCGCCTTGAATAAAGGAATGCGTGAATTTCTGTTAGCCAGCGTTGCCAATCTGGCAAATCGATAGAAGAAACATTGAGCCAACCAATACTTACTGACAGGCTTAGTTTATCAGGAGAACACAAAAACACATTCCTTCATACAAAACTGGACGTCACTGAACATAAACCAGTGTGACATATTATGCAGTCAGTCAGTCAATCAATCAATCAATCAATCAATCAATCAATCAATCAATCAGTACCTTTATTTGTCCCCAGTGGGGCAATTTGTTTCACAGCAATAGGAGCACACAAAATACAAAAAGCAACAAATACACGTGTTGTTTTAGATTAATGTATAAATCGAATTCTGTTACAATGCTCAGGAAAGGTCACGCTGACTGCAACTTACCAATAAAACATCACAGCCTGAATAAATTATCAAAATGATTAACCAGATGTAATTGTGCTTTGTGACACATTAATGTTGTAACCGCATCGCCAGTCAACATTGAAATCACCACCATTGTTGGTGGTCACTGGATAAAAAACACACTTTGTACTAGCAGAAGTATGTTGATGTCTGCAGGATTATACCCCTGTCTTCACAGTGGTGTGGCTGTATCACGGTGTGGTGTTGGCTGAATCAAGAGTGGCATGTGATATTCAACAACATGCAAGTGTGGAATAGCGTGACTTTGATGAAACATAGGTTCATTCAGGTCATTCAAAGTATATAGGGTTAGGGTTGGGTATGTTAAGTATACATGATGCATAATATGTGACACTGGTTAATGTTCGGCGATGTAGAGTTGTTGTTTTTTTTTAAAGTAATGTGTTTTGTATTCTCCTAATAAAGTAAACCTGGCAGTAAGTATTTGTTGGCTCACAGTTACTGCCATTTGCTGCTTTATGGCAGTACTTCTGGCATTATATTTGCATATTCATTAGGTGGCTGTACTCATCCGACCATCTTTCAGTAGCATACCAGTCTTCTGAAGTGACATGCGATTGGTCACTTTACGATTTTGGTGCTGCTGAAACTCGTATCCTGAATCACACGTATGATGTTTGTCAAGTCAGTTTGTGCTAGTTTAAGTAAAACATCATCTAGTTTTGTGTTCACCGCTCAGTGAACTGCGTCATACATCACCAGCACTAACATGGCCACCATCGACTTAGATAATTACCTTTTAGATTGACAAACATCAATAGGATCAAAAAATTATTTGTCTCTTTCCGTTTACTACTATGCAAAGTTTATCTGATTTTAGGTGCCATGGGGCAAACCAGAAGGGGCGTGACTCTTGCTCTCTATTAGCCACAACACCTGTGCAACAGAAACACAAAAAGCAACAAAAGTCCATATTGTAATAGAGCTAATTCTCTGTAGTTTGCTCATAAGATAGCCTTAATGACTTGAGTGAGAATGAAATGTGGTTATAGTATTACAGTAATATGTTGTCAGTGAATGTGTTTTTGGCCCCAGTCTTTGTCTCTCAGATTAAAGGGCTTTTGTGTATTGATATTGTTTAGACAGGAATACGGCCTTTGATGGGCTAGCTAGATTAATGAAGCCGTGTCAAGAGGCTACAACAATTTAAATAGAAGTTAAAATAATAATTTCCTTTTATGTTTTCCAAAAAATATTAAATGTTTCTCCGAACTCAATTCATTCAGTTAGTTATGGTTATAGTGGTGGATGGTTATGCAGAATACACCTGGATTTCCTGTTTTAAGTCTAAAAATGACTTGCCTCTAATAGACATGTTTGTCAGTTGGCTGTTGATGCACCAAGTGCTTGTCAACACACCTAAATGTGACAGATGCCTGAAGTCTCTTTTTAATGCAGCCAAGAACTTTGGATGTTAGCATAAATAGTATTCGAAAATCATTAGGTGCTGAATAAAAATCCCAGAGATTATGCCAAAGTATTGAATGTCAGCAGTGCATGTCACGCCCAGTGCTTACTTATGCGCACACACACACACACACACACACACACACACACACACACACACACACACACACACATACTAAGAGTCGGTGTGAATGCTAGTCGCTTGTCATTACTATGATAAGCCAGCAAGGGGAGACTGATTAACTGGCAGTGAGGCTGAAGAGAAAACAAGGTGACAAAATGAGGTGGAGGGGTGCAGAAATGATGTGACTTACAGTATTTATGGCCAAGAAGGCATACACATGGAAAGAGCAGGAAAGGCTGACTGAGGCAAACTAAAAAATAGACCATATCTGCTATGGACATCATTTGAAAACAGATAAACACATAATGTTCTTCTCATCTCTTGTAAGCGTGCATAATACGTTTGATATTTTCATATGCATAACAGTCACACGGCGTGCAAATAATCCCCACAAGACATCCACATGAATTTTGCTGTGCCACTTTGTTGTATGACCAGATTTAAGCATTAAGAAATGATAACTGAATACTAAATATACCAAATTAGGATGAACATGTTACATAAGACAGAAAGAGGAGCTGGAGAGAACAGAATGTATGTAATCAAATGACCAATGTGGTCATCTGTTTCTGTAATGACTTAATACTGCTGCCCCCTCTTAACCTAAATGTCAGAGGTTGAACTTTATTAGCAACTAGCCACTGCAATGTGTGTGTGTGTGTGTGTGTGTGTGTGTGTGTGTGTGCGCGTGTGCCCCACACACATGTAAGTAAGAGAGACCAAGACACAGAGCTTTTGTCCATGTACTGTTGTGCTGTGTTAATAACTTCATGTCAGTTAGGGTTTGCCTCTGTTTCTCTCTGTACACATGTCTCACACATGTACACACACACACGCACCCACCCACACACACACACACACTCAGCAATCCAGTGTCATGTCCTCGACTGACATTGCAATGCTTGGTAAATTTGGGCTTCAGACTTAAACCACTGACATTGCGAATACTTGGACATATCTAGTCATGTTCAGGATAGACCACATGCTGTGTATTGGCCCTCATGGGATTAGCCAACTCAACTTGATACTTGTTTCTACACCCAGACAACATTCCTGTACTAAGTCATATGAATAACTTAATTAGATCATCTAGATCGAGTGTTAGCCTCGATAGTGGATCAACATTCTGCCTTATACCACTCAGGTATCTCTCATGAAGGCAAAGGAGGACAAGTTGGATCGAGTGAAAGGAGCAAAGAAGGCTGGATGTACAATGGCAGTACATGAAGTTATATGTGTGAGGCCAAGAAGACAAAAGTCAAAATGAAAAGACAAAGGATGAAAACAAAAAGAAATAATCAATATAACTATACACAAATAAAAAAAAAGTAGTAGAAGTTAAATACCCTACAACACTTTCTCTGTAGGGTGGTCAAAAGCTAAGGGACCCTGATGACAACTTCATGGTCACCATTAAGATTTGGCACAACCAGAAGCCCACACAAGGATCCAAGACTGCCAACAGGTTCATATGAGGGGGGTCAACATTTCTGCTATGTAGCTTGGGGCCTGACCCCGATGAGATTTTAAAGTCAATTCAAAACTGAACAGGTGGTTAAAACCTGTAAGAAGTTGCTGCAATCTCAGTTTGGAGACTGACAATCTAAAAGAGTATTTGTGTAATGTTGTAAAGGTGTGATGACTGTTGTCTTTTCCTGGTTTTAAAGGCTGTGTTGAGGCTGTCAATTGTTGAGTTATTTTATTTTGTTGCATTCCTAGCATTTATGATGAGCCTTTGAGACTTCAAAATATCAATTTGGCCATACTGCCAGCCCTCATATGAATGTCGTCTTCATAGATAGATAGATAGATAGATAGATAGATAGATAGATAGATAGATAGATAGATAGATAGATAGATTTAAATAATAAACATCATAATCTAAATTATTTGTGTGAATTGTGTGGGTGTTGTTGTGAAGCATTATACAGTTTGATGGCACCAGGTAGGAATGATTTCCATTCTTTAAGGCAGCGGGGTTGAATGAGTCTGTTGCTGAATCTACTCATTTGACCATGTGGAGGCCTGTAGATGTGAGTTGTAGCAAATGAGTAATACAATGTCTGGGCAAGTTCAGGTGAGTATTTATACAGTACAATACGCGAGAGTGGGAGCCCTAATTGATTAAAATTCCAGCAAGATCTTTTATACGTGGCTAAGAACGAAAAATCACAAGGCCTGAAACCTCTGGAGTTTAATTGTATGTCCAATATTATCAACATGTCAGGTGTATATTGTCTTAGTCCTGTCATTTTGTTAATTTGTGTGTTTACTAGGTTTTTGTCACTTTTTCCAGTGGTCAGTTTGTTGTTTTCTGTTTCAGTTTCTTGCGCTCCTATCAAGCCTGATTTCCCTCCACACCTGTCTTGTATCTGATTAATTAGCCCAGCCCTGTTACCTTCCTACACAGCCTTCAATTCAGGGTCTGCACACTTCAAGGACCCACCCTTTGAGGTCTCCCCGGAGGAGTGTGCTTCGGTGTGCCCTTCAGGCCTCGTCACCTTTTGTTAAATGGGACACTCTAGCCTTCGGAGCATTTCCTGGTTGCGTCACCAGATGTGTATCATATATACGTAGTACATCACTATTTATGCAGCCCAGGTCCATGAAACTGGCAAGAAGAGTAAAGTTTGACTGTCAAATATGTTTGAGTTGCAGGAATTCCTGATTTCCTTTTTAATCCTCCGCCATGTGGAGGAAGAGGAGAAGAGGTTTATCTGGTTTATCTCAGGCTGAGAGGACCATGTAGAGGTAAACCTGTTATTGAACCCACAGTAATGTTATCATTATTATCAATATTAGCTAGCTAACAGTTTGGGGTAATTAACATACCGATACATTACGTTAATGCTGACATATAAACTGTTGATCGCCACATACACCACACACACACACACACACATATATATATATATGTTTGGTATATAGGATTGTTTGCTGTAATTTATTATCATAATTATATTGTGAAATTATAATTCTTGCCTCTTTCCTAAAACATTCTTAGTGACATTGCAGCTGTCGATCGAGTCAGAACTGCAGACCCAGTTGATGGACGATGTGGTGGACAGAGGACACTGGACCCCCCAACACCCTGAGTACCGACCCAGATGATGTCCCACTGACACCAACCAGCCCAGCAGCACTGCAGGGACTCCTGCTCAGCCTGTCACTGTACATCATCTGTAACTGTTTTAATATTGTTTTTAATGATGATTGGTTTTGTTAATAGTGAATAATAATCTGTAAATAGTTATCTATGCTGTAATTTTGTAAATAGTTGTAAATATTAAGACATTAATAGTAAAAGAAAACATTCAATCCCTTGTTGTCCCTGAAAAGTAGCACTAGATGCTGTTTGCTGTTATAAATTGCACTTAAGTTGTAAATACTAAATAGAATAGACAACGTGTAACAATAGAATAATATTTTATTTCATGAATTATATAAAATGAACAATTGTGTACAAATAATTTAAAAGAACTCATACATTAACTAAATAACAATAACAATATAATGTAAGTATTGTCCTCTGAGCAGAGAAGAGCCTCTCCATCCTCTCTGCAGCCTCATGTACTCCTCCATCCTCCCTCCTCCTCTTCCTTCTGGGTCCTGGCTTTCCTCCTCCTCCTCCTCATCGTCATCCTCCTCCTGGTCACTTGGCCCTGGTGTGTCCTCAGGGATGGAGGCGGTTAGGATGAGGGGGCAGTGGAAGGCCTCTGTCCTGACACCTCATATATGAGGACAAACCAGGACCCAGTAGCAGTGCTGGGCCTCCCGCTGACCCTTTGCTGTACCTGGATATCTGCAATCCTCAGGCAGTGGCAATCAATCATGTCAGCAAATTTCAGCAAATTATGTATTAACTTGCATGGGTAAAACAAATATCATTTAGTTTCCACATCATCATTCAAACCTGCAGCTACTTTGTTCTGGTTCTTTAAATGGACCCACTTGCTTCTGGCCTGCTGGGCTCAACCTTCCCCCCTGCAGGTCCATTGTTTCCAGAACTGCTCTGAACACAGAGAGAAGCAAGAGAAAAGGTCAACACAAGATCACATTAACACAGGGATGCAAAGATTTCTGACATCAGAGCAAATGTTGCTCTGACCTCGGACAGCGATGAAGCTCGCTGTTTGATCCCTAAAACACAATGAAATGTAAAAGACGTTTTGTGTTATGTCAACAGACAAAAGAGTTCTAATACAGCAAACATATAATCATCATAAGGATAATCATAAACTTTATTCTAACATTTAAGTAGACTTTATAGTTTACAGTCTGGAAATAAAGCAGGGATCACAGCCTGAGCTGAATCTGTTCATTTTGGTCCATTAATGTACATGAAGTAAAAATAGTCAATAATACCTCCACAGTCACAATAAGATATAAGTCTGAATGTCTAAAGTTTGAAAGTGAAGGCTTTTAAGGCTTTACTTTCAAAGGCATCAAGCTGATTACCAACGTATTTTAACTGACATTGAGGTTTTAATGTCCCTTGAAGTTTAACATATCTGGCGTTCGATGTTCAGAGGAGTAAAAACCGAGTATAGACCCAATACTTACATTTAAATGCGAGATCTGCGCCACTTGAGTTCGCCATTATTCATTTATATCTTCTCTTCAGGAGCACGATGAATCTTGGGATTTGTGAGACCATGAAGGGTAGTGGCGGTGCACATTCCAAAAACAGGTAAAAGGAGGGCGCATTTGTGGGGTGCATTCGGAGAGCATTTTGAAGTGTGCACAAATGTGCACTTGAAGTGTGCAGACCCTGAATTGGGACACAGCAACAGTCTACTTCCCGTCCACACCTGCACGACATCGCCTTCTTTAGCTCTTCTCTCTTCCCAGTTTTTCGTTTCAGCCTATCAGACATTCATTACCCTCGACTCTGTTTCTCCTCCTCCCTCCACCTGCACCTTATCCCCTGATTTATTTAGTTTGTATCCAAGTCCAGTCTTTAGTTCAGTCATTGTCGAGTCATCTCCTGAGATTTTGTGTTTCCCTGATGTCTCTTTGTGTTTGCCTGTTCTGTGTGTTGGTGTGAAAAAATGACTCACTATATATTATGTAACAATGTCAAAGAAAGTATATTAGACACATCAGCAGATTAAACTTCACTAGCAGCCAAATTGCTCTTACTAAACCCGTAAGAACCAGTACTTCCCAATCATTTCCTTTTTCTAAATGTGGATGTCGATCTCTAGGTAGCAGCTTCCATGGCTTTACTTTATGGTGACTGGTGGTGTGCTGTGACAGCCTAGAACAACTATTTTAAGAGTCTGTCAGAACAATTTCTTCAAACAGATGAGCACCAGATTCCAAAACAATGACCATCAAAATTATGTTAATTCACCTCTGAGGGTCACACTGGGTCAAACACCCAACATCAGTTGTCTACACTGTGTGCACAATTATTAGGCAAGTGAGTATTTTGACCATATCATCATTTTTATGCATATTTTCTAACTCCACACTCTTGAAATTGCTAAGATATTGAGGGGTGATCACAGAACCACACAGAATGTTTTGTTGCAAATAGTCAACAGGGTCGCAAGAAAAGCACTGAGAAAAAAAGACATAAATTAAATGCCAAAGATTTGAGAAGAATCAAGCTTGAATCTACCAGGAACCCATTATCTTTCAGTTCTGTCATATTCCATAACTGCAACCTACCTATACCCAGAAGTACAAGATGTTCAGAGATATGACCAAGGTAAGGAAGGCTGAAACCCGACCACCACTGAACAAGACACATAAGCTGAAGCATCTAGACTGGGCCAAGAAATATCTGAAGACAGATTTTTTCAAAGGTTTTATGGACTGTTGAAATGAGAGTGACTCTTGACGGACCAGATGGATGGGCCCCTGGCTGGATCAGTAACGGGCACAGAGCTCCACTTTGAGTCAGACACCAGCCAGGTGGAGGTGGGGTACTGGTATGGGCTGGTCTTCTTAAAGATGAGCTGGTTGGATCTTTTCAGGTTGAAGATCAATGCAAAATCAACTCCCAACCTGACTGCCAGTTTTTAGAAGACACTTCAGTTTTAGAAGACACAATCAAGGCTTATCACTGCTATTGAAAACAAGGATGGCTATATTGGTCACTGATTTATTTATTTTTTAAAAATGTTTGAAAGTTTTGAGGAGATTATAATTCTGTGTGGGGGAAATGCGTGTTTTTAATCTAGTTGCCTAATAATGCTGCACACTAATAGTTGCCCAGTAATTGTGCACATATAGATATTCTCCTCAGAAAGCCAAAACCTCACTTTTACTTTCTTAAATATTCATGTTTTGGATGAACCCAGAGCACTGTAGTTGTTCATTGATAAAAATAATCCTCAAAAATAAAACTTGCCTAATAGTTCTGCACACAGTGTATTTGTGTCATGAAGATTTATGTACCACTTTACTGCTGCCACTTCTCTGAAGGGCAAAAGCCATGGGGTCGTTCAAACAACACATTAAGAGGAGTTAAGAAGTTGGTATGGGAATCTTATCTCATACATCTGTCCTCAATTTGTCAAGAGGTTACTATACTTGGAATCGGAGTTCTGTATGGTTTGGTTTAGTTTTGAAAGCTGGACAGTGTTAGAGTTAAACTCAAGATAACATTTTCTTAAGGGTTTAGGTGTTCAGTGGAAGGTGCTGACAAGAAGAGGAACAAAGGTGTTTGTCTGTAATCCAGAGAAGGTTATCGTGATATCAAAGTGTTGACATCACTTAAAGATCTCCCTGGAAGCTTTAAAGGCTGGTGCATGTTTGCAGTACCAGCAGTTTATATGAAGTGTTGCTTGACCATATCGGGTGAAAAGCCTGGTGTGGTATGGCTTTTGATGTCCATGATGGACCTGCTCTATACGGCCAAGTCATGCCGCCCTGCACTGACAACCTCACAGTAAGTAGTCACTGGCCTGGGGGCAGATGTGTGTAAGCAGCTTGTTTCATTCATTCATTCCACATATTGAATAAGCATAACAAGCTCACAAGCTTTTCTTATCTTCTATAGCTAATGAATGAATAAATAAATGATGCTAAAGGCCGTTAACTGCTGGACAGCAGTATGTCACCAATGCGTCATTTCTCACTCACATGTGTTGAACGTGGCAATTGTTAATACTCACGGCTATCAAGCTAGCATGTTACGTTATAATACATCTGCCTGTCCTTGTGGAAGTCTTCAGTCATGCACAGAGTGCATGAATGCGTGGACAGGCCGGTACAGTTGATAGACAGCGACATTAGACTTTTTTTTTTTTTGATGTCAAAATAAAAATGACTGACTGGACCCCTCTAATGAGACCCCTCTGGATCTTAACGAGGGTCCCATGCTGGACGACGCTGAGAGCTGCAGCAGCACTTCAGCCGACCAGGCTCACACCTCCTGCCCTCCAAGCTCCAACATCGGCCACCTCCCTCCCAACACCGGCCTCGGTCCAGACCATACTTGCCAACGTTGGGTTGTGATGTATCTGCCTGACTGAAGTTAAAGGGTTTTTTTTGTCCCGTAGCTTCCCCATATGTCCTGCCATAGCGCCACCGATGATTATTTTCTTTTGTCAGGACATACGCAGGTTGGACATTGGTGGGAGTTCACATTGAAACAGGAAGTGACTAATCCTTCACGTGTAAGAACAAAATCACCAGCAGCAGTGTATATGATGTTTATGCTTGTCAATGTATTTAAATGTGTGTTAAGGTTAGTGTTACCACAATGACACATGTATCTATTAAATGGAACTGGAAATGGGAACCAAAGGTGGAAGTAATTCTTTAGCCCATAACCTTTTTCAGTGTGTCTCCTGCCCTTCCATCCTATGCTGGGTCACCTTCGAGCACTCTGTCTCTCCCTCCCTCCCTGTGTCAGGTGCGACGCCTGCTATATTCTCTGTCTCATGACTGTCATCCCAGAACATCTGAGCAGGACAGGCGTGAGCGGGTGCTCCTCATAAAGCTGTCTATGATTTGTTGCAGTATGGTCATGCTGATCCCTCTCTGCTCTTCTGGACCGGTAACACCACACTCTTCTGCAATCTATGAATATTTTTGTGGTGACACAAAATACCCCCTCCTTTAGCAGGGTTCAGCAACTTTAGAGTTTGTTGTTGGTTAACAAGCCCATTTAACAGAGTTACAGGTATGTCTCTGACACATAAATGCACACACACAGACACACATGCACAAACACTCACACACACACTCACACACACACACACAGAGCGATCAAGCTCACGGCACAGTCACAGGGCAGTTTTTAGATGTATGCGAGGTAGGTGTTGCCTATTTGTTATGAGGGTCCAAGCATGAACAGGGCAAGGAATTATCCCGTCTTTCTTCGTCTGAAATAAATCCCTATTTTGAGGACTTTCACATGTTCAAAAACTAATGAATCTGCGTAAAATTCAGTTGTTATGAAAATGTACATGTTTTATGGGTTTCAGCCATGGGTGGGATAAAATGGTTCACTGTCTCCTAAAATGCAGCCCAAATGTGAAACTCCTAGACCTACCTGGGTTGGCAACCAAAAGCTGGGGGGAGTTAGGGGCCGATTAGAAGTTTCAAAATTATTATTGATTTTCTGTTATTGAATCATTTTGTGACTTAGAAAATTTGTCTGATTTGAATGCATTTCTTTGCTGATTCTACAATTGTTTAAGAGATACATAGGCCTCGTATGTCTTTACAATAGATATATACCATCCAATAATATGCTCTTTAAAATAAAAAATAAAATACTGAAAGTGTAAATCTTATTTGCAATACAATAGTCCAATAATAAATATAATGATAATAATAACAATGATAATAATAATGTAAAGAACAGATCAATTGCATATGTGTCACTGGACACAAGTCATTCCCGCAATAAATCCCTACCTGCCCTAGAAAGGTTGCCACTGTGCCACAGAAACAAGTTCGACATGCCATCGTGTAATGGTTCATGTCTGGAAGAGGCTATATAAAGAGCTGTATCGACCATAAATGAATAACTCCATCTCCATGTCTGCAAATAGAAATAGCAGAAAAGATGACACACACACACACAAACACACATGCTATATCCTAGAATAGAAATGATGGCAGCGATGAAGTATGAAGTGTGCAAGACTAGACAGTTTCATGACAGTGAGCCCGGAAAAAAGGTGTTGAATCACGTACAGCGCTTCCCACAAGTCTGACTGATACTTAAGGTGTGTTTGAGGGAGTTGGGGGAGAGGGCGCTACATATTTGTAACTCTATTAAATTATCATTATGCCCCCCTCCCCCTCCCCGGTCGGCACCTTGCATGGCAGGCACCACCATCAGTGTATGAATGCATGTATGAATTACTGTGTGTCACTTTGGACAAAAGCATCTGCTAAATGCCCTGAATGTATAAAATAAATGAAGAAAAACTGTTGATTATTGTAATTATTATTGCTTTAATTATTAGCCAGACCACATTTGGTGGGTGTCAGGCTCGCGCAGTACTCTGATCTCTGCAAGAGTAAATGAAATGAAAAGGTGCCACCAAAGTCTCCTGACAAATATCAGCCCAATAAGTTGAATGGTTACTGTGGTAACGCCATCTCTTCCTTAAAAAAGCCTGGGCAATGATACAAATAGTTGTAACTATCAAGTGTTCCCTCCCAAAATGAGATTTGGATACAAAGAATTCATGGTATTGCCTCCCTTAACCAGCCCTGCCTAGACCCTTGGTGCATTCAAGTTACATCACAAAGCTGACACAACTAAGAACAGAACGACATTTAAAAAAAAATACCTATGGACTGGATAGTATCGTTCAGTTAACATATACAGATACAGATTACTGCATTCATGACAAAAGCAGGTGTAAATGTGTCAGGGAGAAGCTACATTATTACTCAGAGCCGAACAGAGACAGAGCCTTTTCTTTAGTCTCCAGCACAGATGTATGAGTTTAGCCACAGACTCACACCTAGGCTTGGTATGGTGCAGCTAAAGCTGACAAAACCCAGACCAGTGGAACGACACATATAAGACTGATGCTTTTAGCTTTAGTGTGTAGTGTGTATTACTATTGCGACTGCAGTTTTAATTGACAAAGTAACCAGACAATGAGGCTGAGGTGGAGAACTTTTTATCTTCAGTGTTAAAACCACACCATAGTTGGGGAAAATTTAGTTGATCTGACTCTGGCATAAATGTTCATTGATGAAGTAATGTTTTAAAGTCTGTTTAGACTTATTCTCCTCTTTCCTAATTTTGACTTGGAAGTTATAGGCAGGCAACCAAAAGGAACTGAATTCTGGGTTTGTACATTTGTAAGTACACAACTTAATGTGTAAATATGTAACAAAGTCTTGTTGTTTTTAGTTATTTTAATGCTGAAATGTTACTTCAGAATCAGCATTGAAGTGTGTGCATCTGTGTGTGTGTGTGTTTGTTTGTGACAGATAGAGAGAGAGAGAGACAGAGAGACAGAGAGAGAGAATGTTAAAGCATGCTGACAAGCAGAGGCTCATGGGATTACAGCTGTCTGCACCAAATGAAAAATGATTCGTCTCTGAAAAAACATGTAAATGATACAGTGGAAAACACACTCTCTTTGCTTCATGCAACACAACTGTCATGTTTTTGTTCCACTGCTCAAGGGTTTCCATACACAGCACTTTGCTACAAACTGAAGAGTGTAAATCAACAATAGCAAAAATACGTGTGAAAATTTTTCTATCACTGCCGTAATGGCAAATATTTTATCAACAGTGCTGATTTCCATTCATTTAAGTTAAAGGCTCACTGTGGCTCTTTTTATCAGTGAAATTTCAAGATGACAACATTTACATTTCTGGAAATTCTATGCTTTTAACATTATACATGCAACAATTTTGATTGTTGAAATTGTAAACACTGTTTTGTCTGAATGAGGTATCTGTCTTTTTTTCTGGGTTGTATGTGCCCCCTAACAAAATATCCGGCCCCAACCTGGCCCCCTATTGAAACTGGTCTAGAACCGCCACTGAAGCCTGTCATCACCTTATGTTAGCAGACTCAATTTTTTAAACTAACAATAGCAACTGTTGCTTTCTGTTAGCGGAGCGGAAAGTACAAGGTACCATTCATCATTCACAACACCCGTTTACATCGAGAGATTTTTGTTGTGTGATACACAAATCTCCTCACAATGGTGCCAGCCTGCTGTCCAGCTGCTCCACTCCACCAGCATCTCTTTGCCACTTGGATGTTTCTCTTGTTCATCAAGCTCTGTGTTTTTTTGAAGGGCAGCCCTGTGACTTCTCTGCTCTGCCTCACCCAGAGACACAGCTACGGCAGTGGAAGAGGTCGGTGTGGAAACTCGGTCCTGCTGCTGGCTGATTGATTTACAAGCTAACCACACGCAAGATGGATCTCATTAACACTAGACACCCATGTCTCATTTGCGGTCTGATCGTGATCTTAAATTCATCATGTCCCATTCAGTGCATTTACAAGACACTCAAGAAAACCGAGTTACTGGGTTAGTCCGACTATGATCGGATTTTTAAGATGCATGTATACACCTTAGTCTGAGTAAAATCGGACCGGATCGGATTTCTCATGGTCTGATTAAACACCTAGATTATTCGATTGATAGTCGCATTACTCCTGCATGTATACGTTCCATCGGATCGGATCGGATTTTATGTTCTGTGCAGGTGTGAGTTTTTTTTCCCGGGGCCGTGAACCGGAAGTAGAAGGACGGCGGTGGCATCTTTTCTCCGAAATAACCATAAGAAAGAGCACAATTGTGCATCTAGTTTGTGTAATTATCATGTACACCATATACGAAGTGTACAAAGACGTGGCTTCTCCTCGGTCTTCATACGGCATCTTTCTCAGATGGGTTAGGTAAAAGAGGTCAGCCGGAAGTAGCTCTGTTACCACTAGTTGAAATGGATACAGCGCCACCTATCGTACCGGGGTGTGACATGCTTTCTCACCAGCATGTATAATCGGACAATTGCAGTTGTCTGACTGAGTAGCATAGTCGAACTATGGCTGTAATCTGACTAAACTGTGCATGTAAACATACTGACTGACTCAGGGCTCCTGAGTGTCTGAACACAGGAGGACTGCGAAGAGCAGACCCTCACCTGTGGGCACGACCACACCAATCTTGTGGACTTGTACATGCCCTAGACTCGTGGAGAGAGGTATCGGAACGGAACTGGAGCGAAACGGAACCTGCTTGCTGTAAACAATGAATGTTAGCGGGGTGTTATGAATGATGAATGGTTGATTATCAGTTAAAAACCATTTCCAATAAAATGTTTATCAGTTTTATCAAATAAGCTGACTGTTTATTACTCTTCTGTTCACATCAGATACACTTCTATCACTTTAATTATTGATTTGTGAGCATTTTCATCACTTTTACTATTTATTTTGTGTTACTTTCAGCCTGCCTTTAATGATAAATTCAATTGTTGTATTGTGAATGATGAATGTAAGACACAGCATATGATAAGACATGGCTCAGTTTTTATATCACACTTTTTTTTTAATCAAATCTAAATTAATCAAATCACTTGATAATTTATCAATCAACCTCCATTTTATCATTTTATATTTATTCATTTCACCCCTCATGGGAGACATGAGGCGAGGCACTGGAGAGCATGCATAAAGTCACATCCCTTGGGCTGTTCAGGAGAATCTGTCCGTCTCCTTCACAAAGAAATACAAAATTCAGCAGCATTAAACTGCTTCCACAGGCTTGTATAGACAACTGAGAGAGACATTCACACATCCGCTCATATTTGGCCATAGTGCCCGCTTTAAAGAAATTACGGCCCTGGTCACAAAGCATTTTGACACCACAATTGCACACCAGAGCATGTGAGCGGATCTGAGCGGTGACAATTTCCGCTTCCCGCTTACATGGGTGTTCACTCCTTCGCTCAAAGGTATACCAGACAGCTCCGCTCAAAGAGCGCTCTCCGCTCACCTAAAATTTCATTCAGCTCTGGTAAAATCCACGCTCGCTCAAATTTAAAAGAGAGAGCAATTAATGATGTTTCCACGGAATTAGTCTGGGACACACTGCCCGATGTGGCCTAAACTGACGTGCAGCGGCTTTGTTGCTGGAGAGAGCCTGTCGATTGAAACCCTTTTCAGTTTGTAAAGAATAGTAGATTGTTTTGGGCTGTCACCTCGTCCTCTTTCTGTGTTCTGTCTGTTTGAGCCAGTGGATGGCCTTGTACTGCCAGCAGTATCGGAATGGAACTGGAGCGAAACGGAACCATCACTCTGGCCTTTGGATTAAAACCTGCTCGGCGCTCCAACTGTATTTCATACACTCCGTGCTCCACTCACATGCCCTGTTGCACACCCGGTCAAGTTTGTTTGATTGACTGGTAAACTTTAATATGCAAGTTACTCTGTTGGCCAATAGCACAAGAGCTTTGACAACCTCTCAAGTCTGTATGATATGCATGATACAAAGGTCATGATACAGCACTGAAATCAATCAGCTTGTTGAGCTGAGTTAGCCTTGCAGTTACCTGTCCCATTAGCTGACTAGAGTCTCCTCAGAATTGGAGTTCAAGGGGAGTGCCGAGCTTTACAGTGTGAGCACAGGAGCTTTGGACTGCCAGGTGGGGAAGGTTGACAGGCTGAGGCAGGGGTGGACCCCAGGTAACAGAACCAGAGACTTGCCAATTGTGCCTTGAGTTTTGTGAGTTTATTTTGTCAACCTATTAGATAAAAAAAGCCTTGGGGAACATGGGTAATGCACCGATCAAACACATCTTACAGCTAAGCTAGCAGAGACAGAACAGGATGGGGTAAGTGGCATGCAAACAAACGTACCCAAAAGTGGTAGTGGGTTAGAAGGTGAAAAGGAATTTTTTAAAAAAGCATTATAGAAATAACCATTTTAACACGCTAAAAAAAATGCAACGTCCAATTTCTCAGTCATTCGTTAACTTTTTCCATAATGCGAATGTGTAAAAGTGAATAAAAATGTATCCTCTATATGGAGAATCAAACACATTGTTGAATTGCTTTGCAAGAGAAAAACAGGACAAAAGTGCATACAGTTTAATGTGTGTTCTCAAATATTTTACACAAGCAAGAGGTTAGTCCATGATACTGACTTTATTTTCCTACGTGAACTGACTCTTCTGCCCCTTTTTTGACCCACCAAACCCTGTTACTCACTGATGAGCTGCTTTTGTGAGGTTATTGCAGGTCCTCTGAGCTCGCTTCTTCTTAGTCTTCTGCATCTCCAGACCACACTGAAAACCCAGATCACCTGCCTCAAAGATCCAGAGACTGAAGGATGAAATGACAAAAATGAAAAGAAGAATGAAGGGTGGAGGAGTACTTAAAAATGTGAAATCCCCCAGCCGGCCTCCACCATCTACAAAACCACTGCAAAGAAAGTAAACTTTGAACTCTGTGCTCTGGACACAGCTCCATGTGCAGCCGACACAGGACAAGCTGGAAGTGTTCTCACAGTGCTTCCTCTGTTTCCCTTCTTCCTCTCTGGCATTCCACGCACGCACACGTGCACGGACGCACGCATGCACACACAACATTCGCCCCTTCCCCCTGTATCACACAGACACACTGAACCAGTGCACGGAATCTTTATTGCCCCTACGTAATGGACAGAATACAGACCTCAAAAAAGAATTGCCCCCAATTACAAACCAGCTACACCAGCAGCATTTCAAATCAAACATGACTTATTGCAGTATATGCTGCATCATATGGATTTGCTCTGGAATATGGTATAACATGTCTCCCACAATGACCGTACTCCATTGGAATTCCTATATAATTTAAACTGTATTTAGCTATTTATAAGATTTAATTTCAGTCAGCCACTGCTGTAGCATCCAGGGTTAGCCCTCTTTTACAGGATGGTAGGAATTACTGGGTCACAAGTCATAGCTCCAGAGTGTCCAGTTACACCAGACCGCTGATTCAGAGGTGGAATGGTGAAGCGCAGGGGGACAGTGAGAGGGAAGACGAGTTGGAATGATGTAAGAGGATAGAGCAACACGTGAGAAGAGAGAGGAGTAATGTGTATTTCTGGGGAAGACAGCAGGGGAGGAGGGAACCCTTCAAGAGGATCTGAATGACAAACAATATCATAAAATCAGTTGCATTATTTGTCGAAGTAGCTCTGACACGTCATGGGCCAACTTTTTTGGGCTGCTTTTCTACAGCAGAAACTTTACTTATAGAAACTTAAAATTATCTTGGATAGGTTAATGCTGCTGGTGCATCAGTCGGAAACAAATATCATTACGACAGTGATTTAATATTGAGCTTCTAAGCAGTTGGGAGAATTTAAAGGGGCACTGTGTAGTTTTGGAGAAGAAATTCAAATTAATTTATGATATTTATGCAGTAATAGTACATACTTTTTCCATTAGTGAATAAACAAGCTGTTCCCAGAACACTGAGGTCCCAGAACACTGATTTTTATGTGGCAGACCCTGCCACCTGTCTAACTTCAAAGTAATGGAAAAAGTGTTTTATATAGTGGCTAATCGGAGGCTGAGAAAGACAGCAGAGGAGAGTCTACGATGATAAATATAGCAGTTAATTAACACACAGACACACACACTCTACAAATAGAGGTGTATAGATAAAAATTGATATTATTCCTGTATGTATGTAAATGAGCCATGTCGGCCTGTGAGCTGGCCTGTGTGTGTCCAAAGCAAATCAGACTGACAGGTGCTGATTGATATGAGTGATGATGCTTCCATTTCTGCCCAGGCAAAAAATGCAAAACCCTGAGCAGCATGAAATTCCATCTGTGTCCATGACTGTGTGTCAGTGTGTGTGAGGTGATGTGTTTGTTTTTTAGGTCACCTATCTATCTATCTATCTATCTATCTATCTATCTATCTATCTATCTATCTATCTATCTATCTATCTATCTATCTATCTATTAGTAGGTGACAATGATACTTCTGTAGATTACAGCATGGGCATTATACAAGCTGAGTGGGACAAGTGGGATACTTTAAAAGTGTCCCCCCCCACCCAAAACTTTTTTTTTGTTATTATCTTTGCAAAGAGACAGGTTGGGTGTGGCCACAGTAATATGTTGTCCATTTGGACATGCATGAGTTTATATGGCACATTTCATAGACACTGCTAAGACCTTGACAAACTACCCTATTAGCATTAGATCATTAAGCAGAAGGCATGTAAGTGATAACAGTAATATAGTACATGAAATATGTGCTCATGACATCTCAGGGGACATTTCTTTTAACAAGTAACAATAAATATAAGGTGTGAGGTATATATTGCTCTACTATAATGTGGATTATACAAGTAGTTCTGAACAAGCAATCTGACTGGTCAACAAAGAAATTTAGAATGTGCTCAAATCAGCATGACAGCACGCCTGACTCATTACTCAAAATATTACTCCGCCAAGTCTGTGGCAACATTGTATTCATCTCCATGGCAACATTGTAACTGTAAGGGCTGGAGTAGGAAATGGCGGAAAAATAGGCTACAAAATGGATCGGTTTGTTGTCAATTTTGATTTATTTGGCGATCTCAGTTTGGATGAATGGTTGGAAGAGGATGAGAAGAACCAAATGACAAAAAAGGAAAGACTTGTGCCTATGTCACATGAAGAGCTCCAACAACTAGAATTATCCAGGAATGAACAGACTACATCCCGATCAACGTCTATGAACAGTAGCCAAAGATAAATTACCAAAAAATCATTTCAGTTAACTGCAGGGTCTTATTCCCAATATTGAGCCATGACGGAGGAGGGCCTGTGTCAAACATCTGTGCCAAGAACCTGGACTGATCTGCATAATAGTACATCTGGAAATTAGGGAGTTTCAGACCTCCATCTTCATAATCCAGAGTTAATTTACCATGCTGAGTCTTGGCGTTTTACCATGCCAAATAAACTGTCTGATTCATTTTTTAAGAGAGGAAAAGTATGCTATTGGAACATGAATTGGAATCTGGAGTAAATCAACTAAATTGAGTTTGTAGAGACTTTTAAAGTTACTGTCAACAAACATACCTAGATATTTAAAACCCAAAGGAGACCATTTAAAAGGAAACTAATGCTTAACTCGGCTGAAATCAAATACAGACAGTGGCAAAATTTCACTTTTGTCAAGATTAACCTTGTATCCAGAAAATGAGCTGTGTGTACCCAGTAATTCCTTACGGTAAGAAAGAGAGTGTTCAGGGTTGGTCAAAAAAATAAAATGATATCATCAGCAAAAAGTGAAATCGTGTGTGTATCAGTGCCAATCAAGACTCAATTTTAGATAATTCTCCATGCCATTGTGACATATAAAGGTCCATATAATACTTTTTAAAGGCCTCATTAATTTCTGTAGGTTTATAATTTATAATTTTGGTGGGTTTTTATTTTGCCCCCCCCCCCCCCCCCCAAGTTCGCCCCAAGTCCATAGAATTGTTGTTTTGATCTAGTTTTTGCCCTCTCTGCTTGATATGTATTTACGGTGTTGTATTTTAATTTCAGATTTACCAGTCCTTAGTTGGAGCATGTTTGTATATTTTCTCATGTGTTTGAATTTGTAGTTCCAGAGTATTAAGCTCAGTGCTGTGTTTCTTCTTTAACCCTTTTGTGTAGGATATAATTTGGCCCCTCAGAAAGGCTTTTAATGTGTCCCAAAAAATGAAAATATTAGGAGCAGGTGATCTATTTGTTAAAGTAAAAAGGTAAACCTGTTCTCTGATGAAAGTACAGAATTTGGGTTGTTTTACAAGTGTAGGGTTAAGCCTCCATCTGTACATTTCAGTTACCTTTTCGGGAATGGATACAGACAGCAAAGGGGAGTGATCACTAAGCAGTCTCGGAAGATATTCAATGTCTATCACTCTATGAAATATCTGACTAGAAATCAAAAAATGATCTATACAGGTATGAGAATTGTGAGGATGTAAATAAAATGAATAGTCTCTATCCTGTGGATGCATCTGCCTCCAGACATCATTTAAGTTTAAGTCTCTCATGAAAGAAATTGCGATTTTGGCTGATTTGGAGAGTAGATAGGGTCTATCAAAAGATCTATCTAGCACAGCATCTAAACAGAAATTAAAGTCTCCTCCTTCTAGGGCTGTCATTTTAAAAAAAAAATCAGGTTTGAACAAATGTGAAATGAACACCACACAACATTAAGCTCCAATTCCATCATGAGATCCCAAAACCCTTCTCCTGAAATGATGATACCAATGGGCTGCATGTCCTTGCATATAAATCTTGCTATCTTGCCGATGAGCTGCTGGCAAGGGGCCTCCTGAAGCTGAGTGTGCCGAGTAGTTGGCAGTCAGGCGAGGTTGTACACGTTTGCTGTTTTTGTAGAGTAAGACAGCTGCTTTGTACAAAGTCGACAAACAGCTTTGTTAGTTACTTTTCCATCATGGTGTAGAACCCTAAATACTTCCATACACTACTTCTCAGATGCTTTTGTGGACGACTTTGCTCGCTAATGTCCTCCATTTTCATAGCAAACAAGGGTTAATAGGGCGTGCAATAGGTCAAGCTGATTTAGAGTGCCCCCTGCTGGATTAAAAGGCAAACTACTTCAAATGATCTGTTAAACTTATAGACTGTACATTTTGATTTCGATCAGGTCATTACATTCGAATGAGAACTTTTCCCCCCACTTTCGAACGAATATTCGAATTTCGAATAAAAAGTGATAGCCGACCAAATGAAACCCAGGCGCTTGGGAGATCTGAAGAAAGATCTACTGCATAAATAGACAATCGTCAAAATTAGGTGCATAAATGTTAATGAAGGTCCAGGATTCTGAATACATTTGCCCTTGTACCATGATATATCTACCTGAAGAGTCAGATACAGTTTTAGTAGCAACAAAGGGGACTTTTTTTATGCAGCAAACTCGTTGTACCTCTTGACTTTGAACTAAATGATGCAAAAAAAACTTGACCTTCAGGCGTGCAGGATAGATGAGGTAGCAGGCGATGTTTCTCGCTTTAATATGGAGTTAGATTTGTGTCTTTATTACATGTGAGAAGATAAATGATCTAAGAGAAAAAAAAAAACGTTTGAGAGAAAAAGTTACCACACTGATAGCAAAAATATGGAGCCCCAGATATGACTTGGTCAAAAAAAAAAAATTAAATAGTGGCCACAATATAGCTCTAACGTGAACTCCAAATACTGATTAATAGTGATCAGAATCTAGTTTGTATTGATTGCCAGTGAATCGACAATGGTATAATGATTCATTTTGACTCCCAAGATGATTCTCACCTGACCGGCCAATAGGAATGTGGCCCCGCCCATGACATTCATTTCACAGCGAGAGCAAAATCCTGACAGGAGAGTAAGAAATTGCATCGAGAGCAAAGACTTAGGCTTTGAGAGAGAGAAGAAGAATGTTTTGAAAGAAACACAGAAAATGTTTCACACTGAAAAGAAGAAATATATATTTGAGAGTTAAAATTATTTTGAGAGATTATTTTCTCAGAATAATTTTAAGAATTTCAAATTTATATTTTTTATGTTCTATGAGAAAATCCTTTCTCTCAAAACTTTGTTTAGTCTCAAATAATATCATTTTTTGCTATTGGTATGAAAACTTTTTCTCTCAAATATTTTTTTTTCTCTCATGAAATGCTTTTTTGCTACTTTTTCTCTGAGATCATTTATTTTCTGCAGTAAAGACACAAATCTAATTCCATACGTTAATCGCTTGTAGCACAGGGACGAGCTGTTAATGGCATTTGGTTAATTCCGGGCTCATATCAGGGAACAAGCTAATTTTCAAGTTGTTGTAGCAGATATTCCCCTTCCTCTTGGCTAGGGCCAGTATTTTTTCAAGATCTTGCAGTCGAAGTAGATGGATCAAAACAGGTCTGGGGCTGAGACGAGGAGGCTCACCTAGTCCGCGGCACTGTGTCTGAGCTGTCGGCCCCAAAATGTCCGGAATCCAATCTGTGACGAATTTAACAGGGTCCATGCCCTCGGTGTCTTCTTTTAGTCCCACAACACGAACATTATTCCTTCTGCTGTGATTTTCGAGCTGGTCGAGTTTTATGTTGAGGAATTTGTTGTCTCTTTTTAGCTGCTTCGTCAGCTGTTTAATCTCACATATTTTGCCCTCAGTGTCACCGATACAGTTCTCAGCCTCCATTACCCTCATTAGCACGTTATCCAAAGTAGCCTTCACCGCATTGATGGATATTTGGAGTTGTGCTGAGTTCAAGTCAATTTTCTCCGAGAGAGACTCACAAATTTCCTTAGAATCCTCTGATTTGCACAGTGTTGAATTCACATTGACCTCAGCCATCCCTGTCTTGCTGCGGCTAGTGTTAGCTTTAGTCACAACTCCTTCTTTGCTAGCAACAGCTTTGTCTTCTTTTTTCTCTTTCTTTCGGTCTTTGTTTCAAAGTCAAGTATCCATTCCACACCAGCTGTCCTTACCCATTCCATGGTCCAATTTGGCGTTGTTTTATGTTCAATTATAGAATAAGTTGGAGAGCTCAGTTCAGGCATGCCTGCTCAGCTACAAGGCATCCCAGAATCCCCCCATAGTGTTGTGTCGGTCGCAAACGTGTCGTTCGAACGAACAAATCTTTTCAGTGAACGAAGTGAACGGGATCACTTCATGGACTGATTCGTTCCTTTCTCAGTTCAGTTGAGCTCAGCCGCGAGCATGCCGGCTGGGAGTGGAACTGCCGCAACTCACTCAGAGAACTGTCAGGACGTGATTCTCGTTTGCGCTGTGATTCCTTCATGATTCGCGAACCTACTGCACACATAGAACTGACGCTGAGGACGTGATTCTCGTCCAGGTACTGTGCTGAAAATGGCGCTGTGTCACTCACCCAGGGCAGAGGAGATGATTCACATTCAGTAACCATACTGCTAAAATTAGCGTTCTGTTGCTAACATCCGTGTAGCATCATCTTAAGCAATTTTACTGCACAGTAAAAGTCACTCACGTTCATGAACGTCATTCTCAGCAGCTGATTCAGAACAGCGTGGATGTGATTCACGTCCTCAGCAGGTCGTTTGCGAACGAGGGACGCCAGGACGTGAATCACGTTCGCTCTGTGATTCGATCATGTTTCGTGAACCTACTGCAGGCAGAGAACTGACGCTGAGGATGTGATTCTCGTTCACATACTGTACTGAAAGTGGCGCTGTGTCACTCACTCATGATTCTCATGATTCACGTTCAGTAACAGTACTGCTAAAATTAGCGCTGTGTTGCTAACATCCATGTAGCATCATGTTAAGTGATTTTACTGTGCACAGAGGACACTTTCACCGTGTAATAATTTTAGTGCATGTAAACCACTCAGAGCAGCACTGCGTCTCCCGCGAATGATTGCACACCGTCCCTCAGTAAGTGAACGTGAACCTCAGGGCTGAATCATTAACTGAGTGACAGATTGTTTGGCTGCTTATCAATTCAGGGAGTTGGAGAGCACTGAACGATTCGGTGAATGAATCTTTTGAACAAATCATTTTACTGAACAGATTCTAGAGATTCAGTTCAGTAAAAAGAACTGCCGTTCCCATCACTAGAATAAACAGCTAAGACAGATGAACAAGGAGAGAGACTCAGTGAACAACGGCCTTTGATCTGCCAGAAGTTGCGTCACAGCAAGCAGCTGTTGTTGCTGTTGAAGACCAGATGAACCTTCATGAGGCATTGAAGCTTTCCATACAATTGGTTCACTCATGGACCGAAGCTTGATGGTGCTTCATTTGATCTACTGTGTCACCAAGTACAACAGGCAGAGTGAGTGATTATAGTATAGAATAGAATAGAATAGAATACGTATTTATTGTCATTGTCACAGGTACAGCGACATTTAAAAGAGCTCTCCAGTCAGTTCATTATTCATGAGTCTAGAAAACATGAAAAAATAATAAGTGCGCGTGTTTAAAAATAGAAACGTATAGCAGTACACAAACACACACAGCCACACACACCAAGTCATTGCATAAAAACAGTATGAACATATATCTACAGACATGCATACTTTCTGTCATTGCATCGATCCATTTCACATTATTTTTGCAGCATCACCACATACATCATCGACACAAGCCTTGATTCGTGCTTTACAAAAGGGTTAGTTCATCATTAGTTTAAGATAATCTAACTACCATTATTTATTCAGGTGAGTCATTTCATTTATAAAACGAACAAGGAACAGGTCAGAATTTTGTTTTTGTTGGAGTCATACAAGTAAGATGACGTTTCTGTTTTTTACATCTTGAAATATGTTAGGATGACAAGCCTGTTAAAAGATTAATTGGTCATTAGTGTTTTGCTGAATTAAAAAAAATGGACAAAGTAATAACATCTGTTCATACAGCAGCAGGAGGAGAGCCACACCCAAGCTCTGATCAGAGATAAAGATCTCTGGATCCAACTGTACGGGACTGAGAATGGTTGTGAAAACAAGCGAGTCAACACCGAGCTGTGGAGAAAGTGAATCCGAGTTAGTAAATATTACGTTACGTTGCAGTTGTAGTGTAATTTAGCTAATGTGGTGCTGGTATTGCTGTGTGTTCAGAAAGAATGTCTTACACTACATGACTTTGTGTTGCAAAGGATGTGTGTGTGTGAGAACAGAGAAGTCATGGTGCGTTCAAGTAAATTACACTTGTTTGTCATAAAAGTCTAACAGGAGCATGGTCGTAAGTACTGCTGTAGTTTTTACAGCACATGAACACACTCTGTTGTCTTCTTCCTCACACTGTTATCATATACAAATCTGCTGCTTTTGTTTGAATGTTTATTCTGATTCTGATGAAGTAACATCTCAACGCTGCTGATTAGGTTCATCAGGTCAGATTTAATTTCTTCAGATGAGAAGGAGGAGTACGCTGCATCTGATGATGATCAACACAATCTGTGAGTCAGATCTATTAACCTTATTTTACATTCTTACACAAACTTGTTGAAACACTTATTGGTGAAGCCGTGAACATCATTTTCCTGTCATGATAGAAACATGTCAGGTCAGAGACATCAGCGTAATGTTGCTGAACTGTTCTGGTGTCTTCTTGGTTGTTTCTCTGAATCCAGTGATTCTTGTGGCTGGATGGCTAAAAACTGACTTTCTCTCCTGCTGGTCTGTTTCTCTTTTCTCCCAATAACAGCAGGACCGAGAGTGATCAGGCTGGAGAGATCAGCCCCACTTCCCTAACCCTAACCCCTAACCCCACTTCTGAAGGAGGCTGGCCCTCCCACCAGTAAGCTTTTTACATTCAAATGACAGTACATTCATGACATTTTGTTTAGCTGGATAGCTAACGACTTACTTTCCCTGGGTGCAGAATTTGTCTCCTTGTACTTGGCAATGATGCAACTTACAGCGGTTCTAGACACTGTGAAACGCTCATGAGCCTCCACAATCTTCTTTCTAAGCTCAAGACTGATTTCCTTTGTCTTTGGCATAGTGAGTAAAAGTAGTCCCTCTCAATAATGTGTACAGGTGCCCTGTTCCTTCGAGTCCTTTTATGCTGATTGAATGCTCAGGTGTTGTTAGGAAGCCAACTGGCTGCACAGGTGTTTTGAAAGCTGGTTGGTTAATTAGGTGTGTTTTGAAAGCTGGTTGGTTAATTAGGTGTGGTTTGAAAGCTGGTTGGTTAATTAGGTGTGTTTTGAAAACAAAAATTCACATGGGGGGTAATATTTTAGACCACCCCATTTTTTTTTTTTTTTTTACTATATTTGATATAAAGAAAGCCTTAAAATGTATTTTATATCCAACATGTTACTTCTCATCCTGATGGTTTTTGGATTTTGCTGATAATCAAACTTATGTTATCAATGAAGTATCAATCATACAAATTATCAACGTGTTAAATCTTCATATAGTGCAGCTGTAGCAGCGCCTAGGAAAGTGGGTAATATATTGAAACTATATGTTGTGAATATCTTCCTTCATGCTGATGATACTAGATGACTTTACAAACAATGTAAAGATGATCTAATGTAAAAGAAGAAGATGAGAGGAGTCTCCCTGCTGCTCAGGAGTTTGTTGTCTGAGGTGGATGATGAAGACATCGTGAACACAACGGAGACAATTTTCAACTTTTTATCTCCTGTTACCTTTTTTATTCAGAATATTTTCTTGAATGTACTTTTGACTGTCTGGTTTCTCTGTTGCACTTTTATAATTTGTTACCTATAATGAGTTTGTCATATTAAAACAATATATTTCTACATATCTGTGTTTGATTGTACAATGTTATCTCATTAAAACCTCACTTGAAAGTGCTTGACATTATAACTCTGTGTTTTGGCAAAATTGGGATCAGACTGGATAGTTTGCTTATTACAAGGAGAAATAAAATCTGTGTGTGTGTGTGTGTGTGTGTGTGTCATGAATACAAAATGTAAATATTTACACTTTGACATAACAGACAAAAGCCACCATCAGATTATAGTAAACCACAACATACAGTGTCATTGTTGCTATAGCAACAGAATGAAGAACACCCAAGCATGAAATCAAAGAAGACATATCAAAGCCCCGGTGATGTCATGAATTCTAGAATGTTAAAACATTTGAGGTGGTCTGACTTACACATACAAATCATTTCTAATCAGACCGTCACCATGAGAGGAAGGAAGAGCAAGAAGGCCGAAGACTACGACGATAATACCGGAGAGTCACTGGACGAGATGGAGGAACCCGAACCTCTCTCTGAGGACTGGGAGGAACCCGAACCTCTCTCTGAGGACTGGGAGGAATCCGAACCTCTCTCTGAGGACTGGGAGGAACCAGAACCTCTCTCTGAGGACTGGGAGGAACCAGAACCTCTCTCTGAGGACCTGGAGGAACCCGAACCTCTCTCTGAGGACCTGGAGGAACCCGAACCTCTCTCTGAGGACCGGAAGGAATCCACACCTTTCTTTGAGGACCTGGAAGAATCCGAACCTCTCTCTGAGGACCGAAAGGAATCCACACCTCTCTTTGAGGACCTGGAGGAATCCGAACCTCTCTTTGAGAACCTGGAGGAATCCACACCACTCTTTGAGGACCTGGAGGAATCCGAACCTCTCTCTGAGGACCTGGAGGAATCCGAACCTCTCTCTGAGGACCTGGAGGAATCCGAACCTCTCTCTGAGGACCTGGAGGAATCCGAACCTCTCTCTGAGGACCGGAAGGAATCCGAACCTCTCTCTGAGGACCTGGAGGAATCCGAACCTCTCTCTGGGGACCTGGAGGAATCCGAACCTCTCTCTGAGGACCAGAAGGAATCCGAACCTCTCTTTGAGGACCGGAAGGAATCCGAACCTCTCTCTGAGGACCTGGAGGAATCCGAACCTCTCTCTGAGGACCTGGAGGAACCCGAACCTCTCTCTGAGGACCGGAAGGAATCCACACCTTTCTTTGAGGACTGGGAGGAATCCGAACCTCTCTCTGAGGACTGGGAGGAACCAGAACCTCTCTCTGAGGACTGGGAGGAACCAGAACCTCTCTCTGAGGACCTGGAGGAACCCAAACCTCTCTCTGAGGACCTGGAGGAATCCGAACCTCTCTCTGAGGACCAGAAGGAATCCGAACCTCTCTTTGAGGACCGGAAGGAATCCGAACCTCTCTCTGAGGACCTGGAGGAATCCGAACCTCTCTCTGAGGACCTGGAGGAACCCGAACCTCTCTCTGAGGACCGGAAGGAATCCACACCTTTCTTTGAGGACCGGGAGGAATCCGAACCTCTCTCTGAGGACTGGGAGGAACCAGAACCTCTCTCTGAGGACTGGGAGGAACCAGAACCTCTCTCTGAGGACCTGGAGGAACCCGAACCTCTCTCTGAGGACCTGGAGGAACCCGAACCTCTCTCTGAGGACCGGAAGGAATCCACACCTTTCTTTGAGGACCTGGAGGAATCCGAACCTCTCTCTGAGGACCGAAAGGAATCCACACCTCTCTTTGAGGACCTGGAGGAATCCGAACCTCTCTTTGAGAACCTGGAGGAATCCACACCTCTCTTTGAGGACCTGGAGGAATCCGAACCTCTCTCTGAGGACCTGGAGGAATCCGAACCTCTCTCTGAGGACCTGGAGGAATCCGAACCTCTCTCTGAGGACCTGGAGGAATCCGAACCTCTCTCTGAGGACCTGGAGGAATCCGAACCTCTCTCTGAGGACCTGGAGGAATCCGAACCTCTCTCTGAGGACCGGAAGGAATCCGAACCTCTCTCTGAGGACCTGGAGGAATCCGAACCTCTCTCTGAGGACCTGGAGGAATCCGAACCTCTCTCTGAGGACCAGGAGGAATCCGAACCTCTCTTTGAGGACCGGAAGGAATCCGAACCTCTCTCTGAGGACCTGGAGGAATCCGAACCTCTCTCTGAGGACCTGGAGGAACCCGAACCTCTCTCTGAGGACCGGAAGGAATCCACACCTTTCTTTGAGGACCTGGAGGAATCCGAACCTCTCTCTGAGGACCGGAAGGAATCCACACCTCTCTTTGAGGACCTGGAGGAATCCGAACCTCTTTTTGAGAACCTGGAGGAATCCACACCTCTCTCTGAGGACCTGGAGGAATCCGAACCTCTCTCTGAGGACCTGGAGGAATCCGAACCTCTCTCTGAGGACCTGGAGGAATCCAAACCTCTCTCTGAGGACCGGAAGGAATCCGAACCTCTCTCTGAGGACCGGAAGGAATCCGAACCTCTCTCTGAGGACCTGGAGGAATCCGAACCTCTCTCTGAGGACCTGGAGGAATCCGAACCTCTCTCTGAGGACCGGAAGGAATCTGAACCTCTGTTAGAAGAAACCAGGACGATCGCATCTGCCCTGAAAAAGACAGAGGATCTTTTGGAGACTGAGCGCCTCTGCTGGCAGATGGAGAAAATCTCTCTGCTTAAAGCGCACAGGCAGGAAACCGAGAAGATCACATCTGCCCTTAAAAAGGCAGAAGATTCTCTGGAGACTGAGCGCCTCTGCTGGCAGAAGGAGAAAGTCTCCCAGCTTGAGGAGCACAGAAAAGAAACCAGAAAAATCACATCTGCCCTGAGAGAGGCAGAAGATCTTCTGGAGACTGAGCGCCTCTGCTGGCTGCAGGAGAAACTCTCTCTGCTGGAGGAGACAGAGAACCTAACAGCTCTCTGTCAGGCTCAGCTGGATGAGCAGAAATGCAAGAACAAAACTCTCGCAGCTGCTCTGAGGACTGTTGAACAGAAGCTGGAGAGTCACCAGGTGGAATGGCAGGAGGAAAAGACATCCCTCATTCAGGCCACAGAGGACTTCAAGCGGACTGTGCATGATATGCAAGAGGAAGCAAAGGAGGCTGTGGAAAGATCTCACACTTCCCATCAAGCCCAGTTTGAGGAGCACAGAGAGGAAACCAGGAAGATTGCATCTGCCCTGAGAGAGGCAGAAGATCTTCTGGAGACTGAGCACCTCTGCTGGCTGCAGGAGAAACTCTCTCTGCTGGAGAAGACAGAGAACCTAACAGCTCTCTGTCAGGCTCAGCTGGATGAGCAGAAATGCAAGAACAAAACTCTCGCAGCTGCTCTGAGGAATGTTGAACAGAAGCTGGAGAGTCACCAGGTGGAATGGCAGGAGGAAAAGACATCCCTCATTCAGGCCACAGAGGACTTCAAGCGGACTGTGCATGATATGCAAGAGGAAGCAAAGGAGGCTGTGGAAAGATCTCAGGCTTCCCATCAAGCCCAGCTTGAGGAGCACAGAGAGGAAACCAGGAAGATTGCATCTGCCCTGAGAGAGGCAGAAGATCTTCTGCAGACTGAGCGCCTCTGCTGGCAGAAGGAGAAATTCTCCCTGCTGGAGGAGATGGAGAAGTCTACAGCTCTCTCGCAGGCTCAGCTGGATGAGCAGAAATGCGAGAATAAAACTCTCGCAGCTGCTCTGAGGAATGTTGAACAGAGGCTGGAGAGTCACCAGGCGGAATGGCAGGAGGAAAAGACATCCCTCATTCAGGCCACAGAGGATCTCCGGAGGACGCTGCAGGATAAGGAGCAGGAGTGGGAAGAGAAAGAAAGCTCCATGAAGTCCCAGCTGGAAGATCTCCTGAGCAAGCAGAGGAGAAAGAGGAATTGGTTCAGGAGGTTATTCTGTTTGGCTTGATTCACTCTCAGGAACTGAACTGGTCTGCAAGGCCCTCCATAACAAAAAGAATTAGGCATAACAAAAAGAATAGCATGAAAATTAAATACAATTAAATAACCAGCTCAGGAGCTCAGGTCAATAATGTGCATTTGATCTCCCTGAGCAACAACTGGTTTCCCCCGGGTGCTCCGGTTCACCAATTTTAATTTAAGAAGAAGTTCTTAAAGTAGAAAAAAAAAAAAAAAATGTTGCTCAGGTGTGTAAAACAAACATCCCAGAACAAATGCACATAGACACCCAGCCGTCCATGGAGAGGGGATCTCTCTCTGAACTGCCTTTCCCGAGGTTTCTTCCCATGTCCTTTAAAGGCTTTTTGAGGTTCATGGGGAGTTGTTCCTCGTCTTCTTAGAGAGCTTGGGCTGGGTACCGGTTCCTGATCTGGGTCTGGAAGGCCTTCCATAATCACATTTGGGCATATCAAAAAGAATTGCATTAAAAAATGAAATACAATTAACTAAACAGCCTTGACAACTTACATAAATAAATAAAAGTATATATCACATGATCTCATAAAAACCTGCACACATGACTGAAAATATCATATGATGGGATTTCAGTGACACAATAGAAACACACAAGAAGAAGAAACACACAACACATGTTGAACTTCCTGTAAGTAGTTTTCAGAGACAACCTCTTCTATCATTGTGGGTGCCGATCGCATGAGAGCTGCAGTTTCACTTTTGTCTTTGTGAGACGCAGTTCACCACTTCAAGGTATCGTAACACATGCTTTATATATTTTAATTGATCTTAATGTATCATTCATTGCTTTAGTTATTTAATTGAATTTGATGAATGAAAAAAAAGTATGCTGACGACTTTGAGCTGCAGGTTTGTGGAATAGAGCTGACGACAGAAAAGAAAGCAGCTAAAGGGAAAAAGAGATTTGGGTACAAAATATGATAAATAGTCTGTATTTCTTTTCAGTGTGAATTTACTGAAGTTCAATAGTAGAAGTTTTATAATAAAGACCAGGATATGACTCTCATGTGAAATACTGTTGAAAACTTTATTTGGAACTTTTGCTGAAGTTGACAACGTTAGTTCATGGAAGAGGAATCTTACAGGAGTGTAAAGTGAGCAGAGAAGCTGCATGAGGGCTGTAAACTCTGTTTAGAAGTTAGGACTTGAATAAATGCTTCACTTCCACTTTGACGGCTCTTAAACAAAATAAGGAAGTGGCTGCCATGTTGTTTCCTCTGTCGAAAGTCTGCCTGTTTAGTTTGTTCTTACTTGGAGCGACAAGAACATTCTATAGCAAAAGAAATTGGAGACTTGATAAAAGCAGTTCACTTTAATTTTATTTTGATCTGTGATGCATTTTTTTTAACATCCAGCTATAGGAAATGTGACTAATATTATTTTTAAACATACTTATTATTAAGTATGTCGTTTAATTTACAAATCAAACAAAGTAACAGGTCAGAAGTTGGTTTGTGTTAAAGTCATAGAAGTAAGATGACGTTTCTGTTTTTACATTTTTATACACGTAATGTTGACAAGCCTGTTAAACAAAAACGCCCAAATAAACGTATGAATTTTTCTGAATTTAAAACTATGAAATGGAAACATTAATAACATCTGTTCATACAGCTGCAGGAGGGCAGACAGATCCAACTCTGAGTTGAGATAAAGATCTCTGGATCAGACTGAACGTGACTGAGAATGGATTGGGGAAGTAATTTGTTGAGACACATCTTCTTGAGTAAGGCACAGTAAGTAATTATTAACTTACTTTACAGTTGTAGTATATGTGAGCTGATGTGATGCTGGTGTTTCTGTGTGTCCAGAGAGAAATTCTGTATTCTGTTTAAGATACTTTAATGAATAATTGATTATCAAGAAGGTTGTTACACCTGTTCACCTGCACAGAACAGACAGATCAGTGAAGAGAACCAGAGTTAGATAATGGAGTCACAATTCTGATCATGCTGCGTCACTAGTCACTAGATGATCCTCCAACATGCTCCTCTCATAAAACAAAGTGTTTACATCATTAAAATGTTCCTGCAGCTATGAACATTTTGTTCATTCACACATTACATACACAAGTTCTTTTATCTTCTTCCTCACACTGTTATCACAATGTGTGTGATGCATCAGATAGTGATGATAGTTATCTGTGAATTAACCTTATTTTACATTCTTACTCACACTTGTTGTGAGTGTGTCTGTGCTTCTTCCTTCCAGAGTCCCTCCTGATTTATATTGATTTAAGTTCTAATAATGAGAATCATTGAGACAGAAAATGAAATCATATCTTATTTTATACAATATGATAAGTGTCTAATCTTCAGTCATGGGGTTTCTCGCTTCACTGCAGCTGCAGTGTCTTATTTTCATTTGAAGACTTTGTTCATGTTCTGTCAGTGAATCACTGAATATAAAAACAAATTTGTCAAAATCATTGTTTATAAGACAGACCTGCCACGTCCAACATGGCATCAACGTGGACATATAGTCCAGTGAGTCAGTGCAGCGTCTGTATGTGTCTATGGTTTGTCCCAATATGAAGTTTGATGTTAAATGCAATATGCCACAAACACCAGGATGTCCTACTACACCTGGTCGCATTTTACAGTGTGCAAGCCAACATGCTTTTCTGGCTATTCTGACCCACAATCCTCTGGGCAGCAGAGGAAACGTCACATAAGTCACAGTGTGTCGTGAAAATATACACAAAGGAGAGAGAACACAGACATTTGACATAATGACAGTGACAGTGAGTTCATGTGTGAGTAGCTTTGATTCAAAGTCTAAAGTCACACACTAATTATGTAGCTGCTGTGACAAACAAATTTCCCCGTCTGCGGGACATTAAAGGATTTCTGATTCTGATTCTGATAAGGCTGCAGCAGGTGAAGGAGCAAGAGGGTCAAAGGTCAAGACACACTGCAATGACTGAAAGTTAAATGATAATGTCTAAAATTCAAAACTGACCCAGAGATCAGCTTTCAGCTCTCCACCTTCTTTAGTCATCACACTGTGTGTGTTGTGTTACAGCCGAGACCGTTCAAAAGTCATGAGACCCAGAGAGAGAAACGGGTCAGGCGTTCGATCAGGTTGCCAGCGTACAAGGTAAGTCATTATTTTGTTACTTTATAATTTTAGTATCTACAGCCCCATTCACATTCACTCTGTCTTTTCAAGGTGGAATATCACACCTTTATTCTGCCTCACCGTCTGTGTGAACGGCTTCGTTCCTCCTCTGATCGTCCAGCAGACGTAGTATCAGAGCAGCAACAGAGGAGAGACAATGTGTGTGTGAATGGATAAACTGGTAGCAGTGCAGGTCAGGAGTGTGTCGGTCTGATGGCGTTCAGTCTGACAGCTCAACAGATCCTTCACTCATCCAATAAAAGAGAAATGTTCCACACTTCAACCCACAAAGACACGTGACAGGACCAAACAACAGTAATGTGGTAGCAGGTCGTGTCTTCAGCATCTTAAATGAGGACAAATATACAGAATTTACTAAACACAAAATGTGTCTGAGCGACTCTTTATCACATTTCTTCTAAAAACAGCAGTGAAAGCCGGGCAGCTCCTGTAGTTTACTGCTGATGATTATGTGACCAGATTTAGAGCAAAACACATGAACTCACATGTGTTTGTCGTCTTTCACTGTTGTGTTGTTGTAGTTGCTGTCTCCGGCACAGTGTTGTGGAATCTCTGTCTGACAACAGCTCATGTTTGTTATCTTCTGACAGGTCAAAAGCGTCCAACATTGAATTTAAAATAGGACGACCTGATCCCAGGTAAGCTTTTATCAACATACATTCATTAACATTTCACACACACACACACACACACACACACACACACACACACACACACACACACACACACACACAGAGCTTATTATTTTTACAGCTTGTGGTGAAGAAGGAAGCTTTTACTAACTGAATGTTTTGTATAGTTGCACTACATGTACAACCTCTCACCTTATTCTTCACACTCCTCACTGTCACATTTAAATCCTGTTGATTTTTGATGATGTAGCCTGATAACAGTGCTGATTGTTTCCTACAGGTCATCAAAAGGTGCCTGGTTTAATTTCAGAGAAGACCAACCTCCTCCCAGGTAAGTTTTTATCAACATACATTCATTAACATTTGACACTCACATACAGAGCTTATGATATTAGTATATAGTTTGTTAGATTGCTGACTATTTTGTCTATTTTAACTACAAACTGCTCTTGATGCATGTAAAACTGGCCCAGTTTCTACATAATGTTGCTTTAAAACCGGCCTGATACCATCTTTGTTGTGTAGACTCATCTCTTCTTGTTGGATGTGATTGTGTGTTGTAACAATGATATGAGACTTGGGACCAAACATTCATAGATAACTGCAATCAAAAAAATATTTAATAAGTTTCATTAAACTGACAAATTCACAGCATGTTATCTTGATATATGATAAACATTTGTATCCAAATTGTTAAACTGGACTTAAAATAACATCCTGTGTTTCTTTTACAAAAAGGTTATGAATGAATCTCCCAACTACCCAGAAGTCTGATGATGGAGGTGAGATGAAAGCCTCACCTGTACCTGTCAACACCTACTTCCTGGTTTATTCTGGACATCTTGTCTGCTGCTGCCAGTCCTGTATCACTATACTGAGAAATTCTTTAATGCTGAAAATGAAACTTAAGTTTAATCAGAAGTGACTGTTGTTACTGGACTGTAAAAAAAAAAAAAAAAAAGTTGAGAAAACGTAAAATATCAAGGCAGCATGATGCAAGAGATTTTTGAGTTTTCTCAACTTTTGCCTACTGTTGTTGACTTAATTAAGGTTTTCAAGTTCTGACAAGAGTTCTGCCAACTTAGATCTTCTTGTTCACCTAATTAGGATAATCCTGGAAGGCTAACAAAGAAATTCTGATTTCAATGCCATGTATTTCTGCCTTCACCAAACACAGATATTCTTGCTGAATAATCATACAATTCTTACTCCAGTGAGTTGAAAATGTACCTATATAAATAAAGGAAAATGTATGTAATTACATTTGAAAAATGCTCAATAAATAAATACTGAATTAAACAAAGCACAGCTGAATGTTATCTGAAATCTTTTTTATTTTGTTGAACACTGCTTCAAGTACATTTCAGAATGTCATGGGTAGTTGGGTCAATTTCTGTAAAAAAGTATTGCTGCTTTCTTTTTTTGGGTGCTTTGAGCACTGCAGCAGAGACATTAAAATTGAAGTCCAGAATCAAAAAAGAAAAACAAAGTATATGAAAAAAAAGTGTCCAGCAACACATTCATGCATACACCTTGACTGTCTTGTAAAAGCTGAACTTGACCACTTGCACATTAAATAGAATAGTGCCACAGATGATTGGCTGTGTACCCAGACACTGAAGTTTTACATGGGCATAACTATGATGAACTAGAGCAGTTAAAAGTTCTTACAAAGTTTACTTACCAAGCACTTCAGGAAAACCTTTGTTGCATCTTCTCGGAGGAAAATGGGCAGGCCTCTCAGTGCTGCTGTCTTTCGGTGGGACACAATGTCAGATGTCTAAGTAGTATTCAGTGGAAAACAAGCATTTCAATTAGCATAGTAACATAGTCTACTTATACACAACGCAAAATCAGAACTCTTTTATAGTAATGAAGATAAAGTACAGGTCAGACCAGTAATGTGTTTTTGCCAACATCTTTTTCTGTTTCTCTTATGAGAAAAGTATATTCATACTCTTCTAAAAATGTCAGGCAAAGGAGCACTTCACTCACCTGTTCATCAAGTTTATCCAGGAGGTCTTCCATCTTCTCACCAAGAGCTCCCTTCTTAGACCGGTACAGTTTCAGCAGGCCAGGCACAAATTTGTCAAGGGATGCATTGAAAGTCCCCAGGAGGTCTTTGCTCGTGATCCGATGAAATTCGTCAGATATCTAAACAAGAAAATCAACAAAATATTGCCATTTATTCAGCACATGCAACACGTTGGTCAATGTTAAAATCATGTCTCCACACAAGGACAATATTAAAACCGATTACAAAGCAGGTAACAAGCTAATAAGCTTTACCACGGCAGACGTGCAGTAAAAAAGCCAGTGTGAGATGCCGTCATTTAGTGATGAGAGTCTGTATCTGAATTTCAGACGTGATTAACATTAAACAGTATAAAACATTACTTTTTGCGGGGGTCGAACGAGCTGGGCCGATGCTCTGAAATAAAACCTTAGCACAGAAGTAGGTGAATGGCTGGAAATATTGTTAGGCGCTTGTAGAAAACCCTAACAACACACTTAATTAGCTTACCTGCTCAGGCAAAATGTTCGTCAGCTCCCGCTTCTGTCCAGAAAATGTCCAAACACAACTTTGGCCACGTTTGGTCAAGTTGTCTTGCTGTCTATGGGCCACCATCACACGGCTCACCTCTGCTCAGGCTCATTAGAAGGTCCGTTAGGTCTGGTTCAGACCATGTGAGCATGCGCACGTCAGTCATCTATGGGGTTTCCCACTGGTTCTCAACTTCTCTCAAAAATTCAACTCAAAAGTTGATAGTCTTTGTTGTGCTGTTTAGAAAATCTTAGTTAGGACAACAATGAGAGAAATTTGTTGGGCAGACAAGTTTTCGTTGGTTGTAAATGGAAAGTTTTATTTCTGAGTCAGTTTAATTTGAAAATTTAAATGAAATCAACAATTACTAGTTGTCGTTTTTACAGTGTGTGACACGTCGCAACTTATTTGGTTTGAGGACGTTTGTAAAACACATTTTACTTTAATCTGATGCACTAATGAACTGAATGTTAATGATTGTGCTTCCTGTATTTTAATAACTTGTCACTCAATAATAATCAGTCTTATCAAATATATATTTTTCTACAAATCTGTTTTTCATTGTTTTCTATGTGCTGAGAAGAATAATCTAAATATGTGTCTGTAAATGTGTAAACTGTCAACAGAGCTTATTGCAGCGTTACTACTGTCAATTATCTAATTTCTAATGTTGCAGCTGGTAAAGGTGAAGATAATTGTTTTGAAGCTACTTTATATACTGCTGTGGAGTTTAACCTATAAAATACATGCTTTATAAATTGATTTATATTTTGTATAAATCAATGTAAAAAAATGTAAATAAGTAAAAGTACGTATAAAATCAAAATACCCAATTAAAATTCAGTACCTGATATAGTTTATTATAATCCACTTGTAGTTGGACAACAACACAGTGAAGATGGTCAAGTATTTATTTTAGTTTTGTTATATTTGATCTCACTTTATTATTATCATGTTATCTATTTTTATTATATCTTATCTTTATTTGATTTTTTTATTTTGTTTTCTATTTAACTTTTTTATTTTAACACAATTTATATATTTTTATTTTTTATCTTTATTTTATTTACTTGTTTTATTTTATTTTAATTTATTTTCATTGAACTGTTCATTTAAAAGCAGCGACCTAAAGAAGTGACATCACAAGTTTTACATTTTTATAAGTACCAACATAAAAGTTAGAATGTATTCTCACTCAACATTTATCGAATCTGACCCACTTTACTCAGTATTTTGTAAATTAAACGACATGTTGACAGCGGGCCACCCCTCCGGACTGAGTTGGTCTCGCCCGTGTGTCCCCAGCAGCAGACGCACATGTTGGGTGTGTTGTGTTGAGGATTGCAGCGATATTTCAGCATTTCTCGGAGCTGTGCGTGCTGTCACGTCACTATTTGCTCTCTGCAGACCTCAGTGAACCTGCAGAAGCCTCACAGTCAATAATAAACTCTGTAAAATCCAGAGTTACTGCAGGAAACAGAGCAGAGGAGGCTGACACGTGTCCCGGCGAGGCTGCAGGCGGCTGAGTGACTCCATCTGACACACTGTGTGTGTGTGTGTGTGTGTGTGTGTGTGTGTGTGTGTGTGTGTGTGTGTGTGAGGGCGAGAGAGAGAGAAAGCCTGCATCATCCATTCACTGATCGATACATCATGCACATGTACTCTGTCAGCTGTCAGAGCTCCATGTGAGCTTCAGACTGAGAGTCAGGGCTCCAACACCTCACCCGACTATACTCCTAATATTTATCTTCATCACCTGTTCGATAAAACAACCCTTATGTATTTTGACTCCAGCCAGGTCCAGGCTGCCCCTCAGGGCTGTAACACAGGAATGTTACAGGTGCATTGACAAATTGACATTTGATGCTTTTATTATTTAAAGAGAGGACGGGAAGTAAGAAGATGGAGGAGACAAGAGTCACTGATACACCTCCATAACAACATGTGATAGAAAGAATAGAGACAGATAGAAAATGTCACATTATGGCACTAATAATAATAATAATAATAATAATAATAATAATAATAATAATAATAATAATATGTATTCTCTTCATATAATAAACTCACTGACTCTATCCATTGTTCCTAACACATCCTCTTTGTACACTGTGACTTTTCAGCATTACTACCTGAAGACAGACAATAAGGACAGATGAATTAAATGCTCCTGATTAAAGTTATTATCTCATTAAAACCTCACTTGAAAGTGCTTGACATTTTTTGGCAAAACTGGGATCAGACTGGATAGTTTGCTTATTACAAGGAGAAATAAAATCTGTGTGTGTGTGTGTGTGTGTGTGTGTGTGTGTGTGTGTGTGTGTGATGAATACAGAATGTAAATATTTACACTTTGACATAACAGACAAAAGCCACCATCAGATTATAGTAAACCACAACATACAGTGTCATTGTTGCTATAGCAACAGAATGAAGAACACCCAAGCATTAAATCAAAGAAGACATATCAAAGCCCCGGTGATGTCATGAATTCTAGAATGTTCAAACATTTGAGGTGGTCTGACTTACACATACAAATCATTTCTAATCAGACCGTCACCATGAGAGGAAGGAAGAGCAAGAAGGCCGAAGACTACGACGATAATACCGGAGAGTCACTGGACGAGATGGAGGAACCCGAACCTCTCTCTGAGGACTGGGAGGAACCCGAACCTCTCTCTGAGGACTGGGAGGAACCAGAACCTCTCTCTGAGGACCTGGAGGAACCCGAACCTCTCTCTGAGGACTGGGAGGAACCCGAACCTCTCTCTGAGGACTGGGAGGAACCAGAACCTCTCTCTGAGGACTGGGAGGAACCAGAACCTCTCTTTGAGGACCTGGAGCAATCCAAACCTGTCTTTGAGGACCTGGAGGAATCCGAACCTCTCTCTGAGGAGACAGAGGATCTTTTGGAGACTGAGCACCTCTGCTGGCAGATGGAGAAAATCTCTCTGCTTAAAGCGCACAGACAGGAAACTGAGAAGATCACATCTGCCCTTAAAAAGGCAGAAGATTCTCTGGAGACTGAGCGCCTCTGCTGGCAGAAGGAGAAAGTCTCCCAGCTTGAGGAGCACAGAAAAGAAACCAGGAAGATCACATCTGCCCTGAGAGAGGCAGAAGATCTTCTGGAGACTGAGCACCTCTGCTGGCTGCAGGAGAAACTCTCTCTGCTGGAGGAGACAGAGAACCTAACAGCTCTCTGTCAGGCTCAGCTGGATGAGCAGAAATGCAAGAATAAAACCCTCGCAGCTGCTCTGAGGACTGTTGAACAGAAGCTGGAGAGTCACCAGGTGGAATGGCAGGAGGAAAAGACATCCCTCATTCAGGCCACAGAGGACTTCAAGCGGACTGTGCATGATATGCAAGAGGAAGCAAAGGAGGCTGTGGAAAGATCTCAGGCTTCCCATCAAGCCCAGCTTGAGGAGCACAGAGAGGAAACCAGGAAAATCACATCTGCCCTGAGAGAGGCAGAAGATCTTCTGGAGACTGAGCACCTCTGCTGGCAGAAGGATAAACTCTCACTGCTGGAGGAGACGGAGAAGTCTACAGCTCTCTGTCAGGCTCAGCCTGATGAGCAGAAATGCGAGAATAAAACTCTCGCAGCTGCTCTGAGGAATGTTGAACAGAGGCGGGAGAGTCACCAGGCGGAATGGCAGGAGGAAAAGACATCCCTCATTCAGGCCACAGAGGATCTCCGGAGGACGCTGCAGGATAAGCAGCAGGAGTGGGAAGAGAAAGAAAGCTCCATGAAGTCCCAGCTGGAAGATCTCCTGAGCAAGCAGAGGAGAAAGAGGAATTGGTTCAGGAGGTTATTCTGTTTGGCTTGATTCACTCTCAGGAACTGAACTGGTCTGCAAGGCCCTCCATAACAAAAAGAATTAGGCATAACAAAAAGAATAGCATGAAAATTAAATATAATTAAATAAACAGCTCAGGAACTCAGGTCAATAATGTGCATTTGATCTCCTTGAGCAACAACTGGTTTCCTCCAGGTGCTCCGGTTCACCAATTTTAATTTAAGAAGTAGTTCTTCAATTAGAAAAAAAAAAAAAAAATGTCGCTCAAGTGTGTAAAACAAACATCCCAGAACAAATGCACATGGACACCCAGCCGTCCGTGGAGAGGGGATCTCTCTCTGAATTGAACATGGGGAGTTGTCCCTCGTCTTCTTAGAGAGCTTGGGCTGGGTACTGGTTCCTGATCTGGGTCTGGAAGGCCTTCCATAATCACATTTGGGCATATCAGAAAGAATTGCATTAAAACCTTAAATACAATTAACTAAACAGCCTTGACAACTTACATAAATAAATAAATGAATAATAATAATAATGATAATAATGTCATGTTTGTTAGTTGTTCTTGAGAATTTAAAGCATGTTGTAAGACTTGAGCTACTCAGAGGTCATTTGACTGCAGAACCTGTGCTTTTACTTTTGAAACTTCAAGTACCTTCAGCAGATTAATGCTTAAAACTGACTTGTGAATATCTTCTTCCATGCTGATGATACTAGATGACTTTGCAAACAATGTAAAGATGATCTAATGTAAAAGAAGAAGATGAGAGGAGTCTCCCTGCTGCTCAGGAGTTTGTTGTCTGAGGTGGATGATGGAGACATCGTGAACACAACAGAGACAATTTTCAACTTTTTATCTCCTGTTACCTTTTTTTATTCAGAATATTTTCTTGAATGTACTTTTGACTGTCTGGTTTCTCTGTTGCACTTTTATAATGTGTTACCTATAATGAGTTTGTCATATTAAAACCATATAAATCTACTTGTCTGTGTTTGATTGTTTCTATGTGAAGGATCGTACAATCAGCTGATCAATGGAAGGAAGAGATCTTTACTGACACAGGAGGAATTATTACTGTAAGAAAGACCTCCTGTAATGTTGTATTTGCACCTGATTGCCTGTTTGAACACTGATGCATTACAGCACAGGTGGAGCCTGGTGTGCAGGCTGCGCCACCTTGTGGTGGATGTTACCAGCTGCTCTTTATGGAAAATCTGACACTGTGTGTTTTAACAGTCTGGTTGAAGTTTTTTCTGCAGGTAGTGATGTAAAGTAAAACCATTTAAACCATTTTTACTCTGTTGTATTTTCTCAGTTGTGGAGGAAATACTCAGATCCTTTACTTCATTAAAATAGTGAAACAACAGTGTAAAAACACGAGTACAAGTAAAAGTCCTGCATTGAAAATATTACTTTAGTGAAAGTACTCTCATCAAAATATATATTTATATTAATTATAATTATTGATGTATCAAAGGATAAGTTCACCCAAAATGTTTTTTTTTTTTTTTTTTTTTTTGCGCTGGCATCGACACGGATTGTTGTATTCTGAAAAGTAACCGGATGTTATGATGTTGTTTCCGCGTGTAACTTCCGGTCTAGAATCCCCGATACTAACTGCCGGAAACCGCCGAGGGAGTCCGAGTCCTCGCGAGCAGCGGGAGTATGAGGTCATCGTTTTCATCACAACAGGTAACAACAAGTTGCTACATCACGTCTCATTCACCTGTAAGTAAACACCTCATATTATCTGACTGAACGGAAACTACCAACAGAGCCGCTGCTAGCACTGATAGCTGTCAGGCTAGCTTTGTTAGCATCCATGACAGTGTATTGTGATGTTGTAACTTACTGCTGGTTAGCTGGCTAATGCAACATTAGAAATGGCGACGCTAAGCTAACATCTAAATCAGTTTGTTTTATTAAAAAACACATAATTCTACATATCTGTGTTTGACTCAATCAATCAATAACCAGAAGTGAAAGGTATTGTAGTGTTTAATGTAGAAGGTTTGTGTAAACTCAGCAGAGCTCAGAGCAGCGACACTAGTGTTGTGTCGGTCGCGAACGTGTCGTTCTAACGAACGGATCTTTTAAGTGAATGAAGTGAACAGGATCACTTCATGGACTGATTTGTTCCTTTCTCAGTTCGGTTGAGCTCAGCCGCGATCATGCTGGCCGAGAACTGCCGCGACTCAATCAGAGAACTGTGAGGACGTGATTCTCGTCCAGGTACTGTGCTGGCAATGGCGCTGTGTCACTCACCCAGGGCAGAGGAGATGATTCACATTCAGTAACCGTACTGCTAAAATTATTGCTGTGTTGCTAACATCCGTGTAGCATCATCTTAAGTGATTTTACTGCACAGTAAAAGTCACTCACGTTCGCGAATGTAATTCTCAGCAGCTGCCGTCGCGAACGTCACGCTTTTTACTGATTCACGCTGATTCAGTGACAGCGGGAACGTGATTCATGTCTTCAGCAGGTTGTTCGCGAACGAGGGACGCCAGGACGTGAATCACGTTCGCGCTGTGATTCGTTCATGATTCGTGAACCTACTGCAGGCAGCGAACTGACGCTGAGGACGTGATTCTCGTGTGGTGAAAGTGGCGCTGTGTCTCTCACTCATGATTCTCATGATTCATGTTTAGTAACTGTACGGCTAAAATTAGCGTTGTGTTGCTAACATCCGTGTAGCATCATGTTAAGTGATTTTACTGTGCACAGAGGACACTTTCACCGTGTAATAATTTTAGTGCATGTATACCACTCAGAGCAGCGCTGCGTCTCCCGCGAATGATTGCACACCGTCCCTCAGTAAGTGAACGTGAACCTCAGGGCTGAATTATTAACTGAGTGACGGATCGTTTGGCTGCTTATCAGTTCAGGGAGTTGGAGAGCACTGAACGATTCGGTGAACGAATCTTTTGAACAAATCACTTTACTGAAGGATTCTAGAGATTCAGTTCAGTAAAAAAAACTGCCGTTCCCATCACTAGTTGGAGAGCACTGAACGATTCGGTGAACAAATCTTTTGAACAAATCATTTTAATGAATGGATTCTAGAGATTCAGTACAGTAAAAAGAACTCCCGTTCCCATCACCATCCCCCCAGTGATTTACTTTTTAACCTCACTGACCTCTTGAGCAGGTCAGTTATCATCCTCTTCAGTGCCATTGCTAGCCATTTTGGTGCACTAAGCATAATTCCTTCATGATGTTTTTCTAGTGTATCGTCCGTGCCTTTGCATCCTGACATAACTGCAATCAAAACTCCAGTTCATTTTGTCATGTAGCTTCTGTCAACTTCAGCTGTAACTAAGCTAGCTATAGCAGTGACTAAAAGTCTGAGTTTCTGTCGCACTGCACATCCCGCACCTCACCTAATTTGTGTGAGAGACTGTAGCCTACAATTCTACTGAACTAGTGCATTGCCTGTAGGAAGCATGTATTCCAATAGAAAAGTGGGAGGTGAAGTAGCTTTTTCATGGCTGGCCAAATGAGGTTGTGTTTGAAGATGGGACATCAGGGATTATACCATTATATTTCATCTTAAAAACTATCTACCTTGCCTTGTTTGATGTCATTACTTACAGCACAACCTCACATGTGTGACTGTACGTCTCTGTAAGTCTCTCAGCTCTCAAAACTCGCCATCTCTGTCGATGTCTGGTATCACCACCAGCGTCCCTCACACAACTTCCTGTTCCTCAGCAACCAAACTTGCTGCTTGCGGACACTTTTGTGACAAAACACTGTTTTTACCATTTCTTCCTGCACCAGACACAAACCAAACGTGACGGCAATTTTTGCAAAAAGGCGTGGCACACCCTTGAACCACACAGCAGCCATGTTGAAACTCTCAGATCAGTCTGATCCTGATCTGCAGAGATATTTGAGGCACACATACACAGACAGACACACACACATATTTCTTGCTTTTTAAAAGAGAGATGACAATACTAAAGATGGTCGTGGGTTTATTATGCATTGCAAACACCAAAATATGCGTTGTTAAATGACACTATGCTAAGTACACTTTGCTGTTTCTGAACATCAGCCTCCGGGTCTGCAGACATCTCCTCCCTAGAACTGTGCTCCCAGAACTGTGGGTTTGAGTCTGCAGCTTCCAGGTCTGCAGACATATCCTCCTCATTCTTGGTGCCCCCTCAGCACTTGGTGCCCTACACACAGTGCGTGATGCGCGCTCCAACATGGATTTCTGTCTTTATGTGCTACTCTGTATCTACTGCTGATACTCCATACTTACTGATATTCCACTATCTACTGTATTACTCCTGAATTTTGGCATTAGGTCCTTTTGTTATGTATCCTCCTCTTTGCCCTAATCTGTTCCACTCCAGGGGATGGAAGGAAGGAAAAACAAGCAAACTTTTGACAAATGTAAAGAACACGCACTGTTGATAGATAACATAAACTCCCATGCTATAAACAACTGCACCAGAGCAATGCACAACCCCAATGCATAAAATAAATGAATAAATCATCAGAGCCAGCCGCTCCATAATAAAAACATGTCTTACCATCACACAGTTATCCATGTCTACCTCTTAATCCTCCTCTTGCTCATGCTTTGTTCCTACTCTTGCTCAGATTCCTCACTGTCCTGTCTTTCTCCCTGGTGTCCTGGCTCAACCGTGTCGCTAACATTAGTGCTAGCAGTATTTGCGCTAGTGCTAGCTGAAGCTGCACTTGATTTTAAAAATGAATCAGTCAGTTTGCAGAATTTTGCACTGTCATCCAACAGTGCTCTCTTATATTTCTCTCTCTTTTCTCTGCTCCCACCCTGTGTCACTTCATGCCTCGATTATTTTTTTGCTAGCTTCATCTCAGTCTTCCGACAATCAGTCTACTCGATTCAGTCTCGAAATTCCCCGAAGGCATCGCTTCATTTTAACTTTTGCAAACAAATAATCAATAAAAAAATGCAGGTAGATTTGTTTTATTTCAAACCATGCACGCTTTTGAACATCTGAACAAGAAATTTCGCTACAAAACAATGCAGACTGATACAAACATTTGTGACTATAAAAGGTAACCATGACCATGATATTAGATATTCAAATGTGGCGTATACTACTACTAATACTGATTAGATTCCTTTTCTTATTAATGTGAAGGAATTGGAGAAATTTGGCTTTAATTTAGTGCAAGAATGTTACTGACGCTTGAAAGTGGGCTGAGAGACACAATTGAGGCTGCTCTCTGATTGGTCGGCTGGCCCAAACGACCCATGAGTGCCCCTCTGGCATCTGCCCAATTTCCAGATTACCAGTCAGTCATTGCCAGTAGGGCACCTGTACATTTTTTAAGACGGTTTCATTTCAACAGTTTGAGGCCCACAGTGCTCAAATGATCCAATATTTCAGGCAAAGGCAAAGATCAAGTAGAGATTCAGAGAAGGAATTTCCTTTCACCTTTGATAATTTAGTGTTTTTCTGATTTCCTCTGCTGTAAATTACCTCCCAATCACTTAGATTTGTATTATGCATACTGGAGTAAACCATCTGAAACCACATTAAACTATAAATACTACTTAACAATTAAATATGTCAATATTAACACTGTGGGGGTGGCTGTAGCTCAGCGGATAGAGCAGGTCGGCTGGTGACTGGAAGGTCGCTGGCTCTGATCCCGGCTCCCCCCGGGCTGAGCTGAGCTGCGTGTCAAAGTGTCCTTGAGCAAGATACTGAACCCCAAATTGCTCCTGATGTGCAGCTGCCATCAGTGAGGGGCTGCAATGAGCTGCAACTTCTTCAGGATGTACCCTGCCTTCACCCAGAGACAGCTGGGATTGGCAGAGGCATAAAGTGATTAGAGATGATGACATGACAATATTAACACTGTAATAATGTTGTATTTTTCGATAAGTACTTTTCCTTTAGATATTTTAAGTACATCCTACTGATAACACTTGTATTTTTTACCTTTAAACAGATATTTTTACATTTATTTTACATCAACTGTCGACTTGAATGTGTAAATATATGTCTTCTGTTTCAGAATATGTAATAGTTTTGGTATCATAACACTCTGCTTCAAAATCTGATAATTTACAGGATACCAATTTGCTATCTGATGAGATAACCTTTAACATATGTGATATTAGGAAATACCAGCACCACATGAGTGTATTTGATGTTAACCAGTATGACTTACTTATGGTTTTATTTTACAATGTCATTTATTATTTTCACTGTACATCGCTGTTATATAATTCTTAGCTACAGATAAGAATGAAACAGATGTTTGAAAATGAAGAAGAGATCTTGAGGGCAGGCAGTCCCATGGAGGAGAGATGGAGAGGAGCCCTTAAGGATAAGAAGTTGACGGACTAGAGGGCGTAGAGTAAGTGAGGAAGAACAAGGAAGGCACTCTGTTTCCTCTTACTTGATTTAGTTTGACATCTCCTCTGCGCTTCTCAGATGAAGCTCTTCATCTTTATCATCATCTTGGAATAAGTAGTTCACAGTATTATTTGGCATATCCGTTTTTTTTTTTTGTTTTTGGATATCTAGCCGCGTTTTGGACATTTGTGGTCTGGCAAAGCTCAATAAGACATTTGTTTGGGATAGAGGTAGTTTCAAGTAAACTGAAGGATAAAGTAGATGATGAGTAGATAACTGAACTTCAACAAAATCTGTAAATTACTGCAAATGTGGGTTACAAGAGGATAAAGAAATATTATATATATATTAACCAGATCCTGTTATATAAGCAGCAGTGGAAGAAGAAGCAGTGAGCAATGGATCAAATATTTATTATATCCAAAATGTGTCACCCTGAAATAATCTAAGCCAATCATTAGCAGCCACTAAAAAATGGAAGACAAATGTCATTTTGAAACCACACTCAGGGCAGCAATGAGAATGACTGGGCACACTGTTACTAATGTCCACAACAGTATTGTCTTATACTCACTTGTTAGTGCAGTATTCACAGACAAAAAGACTTGCTGCATGAACAAACATTTTGACATAAATTGTCTGACACAACCAGGTCCATTGGTTTCTGCTAATCAGTACACTAAACTAAGTTTTTCTGAAAACATCTGAGGCAAGTTAACGTCATAGCAGTGACAGATTCTTCAGTTATATTTGAAAACCACAGCTTGGTTTTGACAGTTTGATCGAGGCCTGGCTCCGGTCTGGAAATGAGAAATCCTGGTGGCCTAACAAGCTGATTAACCTAGAGTGTAAGACCAGTGTAACCAGAAGAAAGAAAGAACATCGCCAGCCCCTCACTTTCTGCTTTTCATTTGATGGTATGATGTTTGTCAGTCATCACACACAACTGGTCACACTCACAATGTAGAGACTTGGGATCTGCAGGGAGTTATTAGGTTGGAATAAATGAACATCGCTGCTGTAGTCCGACTGAGGGCAGATGCTGTTTTACAGCTCATGGTCTCAGCACCCAAGAGAAACTTATAACTGTCAGATATGGATCTATAATGACCTTCCCCTGTGGGATGCAGAAAATGGATAGATGGACTGAACAGCTACATTTCAAAGACATAGTAAGCAGCTTTTAATATATTCTTACTTGGTTAATGACAGCACATCATCATCAACAAAGCATCCCTGCTGCTCCCTCTGTGCTTCTTTTATTTTTACCAACACAAGATCTGGACTAGTGACAGCAAAGGAAAGTGAAGGAGCAATGAACATATCCACACAAGTTAAGCTACTCTACTTTTTTTTTCACAGATCCACCTGCTCCTAGCTAAGCAGTTATAATCATTCAAGCCAGTGAAGTTAATCATTGCGCGAAGATCACCACAGTCTTCTCCTCCAAATGCTCCATCAGGCTGCCCTTTGGCCCACTGCAACCTACAGACAGAACAAAGCATCCTGTGTGACTGAGCGCACTGTTCAGATCAACGTGGCAGCAGATTTGCATGAACAGACTAGAATATTTGAGGATAATTGTCTATATGTTCATCAATCTCACCTGTCTTTGTTCACTGGTGTCCCATCAACCCACATCCAAGATCCTTCCTCCTCCCTGTCCGTCATACCAACCCACGCTGCCATAGTGAATCCAGTGAGGAAGGCCTGGAAGAAATCAACATCCTCATAAACAACAGCCTCAGATAGACACACACTGTCACACTGAATAAAAATATGCCCTTGGGAATGAACTACTAGCCACCATGGATCTCTCATCTGTCTTGCTGTTACATGACTTTGACACTGTGGAACACAACATTGTCCTTTCTTATTGGTCTTGATTTGAAAAAAAAAAACAACACAAGTGTCACAAACAATAATATCATGTCCTCCTGCTAAGAGGTCAGATTTGGTGTTCCACAGGGATCAGTGCTGGGTCCTCTCTTGTGCTGTGTCTATATGCTGCCCTTGGGTCACATCTTCAAACAACCCAACATAATGTACATTTGCTATGCAGATGATACAAATATATCTTCCCCTGACATCTTATGAGTCCTCCCAGCTGGTTGAGCTTTAATCATGTCTGTCAGAGGTCCAGCACTGGAAGTGTGAGAATTTCCTGCATCTGATTGCTCAGAATAGTCCAGACAGATTCATCTCATTCTTCACTGATTTCACCATTAGCCTTGATAGCTGCACAGTTTCTCAGACCCATACAGTTAAAAAGCCTAGGGAAAGTATTCTGATAAGTCTCTTTCATTTGAACCTCACATCAAGCATATAACATGAACTGCCTTCTTCCACCTCCATAAAATAGCCAGAGTACGCCATAATTTAACAAAATCAGATGCTGAAATCCTTGTACACCCTTCACACTCTCTACAATTGATTAGTGTAATGTACTCTAGTCTACCTAAAACAGCAACAAAAGCACTTCAATTGGTCCAAGCGCAGCATTCAGAGTCCTCCCATAATGTAAGAAGTTTCAAGATATAACGCATACACTTATATCAAAAATTCAATACCCTCCTCCTAACCTATAAAGCCTTAAATAGACTGATGCACTCATACATCTCCAGCCTTGTTTCTCCTCATACCTTTGCGTTCCCTTAATGCCAGATAGTTTGCTGTTCCCTGATTCAATAGAACCTTCACTCACAGACCTCCAGTTCTCTGTAACAACCTACCTCTACACATTTAGGAGGCAAAACACATTTATCTACCTCATCATTATCACCTTTCCTGCCTTCAGCAGCTGGGAACTCAAACCACTGACTGTTCTCATTTTCAGTCCTGTTAACAATGTATTGTGTGACCCCTGTCAATACTCACCTCAACCATCTCATCTCACTGACACCTGTGAATTTGTGTGTATGAATGCTTATTAATGTGTGTGCATTTGTACTAACATTGGAATTTTCTGTTTACTGACTTCTAAAGTGTAGAAGTTCTCAATTTGCAATGGTGTACAGGTATATATAGGTACCTGTTCCACCTTGCTGTTGATGATGACGAGGTCAGCTTCTCTCTGCAGACAGTCTTGCCGGCTGTTGTCCCAGTTACTCCTCTGTGAGGAAATGTAGTAACAACTGGAGCCAAACATCATCCAGTCCTGTGGACAGCTAATTTCTTGTTTCTCACCTCAACACGGAAACACAGACAGTATGTCCAAACACAACATGTCACAATATTGAACATGTGGACAGAGCAGTGCCATGATGCAACAGAGAAGAGGAAGCTGCACGTGAGCACAACAAGGCTCAAAGCTACATGAAAGATATGTGAAATATGTGGCTGAATCAAACTTGCATGAGTTCATAGCAGTTTATACTGATTGTACTGCAGAACAGAGTTACAGCTATTAGGAAGCTTTTTTTAAACCTCACATAAAAATACACACATTTTGTAATATGAAATACCTTTTATTTTTTTAATTTGTTCACATCGCTTGTGGAAAGTTGCTGCATTGCTACAGACCATGAGTGGTAAATGAGGGAAATATATGTACAGTGTTTTGTCATTTGGGTGAAGTGGCCCTTTAAATATCACTAGTTCATATTTATATTTCAGCCAGAATGTTGTTCTTTGCAGCAAGCAATTTACTGGACATGTGGACAGATCAAATTACTGTTCATACTGCTACTGTATATACATTTTATTATTTTAATCCCGGTAGTACTATACTACATCAGTAACTATATTACACTCTCTAAATACAGTGCACACAATATATAATTGTATAGACTTGAAATACTGCATATTTACAGTAATTACAACTTATCTTTTACTCTTTGAACAATGAAGTTGTAATGGTGAACAGTTGCCTATTTACACATCCCAAAATCACAGAGCAACATTAGCAAGCCGTGCTCCTGACTTGGCAGTCTGCACTGATATTAGAGGAGCAGTACCAAGAGCAACAACGTCACCGCGGGACATAAGATATATTTTGGATGTTATATAACATCAAAGAGGGGAATGCACCATTAAAATATGTCAAAATACAGGAGTGCCATGCACAGACAACCAGTAACAATGTAATGTTAGCTAGAGTATTAGCTACAAAGACATCGGCAAACCAGTGGTGATTGTTTTTTGTTTCCTATAAAGAAAAGAAGCAACACTTAGTTTAAAGTGTGCCTCTTAAAACCTCTGTTTGAAGGGCCATGTAACCTTTACACTTCACCGTACCGCTCTGTTCCAACCTTACAACCCTGACCCTAACCCTTCTGACCTCCCAACTCTACCCTTATGACAAGTGTGCACTGTGACTCCATATAGCTTTTTGTGTCTCTTTAGTCATCTTTGTCTTTCTGGTGATTGGTGCTGCGTAGTAAGAATAAAGTTAGAGGATGTGAAGCCAAAATAATGAGCTAAAAGACAATAAAATGTTTGATAGAGCTGTCTGCCAGTCTACCTTTAGTTGTGGGCTCACCCACAGCAAGTCTCAGAGTGATGTTCAGAATCGCTTGAAGAACACACAGCACGCCAAAGCTCAGCAGAACCACGCTGAGATGTCTTAACTCTGTACAACACATACACAGACAGGGAGGGAGAGGGAGAACACTTTATCAGCTCAATGTTTTCCCTGTTCAAGAATATATCTGGTATTACAGGCTGACCAACAGATCAGTTGGCTGATATTATCATTCAACTGGCCTATTACACACACATTGCTGTCTGCACATACAGAATATTAATTTAGAAGTTATAATGCAGAAAAAAATTCTTGGTTTGATTTACAATTATGAAATTCACCATAGTTTGTTTCGGTGCACCGATGTCACAAAGCTAATCATTTATCCATAAAATATCCGGCCTCTTGTTACATGTTTGCCACAAGTTTTTGAGGGAGCATCAAGATTAAAAAGTGTCTGTTTATTGGCTGATATATAGAGAACAGAACTTTTACATCTGAAACATCGGAATCAACCCCAGAGCTCAAGAATGAGTTGAGGTCTATCTGTGTAAAAGAAAAAATAAAACCAACGACTAAACAAAATGAAGTTTTCTGATGTATACTTTAAAAAGTGCAGATTTATGTTTTTCATATTGATGCAAATTAGCACATATTTAACCAGATCTTTGGAACACAAAGATACAAATGAGAAAACCATGGATACAAATTTAATCATATTAATATCTGCTGGGGAAGTTTCACTGTGATATTTCTTAGTAACATAGATGAATGATAAAAGAGAGATCCAAAATTCCCTCTGTCCAAAGCTTTGACCCTAACATGTCAACAACATAAAACAAATAAAACAAACACTTTGGACCTGGCTTCATCCACTGTTCAGATTTCATTTCTTTTACAGTGGAATATTCATGCTGATTGGAAACTCCCTAATTTGCATATTTGAACATAAAACATCAAAAAGTTTGCCATACAAAGCTAACCGTCTTTATGAAAATGTATTACTATTATTGCCGGTTTCATAGTGATATACATGAATTATGGAATTTGACAATCTATCTTAAAGTTTTTCCTCTGAGACAGAAGTCTTCACTTCAGCAGCACTATCTATAATCTAAAGGTTTTTACAGGGGGTATGATGGTTTTTTTATGGTTATTGACTGTGTTTTTGGATTGATAGAGTTTGACAAGTGAATGAAACAAAAAAAAAAAAATCATTTCAGAACTCTTGCACCAGATCTAAATTAAATTCACCAACAGAAGTCTTATGGTGACATCTACTGGATAAAAAACTGTATTACTCTATCTCTATTTACCCGTAGATACCACCCTGAAATAACATAAGATTACTTACTTGGCTTCGGAGAGCTCTCCACAGCAGCACACTCAGATTTGGGGAATTCCTGATACTCACCAACTTCAATGTGGACATCAGACTCACTTGAATGAAAGAACGCTGACATTTTGAAGTTGCTGCAGTGAGAAGTTCTTCTGATGTCTTCTGTTGTGCAGCACTTGAACACATGCCTCTTTTCCTGTCATTGCCCCCTGTCTAGTTTAGAGGAAGTGCAGCCCCATCGAATGTTTCAACCTAAAAACACTAAATGGATTTGATTCTTTTGTTTGTGTGTGTGTCTCTGTGGGGAGGGGGATTCTTTTTCTGGTTTTGTAACAAACTATTTGTTTATGGTTGTTTAGTGCAATTGGAGAATCTTTACATAGATTTTTTTTAACAGTTTGACCATTTTGTGTATAATGATTGCTTTCTCTGTTTATGGTTTAAATTAGACTTTTAGATTAAATAAAATGCTCTTTCAACATTCTGGGCTTGTGGTTATGGAAGTCTCGTGCCAGACTGCAGTTTCATTAAGTGTGTTGAGAAAAGGATGTGGTGGAGTGTGAACACAAAGCTTCACACAACAGTGTGAGCAAAACACATTACACAAACAAATGTGGCTGAAAATACTGCCTGTTCAGCGTGTATAAAGACATTTATTTGACATTGACACAGCTCATCAGATGAATGAAGACATTTACAAAGCATACTGGTAAAAGAAATACATATTTACAGCATTGCAAATGAGAGACAATGACATGTCCTGGTTTCACAGCTCAGTTAGTGAAATGAAAAGATCAGTTCAAGTCCAATCATCCTCTCACCTTCATATCATATCAGGTCTGGAGACATGTGGCTGCTGGTATCTATCCTAAAAAGTTGTTTCCAATAGTCAATTTTCTAAAAACCACCATATTGCTCTTCCATTTTTTGGACACAGGACTGTATGAAGGCAACAACAGCATACGGATGACAACAGATCATATTGTGCTGCATTTTTTAAGACAACTATAATGAAAGAAACAAAAAAACTGACATGACTGGTGAGCAACAGAAAAACCACATGAATTCAAATAGCATTTAAGTTGTATGTCTGTGTGTATACATCATCACCATACACATATTTGACCAGAAGTTTGTAGGAAACTGAATGATCACATGTTGCTCTTAGTGCACAACAAACTGATTTCATTGGATACAACATTTGCCATAAATTCATGTGCTCAGAATGCACAGAATTCATCAAGAACTCATCAGAACTCATCAAGCTTTGCATAAATATTCTCTTGATTGGCTTTGCTGTCAAATAATGACACATGCTTCATGGTGAAATTCAAACACATCATTTAAGTGTTCACCAGAGCCCACAGACTTTACATGTCAGGCTCCCTAATATTATGTGCTGGGCATCTAATTTACAAAATTGGAACTACTAGGTGGTACGACCTCATTAGATAATCATGAGAAGATATTGGCACAAGAGGAAATATTTCATTCCCTGAGTAGGGGTCCATCTAGCTTAATAAAATGATACCAACAATAAGGAAGCCATTGACAGTGACGATCAGCTTTGTGCAAAGTCCTGTTACGCAGACACGTTCGGGGAGAATGTGCGCTTGTTTACGAGGAAATCTAAACAAGCACAACTGCCTGTTGCCAAGACTTTTGCATCAAGCTGAATATTTCTCAACCTTCTTAGTCTTGAGTCACAGTGAATGGTGCCAACATGTTTTTGAGGTTCACTTCACAATGAATAGCAGCCTGCTTTTCTGGTGTATTAATCTCTATGTGTGAACAGGATGGAAGTGATAATTACCATTACCATTTTGATTAGGGACGACATTCCATCAGGAGGTTCTGACTGGGGTGCAAATGGTTGATTATTATCAATAGCTGTGGGAAAAAGAAACTGATATCGTCAAAATGATATATAAATCATAAAAACAACACAAAGGCTGGTTATGTGGTTGGTCATAGCATGTCGCTCCATCAGCTATGAAAGTCAACGACCTCTGTTATAATCAGTGATTGCAAAGCCTAATTAACACCGCTGACAAGCAGCGGCAGTGATAAGTACATGTGACTGATTTGTCCAGCTGTCCAGCCTGACTGTCTACATGTACAGAGGGTATGTGTTGGGCATCACTGAGGAGGAGGGGGAGGGGGTGGGGGTGGAGGAGGAGGAGGGAGGTTAGAAAAGGGGACAGAGTTTGGTGACCAGAGAGGAGAAGAGAAAGATGGATTGAAGAAAGAGGGAGGAGGGGGGTAGAGGGGGAAATTGGGTGGTGGGAAAGGTGGAAGAGGATAAGGGCAGGGAGGTGGGAGGTAAATGGGAGGAATGTTTGTGTGTCTGGATGGTGAGTGTATCTGTCTGGGTGGAGTGTGTGTATGCTGGAATGGTGGATAATTATTCCTTGGGTTCTGATGCCTGAATGGAGGCCCTGCATGTCTTGGTGGGAAAACCCTGATGTTACGCTGCTGCTGCTGCTGCTGCTGCATGGTGTCCTGGGTAATGTGGTCAGGATTATCTGGAGAGAAACAAAAGCAGATGAAGTGTGTGTGTGCGGGGGGGGGGGGGGGGGGGGCCCATTCAAATTTAACGCCTTAAAACTATCCAAACATGTCAACATTGCTGTTTATTGAGAATACATTTGCTGGATGTGTGTGAATACCTGGACTGTTATTGTCCCTCTTCTTTTTGGAGTTTTTCACTTTCCTCTTAGCTTCCTGCTCCTTCTCGTCATCACTATAATCTAAAGCCTAGAGAGAAGAGAGACAGATTGACTGAGAGTGACTCTTGTAAAGAAGGGCAAATTCCCTATCAAATTTCCAAAATTGGAGGAGTCTTAAACCATCACTTTTTCAGATTTACTCGGTTTGATCTTAAGCTGATGTAACAAACAATAATCCAGTCTATAAGAACAGAGAATAGTCACCACATGATTTACTAAAGCTTTTGCAGGTTTCCACCAAATGTCCCCATTCACAATCACAGCTTTCTTTGATCATGCATGGGGTAATTCCGTGTCAAATCAAATAGTAGAATCAATAGAAGTTTTTAGTTATATTTTCATTTTCGTTTCAAATTGTATGTGTATGCCATTTATTTATTCCTGTAAATGTCTTTACTGGATTTCGAGAATTGCATAGTTAATTGTTTTTTTACCCCTGACATCCCGTTTCCACATACATCTGTGTACAGAGGAGAGTCAATCAGAAGTCCATTTATTCTTATGAGATTGTGGTATCTGATGTGCTCCCATCTGTAATATCTCTGTCTGGCACATGCTTTCAGTATGTTCTAATGTTTTAACTTTTTGTGAGGAACTGATCTTTCTTTCTTATTAATTTTTTAAAGGTATGTTTTGGCTCTGAAAGAGAGGTGACAGGAAAAAGGTCGAGAGACCGGAAGAATGATGCACAGCAAAGGGCCACCGGTCAGACTCGAACCCTGGGCCGCTGCAGGACAGAAGTCCTGCAGAAGTCTTGCAAGTCGCACATGGGACGTATCCTCCACCAACTGAGCCAGCGGGGTGCCCAATGAGCTGATGTTTCTGAACATACTGAATCATTTCCATCTCAGACCGTTTCAAGGATCTGAAAATTACCCAAACACTATGCAGTTCTCAAAGTTCTGTACATTTTTCTGGCATCAAACAGACAGTAGTTTGAAGTTTGAAACAGAAATCTAAAATGTAAATGATAACATTTTGACACAGACTGACCCAATGATGCCATGTCTTGCTCATTCTGTGTGTGTGTTTACCTCCACTGGTGGCTCTTGGTCATTCTTCCAGGATGCATCAGATCCTTTTAAGCTGAAAAAAAGTAATGTATTAGTTAGGTGTGATCAGAAACAAATATCAGTTCATCATAATTAGAAGACTATTATTTAACAAACAAAGCTTGCATGTGCTCTATGCAATACTTACAGTTTGAGCTGCTGAATGAGGATGTATTTTGTGCACTCTTTGATGGCTGGTGCATAATAAACTGTCAGTCCCACCGTCAGCCCCTTGCTGTTGATATGGTCTTCAGAGTTAAAACGCAAAATATATAGTGGACTGGACACTGGGCCAAACACATCGAACACCTGAAACACAAACAGATACACTGACATGTGGATACCAACAAGATGAGAACAAACTGATGCAGGAAAGCAGAGTTGACAAAGGTGAAGGTTGTCATACAGACAGCCTGTGCTGGTTCACCCACCTTTCCCAAAGCCAGCCTATCAGATCTAAAGAGGATACTATCATCAGTCAGAGCTGGCATGTCTTTCAGGGACTGGATGATAACTGGAGACACACAAATAACAGTTTGTTTTTCCAGGTTAGAAATCCATCCATAAAAGCTGAAGTGTGACCTGAATGTAAGTGTGTGTGTATATTTACCAAGTTGCTGTATAATACTGGAGACCGTTCCCACAGGCTGGAGTTCTGAATCTTCTGGTAATGAGATACATACCTCCTCCACCGAGGGCAGTTCCTACAACAAACACAACATGTCAGCGTGGTGTAAAAGTACATTTGTTTGTATGGTTTAACATGCAACAAAACACAGAAAAGGTGGGCTATAAACCTACAAGGGGAATTCTGCAAAATTTTCTTTTTAAATTTTAATTACATGTTCTGATGTTTACATGATTCATACTAGGGGTGCAAAGATACAGTTAGTCCACGGTGTGCGATTACAGTTTTGGTTTGGTAGGCCTTTTTTGTATGAGGACAAAGAAAATCTACAATATTATTATCAAAAATTCTCTCTTTATTTAGCTTTATAGCAACAACTTTAAGTGTCTCAGGTTTCTGGTGTGTTGGATAATGGCACATAAATAAACTTCTGAAAAAATAAAAACAATTTGAAGTAGGGATGTCCCTATCAGGTTTATGTGCCCCGAGTCTGAATCATTTGATTATGAGTATCTGCTGATACCGAGTCCCGATCCGATACCTCTATAATACACAAAAAAATGAAGAAGAGTGAGCAAACAGATCCAGGAAGTCCCTAATTTTTTATTTTATTCACCTTATTTTATCATTTAACACATATCATAGGTGTGATTGGCAAAGAACAAAAAAGCAGGAAAATATACGGCTCCACTAGGTCTCTCTATACATTTATTTTGTCCCATTGTCAGCTTCAGCTAAGAAAGAAATAGTTTGCCCTGCACTTCCAAAATTCTTAAAACACAGTGTTTCCCCTAGATTTTTTTGTAGCAGCTGTGCTCGGAGTCGGTAACCTTGCTGCTTGAAAATATGTTAACCTCTTGAGTATAAGAGAGCTTTTTTTTACCATTATTTTCTTTATTATTATAGATTCTTTATGGAAACAGAATCTGTTTCAGAAGTCAGTAGGCCACAAGACATGACATTATTTCAAAAGTAAAAAACACTTTTGTCCTGACAGCTCACAGCTGATACCCCATATATAATCTGAGAGAAACACACATTCAGAAATGGCTAATGCTCAGCCTATTATAAGAATACAATACTTACTACATTCAGGATATAAAGCACAATATCAGTTATCTACCTATTCCTGTATAATTATTTAGTTAATTTCAACTATCCTTGGTGATTGCAAGGCTCTGTGCTTTATCCAGTTCCTCTTCTATGGCTTTGTGTGTCTTTTCATAGAGTTCGGAATAACTTGGCCTCTGAGAAATGCATAGGGGGCCAGTGTAATATGGATCAATTGCGTCTATTAGGGGATGAGAACCCAGATCCATCAACACTGAAGAAGGGCACTAAGTCTTTAGCAATGAAGGTCCCAACTGCACTGGTGTTTTTTGTGTTTTTCTGGTGCGGTAGTATAGGTTTGCTTGAAGCCACAAGAGAGAAACTGCTGCTTCACTGATGGCGTTACCTGCTCTGCTCTCCGGCTTCCACACCGCAATGTTGCTGGGTGGCTGTAGCAGTGCAGGTGCATGCTCATCTTTGAAGTGTTTCCACATTGTAGCGACACGAGGTGAGCACTGCTTGCTGACAATAACTTTTCTGTCCGATGTTTTTGATCCCTTGTCATTGTATGTAACACCAAAACCAAAATGTCCTCAAAGTGTTGCCTCTAAACTGTGGTCACTATGCTGTCTGCTGTGAGTCTACCCTATTCCAGCACCTTTGCCTACAAAGAGTAATTGGCCATTTACTTGCAGGAGGGGTATTCTCTGGTTACACATCAGCCCACTGTCACTGCAGGACTCTGACACACGGAGAGACAATTTGGAGAGAAATGTATGGGCAGTAGTAATGCAAAATTTGATGGGCCACAAGTGTATATTAAACTGTGGTTAGTAAATGTAAACCTTTGGGGAAACTCCGACTGTCACAGTTCATCATCCACTGAAAGTGCTTGTTTTTGTCCATGACAGGCTGAGGTTGTTATTCTGAGAGTCAGACAGCATCAAGTGGACATAACTTGACCGTCGGAGCTGCCCCACAGGTTTATGTTGCAGTAATGAAGCAGTTGCTGGCTGAAGTGATCTACTGTACTGTTTCCAGAACTTTTGCTGAGTATGAATCCTTTCCACAACAAAACATGAAAATATAGGACCCAGGATTAAAAATAGAGGAATTACCCTTTAAAAATGAGAAGTAAATATCGTTTGGTGAAGTAGACCCTGAATGGAAAACCTTCCAACTCCTCAAAAATACAATCACAGACTGACCTCGAGCAAGACTTCGTCTCTAGTTTTGATGGGGGCTGGTTGGCTGAAACCCTCGTCATCGTCATCATTCCCAAACATGCGGGGAGAAGGTGAAGAAGAGGAAGAGCTGGATGATGAAGAGGAGGAGGAGGAAGAGCTGTCACTGAGGACAGGAGAGAGAGAGAATCAGAGTCAGTCGTTTGTTTCCATTCCATTACTGCTTCCTGTTAAGAACTTCATTAATATCAAAAACAAAGATGAGAAATGGAGCAAAATTACTATGAGTGGTCTAAAAACAACGAGCCTGTTATCGCAGCATAGTGTCTGTGGAAATACCTGTCTGAATCCTCAGAGTCATCGTCATCACTGTCCTCTGTCTTACACACACTGACTGAAGACGGTGCTGCTGCTGTTGAGTCCGCCTGTACATCTTCTGCTTCCTCTCCATGTGTGTGAGTATTTGATGAGGTGTCTGCATCGTCTGGGGTTACAACAAGACACTCTAGTTGCGTTGTCATGGTAACCTCCATCTCCTCTTCCTCCTCCTTGTGCGCTGGTAATGTCTGTCCATTCTCTTCTGATAGTTTTTCATCCATCTGCAATTTACAGGGGGTTATGTTAAATGATCAACCACTAAACATGGCACCCTGAGTTTGAGTACGTAATCTGCTGTTAATACAGGGTCAAATAAGGCAAGCAGCATGGACACATATTTAGTTCCTTTCTGAAAACTAACGTATGGACACATTGAAATGTATTTCTTTTAAAAATAGCACTGGCCAGTAATGGGCGACATATGAGTAAAAGCACAGTATGAACCAATTAAGGTGACTACAGGAGATGTAATTAAGTGTGATTGACGTCCATGCGAGCATCACTCGGCTAACTAGCTCAAAAGCTAACGAGGTGTAACAGCGTCAGTGTTTTGAGTTCCGAGGTGGAGTCAGGAGCTGTGGACCAGCAGGGCTCCTCTCCGACAGCTTCCACTTACAATATACGTGCACAGTATCAATGTTTCTTTGTTGTTAATTAGAGTTATTACCTGTTTGTTTGTGAGGCTTCTGGGTGCGTGCTGCGAAGAACCTCAAGACACTGCTCACAAGTAAACTCAAAATGGACGGAACTACTTCCGTTTCTAAACTTTTACAATAAAAGCTTCATTTACGGTCGTGCATCTTAAATTACTGTACAATAGGGATTTACTTATACAAAAAAATAAACTCAAATTAAAAAGTCCTAAACTGATACATCTGCAGTTAGTACCTTGTTTGGAAATGTCACCATACCGAAGGCCTCCTATATTTTATTTTGAAGGCAAAGATTTCATATTCCGGTCGAAACCATTCCTGTCTGTGAAGTTGACACAGCTGGCTGCTACATCCACCACACGTGGGCCTGTGTTTTTCCGGGTAGGCGCAAAGCTGTTGCGCAGTCTGAAGACCTGAAACTATGAGGAGAGCGTTATACCGTATACTCATGCTGTGAGACTGCCCAATTCATCCTCAGTATTCCACAATAGAAAGTTGTTTTATTATTTATCCACCCTTGGTTTGAATCTGAACCACTAACGGGCGTTAAGAATCGCTGTTTTAATTATATAGAAATAGACATCCTCTTATTGATATTCTTGCTTGCTTATTTAACTTGTTAAACTGTTTTAAAACCAGTTAAAACCAGTTCCGTGTTGTACCTGTAAGAAAAGTACTTGAGTTAGAGCACTTGGTAGAAACTATCAGCAAAAGTAAAACAATAGTAGGCTACACAGTAACACAGCCAACATGTAGGCTACAGATGTTGTTCGAAGCAGTGTTCATATCTTTAAATACAACTAAGAGCAGTACAGAAACACAGCAACTTCATATTACTCTATAACAAGTAAAAGCCATGTGTTCAGAATTTTACTAAAATGTAAGTATTATCAGAATCATTTACTGAAAGAAGGCCAAGTAAAATATCAATAATCCACCACTGATGATATAAGACTACCATTGCTGATGATGAGTTCATCATCTTGTTTTATGAAGCAGGATTTGTATAATATGCTATTACATTTTTGCACACACCGGAAATCATTATTTTTTTAGCAAAAACTTGAAAATATAAACTATATGTTAGCATATAGTTTATTTTAATGGAGTACAGTCGTGTTCAAAAGTACATCCACTTGTAAAGAACATGTTTGTTATGGCAGCCCAATGATTCTACAGCTCTCAGTTTTCTGTGATGGATGAGTGGAACAAAAACTATTTTGTCACAAAAAACATTCATTAAGTATGGTTCGGTCATTAATTCGTTATAGGCCTTCAGAAAATCTGCTGAGAGATGTAGAAATCATTTGAACTGAAAACTGCCCTCATATACATGTTATTTACAAGTGTACACTTATGATCACAACAACTGTGTCTTTGGCTTTACAAGTTCTCAACAGTTTAAGAATTCCCAGGGAACAGGTCATACTGCAACTAATGTATGCAGGTGGAATTTCACTTTGCCAGAAGGTGGCAGTATATATATATCTATATATATCTATATATATATATATATATATATATATATATATATATATATATATATATATATATATATATATATGACAATCTGAGTCAAGCTACTGCCCCTCACTGAACTTAAATAACCAATAGTGATGGCCATCTCAGTGCAGACTGTAAAAATCATTAATCTTTTCGCAAGTCAGAGGTAATGTGCTCTGAACTGCAGGCAGACGTGGAGAGGAAAACAACACTTCTTTCTGATGGATTTGGGGATATGGAGTGCGCATGAGCATGTCTGTTCTGGTTCTGCAAAAGACACAGTCCATAAATTGTGGTAAAAGCTTTGTTGTTGTTCTTCTTCTTCTTTAGCCTTCATAATGTCCTTTAATAAACTTTTCTTGGCCGGCTGTGTGTACAGGCCTTAAGGTGTTCAAAATGTGTAAGAAAAATACTTTTTTTAAATTTACTCACTTCTGTTCCTCAACAGCTTATTTTGAGTTTCCTAATCACTGACAGTGTTTTGGAATAGTTTCCCAGTCTTTCACCTAGCAGCAGGGTAAAATAAATACTGCACACAATCAGCTGATGCTAGTTCCTGAATGGCAATATTGTTACTGAGCTAATCAACTCACACCAGCTCAGTGCCACTGTTGTAGTTCAAAGCCAGCTCACACATCAAACAACACTTCACAAGCAGCTCAACGAAGGCCCACTTTGTGCCAATCAGAGTTGTTTTTGAAGACAACATCACAGTCCCCAGTTCTATGTTAGCTCTGAGAAGAAACATAAGTCAACCCCAGCATAATTCACGTTGGCATGCACCAAAGGAGCAGAGGGATATGCTATTGTTGCTGGTGCTTATGACTCATCTCACCAGAACACTGCGCAAGAATTATATGTGTGCATTCAAGTTGATCGGAAGTGGAACACTAATATGACTCATTGAGATACTGCGTCTGTATCCGATGATATTTCCTATGATAACATTGTATAAGCCAAGCCCCTAATGCTGATTCCCATTGTTCCATAAATAGTGAGAAGGCTTCATAGCTGAGAAATTCCTAATGTGCACACTCAAAGAAAACCTTGTCAACCATTGTTGCACAGAGAACCACTCAGCTCATTTGTCCTGGTGACTCTAGAGGCTAAGTAACATATTCCACATATTACCTCATATAGCTAACACGGTGGTGTCACTGATGGTGCAATGTATGACAATTGTTCAGCTCTTCCCATCTGTTTTCCTCTGTGTTTGCCAGCTGTTCACTCTTGAAAACAAAGGAAAAATGTACAAAAGTCAACCAAGGTCACTCTGATATTGCTTTACAGAAGCAGGAATGTAACTGAACTGTTGGAGATCTTAGTTTATGATTCAGAACATCTGCAGGGCCAACTTTGTTCCAACAATTAATGCAGTTGTTGTTAAAGGAAAGGCTCGCCCAAAAAAGAAAATTCAGTCATCACCTACTCTCAGTTACATCAATGGAAAGTTGGTTGAAGTTTTGGAGTCCACACAACATTTCTAGAACTTCACAGCAAAACAGCATTGTAGGATTCTCCTAAACAATTGAATTAGCTGGAGACTTGTTTTAAAATGGAAACAGACATAAAATGACTCCATTCAACTGGTCTGCTGTAATCCATGTCTGTGGAAGCCCAGAGATCCCAAACTGGTTTGAAAATAAGTTTTTACACCCTTTTTAAGCTGAAATCTTCACTGTAGCTGCTGAGCTAAAAGCATTAGTGCACATCCCATCTTAGACAGGAGCAAAAGATCGACCACATGTTCAGGGTGTGAATACTTTATTTTCAAATCAGTTTAGGATTAATTTAGGATATTTTGCAAAGAACAAAATCCATTACTCATAGAAAAAGTACATTTTGTCAATTGCTTGCCACTGAAGTAAGACCATTTGAGTTCTTGAGATGATTAACAACCACACAACACACCTACAGCTGTAACAGCTGACATCTGAAGCAAATAGACAAATTCAGTTTATCTGCCTCAGATTCCTGTACAGTTTGCATGTATTCACAATGTTTCACTGAGTACCATTGAAGTAATATCATCAATTATTTAGTCTAGGCAGCATCAAGATTATTTATGTGGGTTTGACATTCAAACATGGCAGTATTATCTACTTTATCAAAGCACATATCAAGGAGAGTCACCTGCAAACTTTACACATGGCCTCAAAAAAAGGTTGGAAATGAGCCTCTGCCCCAGGTGAAGGAGGTCTCATAGAGTTTGGTTAGTTATAGTTAGTTAGGTATGCATGAATCCTGAAGTAGTGTAAAATACAGAGGCTTCAGCACAAGGTGCAAACCATTCATAAGCCTCAAGAATAGAAAGGAGACACAGAAGACACAGAAGCAGCCACATGAATTCTGAAGTAGGATCATTCTGTCTGCTCACATTCAGCCAAATTCAGCAAGGTTGATTCGACGGCTAAACAGTGCAGCTGGACAATTAACCAAAACATACTGGAAAAGCAAACCAGGTGTTTTACAGGGCAAATGAGTGGAATACTCTACAACGGCCGAGTCAACCACCTGATCTCAATCCGATCGAGCATGCATTCCACTCGCTTAAGACAGAACTTAAGACAGGAAGACCTGGAAATAAACAACAACAGAAGACAACTGCAGTTGCTTGGCAGAGCATCACGAAGGAGGTAACTCAGCGTTTGGTGATACCCATTGGTTCCAGACTTCAGGCAGTCATCCCTGCAAAGGATTCTCAACTAGGTATTAAGAATGAACATTTTATTTATGATTATATTCATTTTTCCAATTACTTTAGGTCCCTTGAAATGACTATGTATGAATATTTTTACAATTCTTAAACCCTTCCTCCAATTTTAATGTAAATACCCTCAAACTAAAGCTGAAAGTCTGCACTTCAATTTTATTTCTATTATTTCATTTTTCATTATGGTAGCATACGGAGCCCAAATTATGAAAACTGTGTCACTGTTCAAATATTTCCAGCCCTAACTGTTTCTCAGACTGTTGTGGGGAAGAAGAAGAATAGCCTGAATCTGATGAATCCAACACTAATCTAAAGTCATGAAGTTTGGGAAGTGATGGAAAAAATAAAATGCTCAATTCAGACTGAACTGGAAACTGCTCCTTCTATACACCTTGTTTGCAGGTGGTCGCAAAATCTATTTCTGCCTGAGGCTATAAGCATCCAACTTGATCCTATTGTGGTCTGACAGTACGCAGGATTGAACTTGCGTCTTTCAGAGGCCACAGGATGTGTTTGCTGGTCATAAAGGCAGCAGGTGTTTTTGAGGCATTTTCTCTCTCTCTCTCTCTCTCTCTCTCTCTCTCTCTCTCTCTCTCTCTCTCTCTAACACACACACACACACACACACACACACACACACACACACACACACACACACACACACACACAGCAGGTGTTGTTTGTCAGAGACTATTCTTCTTTTTAATGGTCCCAATGTCAGTCATTGTGTCACACATGGCAAACAGAATCAATTTACTGCACTGTGACACCTCCATATGTCTGAGAAAATTCCTCAAATTCTAGGCTTTTTTTCCTGTTGTTGGCGTGTCACTTCCATTCCACATTTCCTCCCATGGGTGACAAGGTGCAGCTGTTTATGAGCTTTAAAAGAAAAATACACTCAAAAAATGCCATACAAGGACAAGGTCAGCATTACTTAAGTTAAATAGTTTTAATCCACTCTTTTGATTTTTTATTCCCTCTCAGACTGCTGCTTTAGATTTTTCATTTGTAAAACTATCAGCTGATAACATCAGCTACCTGATGTGATTAGTAACTTTTTTTTTTTTTTTTTTAATTCTTTCAGGAGATTATGCCCTCCTGCCTCAAGACAGCCATTATTGTTCCTGTACCTAAGAAGTCTGCCGTGTCTAGTCTTAATGACCACCACACTCTGGCTCTCGCCCCAATCCTGATGCAGTGGTTCCCCAGCACATCATAGACAACATCCCTGCCGGACTGGTTTCTGAATGGAAAGTGCTATAGAAATGCGAGTCCATTAACCATTCAGCATTTACATCACCATTACGGTCAGGGTTGTTTGTTGACTTCAGCTCAGCGTTCAACACAATCTCACCCATGAAGCTGATTGGAAAACTAAACACTCTGAGCTTGAGTACAACACTCTGCAACTGGATATTGGGCCTCCTCACAAGCAGATCCCAGAGAGTTCAGATTGGTAGTCACAGCACAACACACCAGTCCCCCAGGGCTGTGTGCTCAGCGCCCTCCTGTTCACACCGTAAACCTAGCACTCCCAGACATCTACTGCTAAACGTCAGCAAAACCTGATTTTTGGCTTAAGAAAAAGGAGACTAGTGCTGTTAGGCCACATTTGAAGTCCAATTATGTCACTACCCTGCGCAAAGGCTGTCCCAATTTAAAGGCTCCTCCAAATGCAGCCTTCAAATGCATCCTCCTTTCCCCTCTTTTTGGAGGACACACTACTACTATTCTTTATGGCCTTACAGGTCCCAAGATTCTTTGCGCACCTGAAAAAGAAGAAAGAGAGTGAGAAAATGGCGATATCACGTGACGTAGATCGTCACTTTTGCAGGCCTGGGCGGCAGAAATCATGAGGTAAGGGTAAAACATCTGGTGACCCAACCAGGAAATGCTCCAAAAGCTAGACTATCCCATTTGACAATGGTTGATGTGGTCTTTGAAGGTCTCTCTGAAGGACTTGCCTTTGAAGACCACAAAGGCCGGGTCCTTCGAAGGATGCAGACCCTGAATTGAGACATAGCAAAAGACACACACTCCTGTCTACACCAGTGGAGCTGAAATGGAGCAGCTATTTTAAAAAAAATAAAGATAAAAAAGGCTTGAACAATGTCCTTTTAATAAATATGATGTGTATAACATTTATTATTTACGTACAATTTATTTTTACATTTTACTTGAGGTCCATCTGATTTTGTATAATAAAGGTAGCCGGGACAGCCAAGAACAGGCACTCAGTCGCGGGTCCCACTGATCTCCCTCCATCTTGTTGTCCGGCAGATGACCAGGTGCACAACAATCTCTCTCAGCATCACTGACATGCGATGTTGTTAAATTCGGTGTATCGTTTCATCCCTAATTAAAACTGTTTGCAAGGCCCGTGTTGGTGTCTCTAAAGCCTTATTATCTTGAAAGTACTTTTGGCATCGTGTCCTATGAACCTGTACATAGCCCATAATAAATCTACTGACAGCCAAGATCTGTTTTGTCATTCCAACTTCAGACACCTCAAACTTCAGCAGGGTTGTTACCAGGGTTTTGCGTGCTCCTTGGTGGGTGGTCACGGAAGCCTGATAACACATCTGATGGCAGAGCAAATGTCACAATGAACTGACAAACTCTATTTCAACCTGGTCCATGTTTACGTAGTTTTAGCAAACTCAGAAATGACCGCACGACAAAAATACATTGCAGTATATGCCTCCAACAAGAAACCGCCATCAAAAAGCCACAAATAATGCTCAGAACAGCACCAAACTTCAGCAACACTACAAATAGGGTCTCAGCACATAGTTCGAGGCATCAAACCTCCACTAGCTTAGCCGGATTGCTATTGTAAAGTGAACACAACTCACCACTCTCCTGCCGCAGCATACTGTTGTGGAGAAGTCCCTGCGAGTTGATTACCGAGTGTGGTTAGAATTGCTCAGTTTAGTTCTTTTCCCTGTCTGCTCTCGATAATAACTGTTATGAACTGGTAGTCAAGACACACATGAACTTTGATTGCATTTCCTTGGAGTGATAATCATACATTTTCATCCTTGAGCTGCGGAACTCTACTGCACTCGGTAATCGACTTGCAGGGCTTCCCTGGTGTGACCATGGATTAAAGTTACACTGGAATATCGCTTTAAGCACAAGATGTAAAAAAACAGCCTGTACAGGTTAAAACAAGTTTGAGCATAAACATTGGAGCATATTGTGTTACATTTTTGACTGCAAAAACACTCGACTGGTTACAATGTCTGACCAAGCCAAAGAGGAGCAATTATTTTCATATCAGCCCAAATTCCTTAGAGGACTGTGATTTGCACGACCATAGCATAGCATTCCAATTAGGGAACACACACAAACATTGAGGGATGAACACACAAACACACACACGCACACACGCAGAACCTTGACCTGCTGTTTGTGTGGGGTCTGAGCTATTAGTCCTTGGATGTGCTGTGAATAAATGTTTGTGTGTGTGTGTGTGTGTGTGTGTGTGTGTGTGTGTGCACAATTAATTGCCTAACCAAGAGGTCAATGTTGAGTCAAGGATTTGTTGTTTATGTAACTGAGAGCTGTAGAAATGCAGGGAGAGAGAACAGCAGCTAAACTTACCACAACAACATATTAACTTAATGTTTATTAACTTTCATCTGTTGTATTGTCTGTCAAATCATTACAGCGTTGAACATTGAGTTCTAAAGGTTGAAAGTATATAGACACATGTTGAATTCAAACTCCAAACAAGAGGGGGGGGGGGCGGGGGTGTAGCGATTCACCAGAATAACAGCTTACTGCTCCTAACTGTATACTTTTTATTCTTTCATGATTGCTGTTGCTGGCCAGTTAGCCCAGTTAGCTGTCCACCAATGGGGGGGTGTTTACACCTGTAGCACAGATGCTTTCAACCCACCAGGAAAAGGAACTTTTCAGGCAGAGGGCAGGGGGGAACCCGTGAGTAAAGCTTGGAGGGGCACAGTGCCATAATGAGCGCCAGAGCTGGAGGTTGCATTGGTTGTGTCTAAGAAATGGAACCGGCTCAGTAGTCTGTCGGTGAACACTGCTGGAACATTATCGAACACAGCCTCTGTGAGATCAACGGAAGCCAGTGTGATGACAAGAAATGCAGTACCAAGGTAAACTGCAGCCACACCAATCACGCTTCTAACTCCCAGGTAAATTAAGCCATTGGGCTAGGGTGGAGACAGGAGAAGAATGAAGTGGCAATGGAGCAAGAGGGGGATCAGGCATTTAGCAGCAGGCAGTGGGGAGAAACATCAGACAGGGCCAGAATATTTTCTCATCCAACTGACTTAGGGATTTATTTGGACCAACTCAGAGTTGGTGATTGTTTGAACAGAGGGAAGCCAAACTAAGATTTTGGTGATTTTAATGGAGCTTCTGTTGAGTTTTAAAGGTGTGTGTTTTTAAGATGAGTTAACGAGGATTTTAAACTTATGTTAGTCTGGTAAATAGCTGTTAAGACTATTTCCTTTCTTGACAATTTGTGAGTTTATTTTGTTTATTTTTTTTATATTAAAAAAGCTGAGGGAGCTTGTGGAATGAAGCAAACTGACCACTCAAACAATTCTCTAAACTCAAACTATACAGTGGGAAACCTGAGCTATTAGTTACTGTCATAGCTACTATCTGACTCTCGACTCGTGAGGCACTGAGTGGTTTTATGAGACGGGCTAACTATATCGCATACTAACTATCTCTGTCACACAATAGGCAGAAGTCTTTGACATAATGGCAACTGTTAATTCTCCACATTCAGTTGGTTATTGTTGTCAATTTTAATTTGAGTTTTTTTACATTTTAAGTTTTACATATTGCACTTGAGGTAGAACATACTTACAAACTGTAAAATGACAGTTACAGTAAATGATTGCCTACAGACAGATTCATGTCCAAACTAAATTCAGTTCCTCTCTGAGATTTACATAAAAGGGAGAAACACAGTTGCACATTCTTGCACACAGACACACATACCCAGATCCAAACACACATTAGCCATTAGGTCATTGACTTGTTTCCCTGGGCCCAGTCTAATTAATGGTATCTAAGTGTCAGCCGGCCAACAAAGGCAGCTTATCTGTCCACTAACATGCTTTCCGTGTGTGTGTGTGTGTGTGTGTGTGTGTGTGTGTGTGTGTGTGTGTGTGTGTGTGTGTGTGTGTGTGTGTGTGTGAGAGAGAGAGAGAGAGAGACAGAGAGAGAGGGAGGGAGAGAGAGACACTAGTTGGCTTTGTTATTTGCATTCTGTATGCTTCACACAAACTGTTAACTCAAACAGTATATCTGGTAATTTCTGTTTTCGGTGGTGTTGGAGCTGCAGTTTTGTGCGTAAACACAACAACCCCCCCTGCTCTCACTCATTCTCCAGAGCCAGCTCTCTGGATGGCTGGCCTGTCTGCCCTACCTAACCAACCATGTGTTTACCAGCAGGGAAACTACATCTCACAGCACGCTGTATCAGCTCCTCCACTGGCTGTTTGTTTTTACAAACCCACTGTGAGAAAAACGCACAATATAAACCCATTAACACCAGCCAAACACTGAACATACAGTTAATAGATCATAACGTGTCAGTGACGCTGACAGAGATTTTTCTGGCCCTGGTCGTTAGCCGGATTATTGCATTGTAAGTGTACATACTCCAATTGTTCATCACCAAAGACAATTCATGGCTACTTTTGCACATGCTTAGGTCATGACCACCAACTTTTATTTCACTATAGGAGTAAAGCAGAGGTAACTCAAGTTCAAAAGTAAAATAAAATTGTATAAGCATAAAAGATGCTGTACACATCAGGACATTACTGAAGTCATCTTTTTATTTGTTTTTTATTATTGTGATCAATATCGTATCGTGCAATATTTATCATAGTGATATTGTACAATGAGGTTTTGGTATCATAAAGTACAGTTTCACTAAACTTTAAGGCTTATCATGTAATATAATACCTGGACAGTGACAGTAAAGAGCACAACTGAAGAGTGTTACCCCCACTAATCTGTTGTACATTTGCCCTCACCACCAAAAATGTATTCCTGTGCCTGAGTGGTCGCTAGTGGGAAATATCTTCCATGCAGGAAATGACTGAGAGAGAAAAGCTCACTGAAATAGCATCAACTGTGGGCTCCTACGCATGGCTGGCGCCCAAACATTTTGGGGCTGTTCAGCTGGACCGTGACCTTTACTGGAGCACGGGGTGAGGTAGATACTTCTGCTGGCTTTGTAGCCAGGGCAGGTGAGCAGCTGAGGCTTATTGGAGTAAAAAGGACTTGATGGAGAGAACAGTTCTTAATGTATGTTTAACGTGCTGCTTTAGGTTTTTGAGCGAATGGCCTATACTGTCATTTGTAACTAAGCAAGGTGTTGTTCTTTGTTTTTCTGTTCTTGTTCTGTGTAATCTTTGTTTCTGTGGCAGATAGTATGCACAATAACAGATTCTGTTCAAAGCACTACAAAGTCATTTTTCTGATGATTTTCTCCTACAATATAAATCCTTCAAGCAGGAGAAAATAAGCAGCTGCAACCTTTGGTTGTGAGGACAAATTACATATGCAGTTCATTGAACATGCACTGTCTTTGGTGAAAGTATTTACCTTTAAATGGCCACACTGGGATGTTATCATTTCCTTTACAGCGCCTAAAATGCTAACCGAGGAAAGCACAAATCCACTCAAATTTTCAAAATGAGTCATAGCACAAGTTTTTCTTATCATGCTTAATCTTCAATGTAAAGTGTTAGTGGAGTTCTGATTTACCACACAAACCCCTGTAAAAACAATAGGTAAAGAATTTTGTGTATTCCTAATGTTTTATGCATAGATATAGTCTGGATATACTCTTGCTTTTTGACTAGTGTAGTGACCTTTTCAGACCAAGGATGTGTTTTTTCTGTCTACCTTTTGGCTTTTCAATTTAGATATAAGTGTCAGTTTTACACACTTATGTCTAATTATTGTCACTTTGTCTACAGTTCTTTTCACGCACAATAAAAAAAACTGAATTAAAGTTTTGAAATGAATGTAGTTACAATGGTGACAATTCGTTTGAACTGCTGTTACATTGCTGGAATATTTCATGTATTGCATTTTTAATGCATTGCGATTCAATTTTGTGTGCGTGTGTGTGTTTGTGTATGTGGTTGAGACACCTAAAAAAAGAACAGATGTCTCGAGTTTATCAGAGCACAGCCATACATATAATCCCTGTCGAGCATCAGATCTCATCACCATGGAGCTACATTTATCATAATTTCTCAATACAAGGGGTTAATAAATCTATTTTGTAGTTCATTCTTGTTTGAGTCAATCTTGTTATTAAGTGCATTAATTTCTATAAACACGTATCAAAAGGAATCTGTATTTCCACCAGTGTTTTTGTGAAAAATGATTGAGTCTAACAACTAAAAATAGTAAATAGTATCTAATGTTTGGTACCTTGTGCATCATAAATTCCAATAATCAATGCTTTGATCCAGTGTAAATCTGATATTCAAGAAGTCAAATGAATGCAAAATTTTTCATGGACGTATTTTGCATAAAAAAGAGAAAGAGAATCTATGTTAGGGTTTATAGTGAGTTACTAAACAATGATTGGTTTTAGTTTTAGCATTTGATGGACCAACACAAACGTCTCCTCTTTCCATTTATTGCTATCTTTGTATTTCCTGAACAGATACACACAGATGTGCTGCTTAATGACACTGCCTATGGAAACTCAGGTGAGGTTTCGTAGTCCACAAAACATTTGTGGAGCTTCACAGCATACCTACCTCGCAGCATTCTCCTAAACAACTTAAGTAGCTGGGGGTAAAACAACCAAAAAATAGCATAAAATAGCTCCATTTGGCTTGTCGAGCGTAAATCAAGTCTCCAGAAGCTGAGATCCTGAAACGATTTCAAAAGATGTTATCTACACCCCTTTTTTACGCAAGGTTGATCGCATATTAAGTGTGTAAATAAAATTATTATGAATCAGTTTGGGATCCCAGGGCCTCCGTTTGTGGTCAGTATGACTTTTTGTGTGTTCCTTTTAGCTACTTACTCTTATTTCCTCTATAAATCTCAGTCTCTATAGTTAGTTATACCATCATTCAAACTAGAACAACCATCTAAAAAATTACTACACAAAAGTCCTGTAAATGATAATGATGAGATTCTAAACTGTAGTATCTGTCAAACTGATGTTGTATTTGTTTGCATTAGTTTCTGCAGGTGAAGTCATATTGTGTCCTGTATGTTGCACTTTTCAGGACTTTGTATTTATAACCATAAATAGAATTTAAGAGAATTTAATGTGTGTTGTTGTTTGTTTTTCACATCCTGGCAGCGGTTTGTTTCCATTTATATCACTACAGCAACCTTGCACAGGACAAACAGGTTTAGATGATGGATGGATAGATTGATACATTCTGCAATGACTTCTGCTCTTGAGCCATGATTGAGACTCACATCAAGACCTTCAAAACACAACGTGAAGTATATCCGGCTAAAAGTCTTTTCCAGCTCACACATTTTTCACATAGCTGACACACACACACGCACACACACACACACACACACACACACACACACACACACACACACACACACACACACACACGCACACACACGCATACCACCCTGCCCATTGTTGTTCAGTTCCGGTAGAATAAAAATTCCCACAGTTGGAATGGGTGACTGAGTACACACAAATATGGCAAATTTTAAGGTCTTGTCCAGAATCACTGGTAGAGTGGGACTGCAGTCACATAATAAGTCATGACCCAAAACCAGGTTAGATTTATGCTCTGTTTAGATGCATGGCAAGACAGTATGTCGGCTACTCTTAATGCTCAATACAGACTGTGGCGCTATGAATTTCTCCACCAACTACAAATCCGACAGAAAATGGCATATATCCAGTCCCAAATTGTCAGAGGTGTGCTTCAATGTGCTAAGTGGGAAGTGGGTTGACAGTGGCACTGAAGGACTATGGAGGCGTTCATTCAGTTGATAACCTGAGGTAAGCCGCCTGTGGCTTCTGAACTGTTATCAGCACAGTGCCCGGGGAGCTCTAAATAATGTGAAGAAAATGCAGAGTGGGAGGTGACACTTGAGTCTCAACAGACTGACCTATTTGATCAAATACAGACATATATTTTTCATTAATCAGGTCACTGACGAACATCAAAAATCATCAAAACATGTGTTCTATGTTGATTGGCCTTCAGAGTGACTTCTGTGCGTTCTCTGGACACAAGTAGAGCAGCTTCATACCACTACTACTTGTCAAGAGGGCGGCGACCTCAAACCTACACTAGAGCTGATCCCAGGACCAGACTGAACTGGAGCCAACAGGGCTCCTGGTTTGATACTCCTGGTTGGAGTTCTCAGGAAGTATCCACCTATTTTTGTTTTTATTGGTGTATTATCTGCTCAGGGGTTTTAGGAAATTTCCTAGTGGTGTCCAGATTTAATTGATAAAAAAAATAACTGTTTGTAATTGGTAATTTTGTAATGGTTTGGAAAGTTGGATGGATTGATGCCAGGCTTTATGATTACTGTGAGAACAGCAGGGCCAAACACAGGTAAGACCTTTATAAAAATACACTAACAATGTTGGATCTAATATAGTACTACTGATCTTATTGACAAAACATGACAAATACAAGTGATAGGCTTCAGCTGAGGTGGCAGAGGAGGCAGTAGGAGCAGGTTGCACAAGCTGACTAATTGGACTTGTGTTAAATGTAAGTGATTCATTCTGAGGGGTAATATGTTTGTACGTCCTTAAGTTTCGGACTGAGTACAGTCAAAAGCTCCATCACGTGAAGTGAATGAAAAATGATGATATGTGATCCCCAAACGCTGAGCCTGTTCTACAATCCTTGTATTGACCCTTGACCTGTCAGGCACAGGCAAGTCAAAACAATGCAAAGCCAAGGAGTAATCTCTGTTTCAGTCTAATGAGGAGCATGGGACACACACACACACACACACACACACACGCACGCACGCACGCACGCACGCACGCATGCACGCATGCACGCATGCAAACAATCACATGTTTCGGTCATAAATTGTCTTGATACACAAAATAAATCAGTTTCTCTGAAAGATCTCAGCTTACTAGTTTCTGTTACCTCTATCAGTTTAATATAAACTGAATATATCCCAAGGAAAGTGTCCATTCAGGCTGTTACTGTTAGTCTGTATGTGTGTATGTGTTGTGTCTGCATGTGTGTGTGTGTCTTGTAATACTCTGGAATGCTGGCCACACTAAAGGATTTCATATCCCTCAAATAACTGCAGAGCAGCCCCTTGCACATGCACACACACACGCACAAACACACTCACACTCCTTCCTCAGTATAACAGTCTTGAGATGGGGAGACCCCCTGCATAGTTTAACCTTTCTACTTCACTAATGTGTGTGTGTGTGTGTGTGTGTGTATACATCAGAGTTTCAGCCTGCAGCCCAGAGTTCAATAACTCTGTCGCTCTGTCTCACTTCTCTCCATGCCAAGTTATTACAGCTGAACCTGCTCACACTGTAGACTGGGCTCACCTCAACACGCACCTCAACACATCAGGAATATGAGCAAATCCCAGAAAATCTCTTCTGACTCAGTCCACTGTGATGAAAATGTAATCAGCTGCAGTGAAATTCAGCAATAATGATCCCTGACATTTTCATCAAAACAAGAAAATGCAAAAAACGTCATGAGGTGAACTGACAGAATAAAAGGACTGACATTTATTTTTTGAAAAAAATGGTCTTGCGTCTGTTTTCATCACACTTTTTTTCTGTACATCTGAATGCACTTTCATGTAAAAGGTGTAAGATAAGATTAGATAAACTTCTATTGTTCCCAGTGGCAGAAGTATTGCTGTCTGCTGCACACTGTCAGAAGTATTATAGAGGTACATGAAACCAAAATAAAGTAAAGTGACCCTGGTGGAAAATTGACAAATCTATGTTAACACTGGGTTGTCACCATTTTGGGGCTTTTTTTCCCTCCACGTCCATATATATATATATATATATATATATATATATATATATATATATATATATATATATATATATATATATATATATATATATATATATATATATATATATATATATATATACATATATATGTATATGTGCCTAGTTGTCTGCCTGACCACTGCTCGTTTACTCAACTTAATTCTCCGACTCCCATGTGAAAGAGAAGATCAGAGTGAAGCTAATAAAAATCAGGTGACACTTACACTTCCGCTCAGACCTCTAAATAAAAACACTTATCTCGCCTGAGCAGCGACAACCTGTATTCAGGTTTGACAGTACTGTAAGCTTATGTAAAATACATCACATGTCTTATAATTCCATCAGCTGGTTGTTTATCACACACACACAGAAATTTGAGAGCGACTTTGAGAAACCTCACTGTTGAGGATATTCTGCATAGATTAATTACACAGAATACTTCTTAGGCAACACATCTTCTTTACACATGTGCACAATGCATTTAAACAGCTTCAAAACTATATTTTACATGTGCACATTTCTTTTTCAGTTTTCATTTTGCACACAAAAGATGATAGACTGAAGGCTGTGAAATGATTTGAATCATTTCACCAGCTCAAAATATTAATGGTACTTATTTTCTGTAAACAAGAGTGTTTGGATTTTACTCCTTGGCTCATGACCCTCAGATTTAAGCCCATGATAACGTAAAAAATAATTAATTTACGATATTTAGATGACGGGACATTCTTGAGCAGCTGTGAAGAGACAGATAAGGAGGCAATGCCATCAGTTGACGACAGAGGTCAGAAGAAAATGTCGGGTCCTTCATCCACCTCCAAGTGGCCAGGTGCGCGCTTTTATTTTGAAGGCAGATCGCCCGTTTTCCTGTTATTGTTGCTTCTTAACGGTCCTCACGTTGACGCGACTGACTCCACCGACCCACCGGATCTCTGCTTCCATATGACCGGGCTTTTATTCACAGCGGGGCTCATACACATGCTGCAGCACTCCCTCTGTGGAATAAGCAGCCGCTGGACCCAGACAGACAGACAGGCAGGCCGACAGACAGATAGACACAGAGAGAGAGAGAGAGAGAGACAGAGAGAGAGAGAGAGAGAGAGAGAGAGAAGAGAGAGAGAGAGCGCAAATGAAAGAGTGTTATCAGAGGGAGAGGGGAGCGCACACTCAGGAGGGCTTTTTAAATGTCTCTTTTTATGCTTCTTGGATCATAATCACTTGAGAACTTTGTAAGCATGCACCTTCTGGGAATATCTGTTCTCCTGGCATACCTCCTCTACGCCAACCTCGCCAGCGACTTCAGCCACAACGACTATTATGATTACTACGAGCAGGAGCAGATGGACGAGCCGGTAAGTTAAAGGAAATAATAAGCGGAACTTGCATGGAGTGAAGCAACCACAGTCAACCCTCTTTCTTTCTTTCTTTCTTTCTTTCTTTCTTTCTTTCTTTCTTTCTTTCTTTCTTTCTTTCTTTCTTTCTTTCTTTCTTTCACTCACTCATTTAATCTTGAGATGATCCAACTTGACACATTTAAGTCAAAAGTAAAGATGTGGATGGAGGGGGGACATCACAGAAGAAAAATGAGTAATTTGATTTCCTTCTTATTTGACCATGTTATTTGAGGGCGTCTGCAGCTATAAGTGAAGGGAACATTTTAACATATCATCCAAAAAAAAACAGGGAGGTGAATCTGAGGATAGACACTGCACAGTGGAACCACTTCATAAGGATTTCTGCCAGCCTCAACAGGTGTGTCAGCTGAGTTGATGTAGGAAAGTTTGGTCAGAGCATCTATAACAAACATTGTTGCTCCAGTAATTTAGTTAAAGGCCATAAAGAATTTATCAACTGCCTGGCATTAGCCTTTCCACTTAAACCTGGTCTAAACTGTCTGAAATCCAGCGCTAATTCATTAAACGTTCAGTTCTCCTCTACCTGTTTCACTATCCATACAAAGTGTGCAGCACACACTGGAGGTGTGGGCTTTGAGAGAAGCAAAGAAGAAGGAAAGTGTGCAAATGACGACTTCTTGTTGCATTATGGGAACTGTAGGATCCAGCACTTTAGAAGCTTGAGTCATACAAGGGGTTAGTGTCACAATGTCTTTTTCTATTTGGACCATTCTTGTTTAAACTTTCTCTCCTCAGTGCCATTGCTTGATAATAATGCACTGAAATCACTGGTTTACTCCTTTATTTGATGAAAGCAAGACAACACATCCTCACTCCTACAACAACAGCTCAATAGGTCAATTGCCAGTGACTCCCAAAAACCTGTATCACCATTCCTAAAACAACATGACTGTTGCAGCGTACCAGTGACGGGCACTCTGGACCTTTGTTGTATGCTCTGAGTTGTGGTTTGGCTTAAATGATTAACATCAGTTACAAACATACCTACGTTATATATGCAATTTAAGTGATATAATTTACCTTAAGATACCTAACTGTTAGTAAGTTTAAATAACTCACTGTTGACTTTTGGTTTGACACTGTACATGAACAGTGCTCTCCTGAGTGAAGGTCCTGAGTTTGTTTGACCCAAACATCCATCCCGGTCCCTCTCACTATATCGCTATTCGTACTGCTTCATCTGACTTCCTCCTTTGCTGCCCTAATTATCAGTACAGCCAATAGAGGTCATCACCTAACAATGAACATAAATATGAATCATAATGAGCTGCTTTCACTGGAATGATTGTTTTTGTTGCCCTAGATCAGATCATAGACACAAACTTGTGTCATCATTTGGTGAACTCTTCAGCTACTGTCATTTTCTATGTGTCTTCAAGGTGTTACATGTATAAAATTGTTAAATTTGTGTGCTTTACTCTGAATTATGTACATTTTAGAAGCAGAACATGCCCCCTTGTCCCCTGAAAAAATTATTTACCCATTTCTGGGGCACATGGCTACTGATATTAGAGAGAAAAAAAATCTGATATCGCTACATCGGCCAGTACACACATATTTTGAAATGAGCCATCAAATTACGAAAAATAAACCCCGTAATGTAGGCAGGATATCTGACGGATTAAAGTTAAACTTTATTGTCCAGAATGACATCAGTGCATTGAAACAGCAGTGTTCTGTGAATCAAAGGTTTGGGGACAAATCAGGCAACACACACACCCATACCAAAAAAACTGTGAAAGTATCAGTCAACTGATATATAAGTTGGGCTCTACCGAGAATGCCCTGAAAAAGTGGTACATTCTTTGGAAATGTTCAAGTAACAAAATGCCACAAATCTGTTCAAACGTGGCCAGAAAAAAAGAAGAAAAACTCACCCCCAAGTGCCTGCACTTTCTCCCCCTCACACTGTTTTATATTAATACACTTTCCAAGTTACATTTCCCAAGTGTGTTTGTGAGTGTGTACGTGTGTGTGCGTGTGTTTGTGGCTTTACACAGGCAGAAACAAAAGGCCCGTTAGTAACAGTCGGTGCTCCCAATGAGAAGCCAAAGCCAGATCTCTTTGAGTGTATTTTCCTAACTGATTGTAATCTTCTGTTCTGGTGCACAGGATATCATTAAAGGTTTAGCCTGAGGCTTTTCTGCTGAGCCTCAGGATGTGAGAGGTCAGGGACAGAAAGAGATACACAAACACTGATTCTGTCTGTCACAATATGAAGTAGCTTTTGATTGTTTTACACACAGAAGGTAACATTGATATTTACTGGCTTTTGTTATAAGGTGATTATCCGTCTGTCGAGTTGAATAATAAGAGTTGGATTGATGCACCATTGAAACATACTTTTCTTTAATGTGATGCCAGCGCAGCAGATTGAATTGAACAAACTGCTAAAGAACGTGGCAGAGAGAGGAAGGGAAGCAATGAGAGAGAGCAGTGAACATTTTCCAGGGGGGAGGATTAGAACGGAGTGTTTTCAAATCAGCCAGAGAAAGGAGCCAATGAAGATAGGTGTCACAGGGGTCAAGTGTGTGTGTGTGAGTGTGTGTGTGTGTGTGTGTGTGTGTGTGGGGGGGGGGGGGGCCTAAGTGCTAAGCAGTAACATGCAGCCATTTGATCATAGCAGACTCTTAATTGGAATGATGAGTTTTTTCTCTCAACTCCTGTCCTCTACCTTTAAAGTCCTCATTTATTCTGAGGAATGCGAGAAACAACTGAGACTGACTCATCTCCCCTGTCAGCTGAAAACCTCACAGAGTTTTCAGTTGTCTTAAGGATTTAAAAAACAGTTGAGTATTCTTACATCAGCATGCTGGAGATAACGCGGTATGGTAGGAATTAGGTTTTTTTAAACAAGCATTTAATCTGCTTTCCACGCTTGATTCACTTACTTGAGTGGTTCAGTCGGTTTTGATAAGCTTACTGCTGGAAAGATTTTGGTTTGAAGACCAAGTCATCTCTAGCCTTCTCAAGGCCTTTTTTGATTAAGTATGCAGGCTTAATATCCCTTTTTACTCCATTTGTGGCTTTAGTTTACTTTAATTGTTTGAATACAGATTCTATTTGTATTGTCCACATTCAAACAGACAAGTTTTAAAGGAACAATAAATTAATTAAATTAATAGATCGAATTTGTTTACAGGCCTTGGACTGGATTGCCATCAGAGCAGGTGATGTGAGGGAAATGCACATTTTCCCATTAATTTCAGTGAAGATAGTCCATTTTGGCTGCGACGGTGTAACAAAAAAAACTTGACGACTAAAATTTTGCGATGCCAAGTTTCAGTGGCCAGACACTTAAGATGGTTATCAGACTGGCAGCAGGAACGACTGAAACCAAAGCAGAGGGTAATGTAGTGTGTCATGTGCATTCACTCAGTTTGGCTTTGTGCACCAGTTTATAAAAAAAATCACGACAATCACTGTAGGACCGTTATACCTAATCTATCAGGTCAGTAGCAGGGCATGTTAGCTAGCATGGCTGAAGGCTTCAGGGGGCCACAACGGACATTTCTCCGTGTAGCGTGATATTCCACTAGTGGTCACTGTGTTTGGTCCTGTACCCCAGTTCAAGAAGCACAGTAAATATCTGCCTCATCCTAGCATGCTAGTAGCATAACAACATAGCAGCTTTGCCTTTCAGCAAACTGATCAACAAACACATACATACGGACCATGGAGTGACACTGCCACACAAACCTGCACCGAAACACTGCACCACCGATTCTGACCTAAGTGTCCAACTGTGACACATGACTGCACATGTAAAAGAAAGTTTAACCTTTGTGCCTCCAGAGGGAGCTGTGAAGTCTGATAAATGTTCTCAGTCACCATCAGTTTTGGTTGAAGGGTACATTATAGCTACATGAGCTACAACTAGCATAACACACCCAAATCTCTGGCTAAACTCTGCTGACAATCCAGTTGCATTGTGGGTAATGTAGGTAGCAATTTTGTGACAAAGAAGAAATAAAGTAATAAAAAGACGCAATGATTTTGATACTTAAGAAACTGAACTGTTAGGGGAAAGACATGGAATTTTGCTGACAGACACATGGCCACCAAACATCACTGGTCAGCGTTGCCAGATTTATTCTACAATAATTTTGCCCTCTGTACAGTCTACGATTGATAATGTCAAAATTGCCATTATGTATAATAGTTTGACTATTTTGTGACGCTTGTTAGTTGTTGGTTTTATAGCTACATTATCTTATTTCAATGAAATTCATGACAGGAAAAGCAAAATATGGATCTTCCATCTCACGTGACATCTTTCCAGCCAGTCATGTTTGGGTGTATGTTTATCATTTCCCATCTTGTAATGCTGTCACTGGCTATTAAGGGTATTATTGCTACATATTAACAAATTATATTAATTACACACTAGGAAATTCTATGTATCCAGTGAACAGACTTCACCAACTACTGAGGGAAATATCTGGCAGTACAGCAAGTTGAACAGTGATTATTTGGTGTACATGACTGTCTCCAAGGGTTAATGGTAACGTCTTGGACTCACCACTACAGTTCATTTTCCAGCCTTTGACAGCTTTCTCATTACTCATAGTCACTTGATTTTATGTTTGTATCAAAATATTGAATAATTGGGGATAATTCATTTAATTGATAATAGTGATTTTTATATTTGATTACTTCTGCAGCCCTTGATTGGTGACTCTAAATTACCTGTAGGAATGGTTGTCTGTCATAATCATATTAATCCCTTGTCAACCTATCCTGGTAGTTCTAGACAGCATAAAGCCCCAATCAGAGCTGTGCTATGGTGAGTATGATTGATTATTATTACACGTTTTCACAGTTAGGCTCTAGTCAGCCAGTCCATTCATCTATACAATAGTATGTTCAGAGTTAAAATATTTCCTCAGCTACTGATCAGTTAGACTTGACATTTGACAGTTATTATCAGTGGGGCAAAATGACTACTTGCAATCAGAATTATTTTTTGGATATTGTACATAATGCACATGTATATAATATGTATATTTATTGCAAAATGAATTAGTGCTACTCTTGGTCTCTATATGTAATGCATTATCCTGAATAAATCAGTTGAAGCTGATTAAAAAACTATCAATATAAAGTCTAAAGAGCCTATGCTCCTGTTCTGATGAGGATAGGCGCTACTGTCTGTAACACATCAACAAACACACTTAAATGAATTTCAGAGTCAGTCTAGGAAATCCATGACTCACCCGACTCACTACATTTGGCTTCATCTGGAGTCTGCATCACTGGTGAACGCTGTTCAGTGCTATTTGTCTTCATGACTTTTTCAGGTTATCATTTTCATTGGCTTTCCAAATACAGTTTTCATTTTGACTCATAGGATCTGCTCCGGATCTTCTTTGGGTTTTTCTGAGAGTAAGACGTACCAACCTAACAGTCCTGCACCAAATAATATTTAAGAATAACAGTGTTAGTGGGTAATAATACTACTTTACGGAAATGATTTCCACCCAGATGGGATACATTTTACCACACATAACAAATACAGTGAATGCCAATAGTTTAGACGAACACAAGAAAGTACTTCAATCTTAATTTAGTCATATTTGTTGTTATTGGCCACTTCTGCAGGTCAGGCATTTTTTGAGACAGTGTTGGAGCTTTCACCCCAAGTTTGAATTTGGTTTGATCAGTGTTACGCACCTGATCATGACTGTTACATGTTTCCATCCAACACCTCTGCAACCAATCAGGTGTTCACACTGCTGCACTATGTCATACATACTCAGGATTTGCCATTGCTCTCCAACACTGTAGCTAGCTAACAATGCAGACAAATCTACAGCTATGCAAACGTAAGGATAAACATACGCAGTATGCTGTGAATAGAATAGACAATACTGGAATTTATGAACAGCACTTGTGTTGATGCTTTTGTACTTTGCATCACATCTTTTAAATATGGTTGCTCGCTACTTTCTGCTTCTCTTATGTGTTTTGGAGAAGGTGGAGGAGGACTGGCTCGATGGTTTTACTGTTCATTCATTTTCAGTTATGGTTATGTTTAGGTAACTCAAATCATATGATGAGGGTCAGAAAAAGGTTGTGCTTGGTTAAACATTGAAATACTGAGTTGTAACTTGAAGCAGAAGACAGAACACAAACCATGACCTTTGGTGTCAAATGTTTTGTACACCTAACCATTCACCCCAAGCTCTGTCCCCGTTTGCCCTGGTTGTAAAAGGTCAACTCACAGTCCAGCAGTGGGAACAAATATTACAAGTGAATATATAAGCTGCAGCATGTTTCCTTTGCAAATATAGATTTATTATATCCGATTGTAGTTCAACAAGCTATGAATGGGTAAACTGGCTGTGCATATTGTCATTCTGACAGTCTGATTCCTACACAGGTCCTTCACTCAACTAGAGAAATGTCCTACAAAGCAACGTTGAATGACCAAACAAAAGAAACGTAATAAGTCTAACTGTCTTTGGCAACTTATATGAGGAAAACAATACTGCAGCTATACATGGAGATATTTCTGCCCTCCTGCCCGTCCTACTGTAGTTATATAATTTAGAGTGAAAAATGTAACTTTAACACTTTCCAGGATGTTTGGTGGGTCAGGATCTCAATCACAACACATTATAACAGCATCCATATGATTATAAACTGTCTGCGGGTTTAGATTGACAGGAGGAAACCTAGTACCAGAGCACCTTGAAAACACACCAATGTCATCATCATGACGTGTACCGTCATGCCTCTTTAGGAGCTGCAGGGCTGGCTTTCTGTGTGAATTACACAGCGGTTTGTCTTTAAGGTGGAGAAGCTTCGTTCTGTGGGAAGACAACTGGCAAACCACCATTGTGTCGATAATGTGGCTTCTCTGCGTGAAAGGGGCTAGTAGTGATGTGCAATACCACTAAATTTCTTTTCCTTCCTAACACCAAACCCAGGCTGTTTAATTGTCGCTGATGCCCATACAATGCTGATAGTTTGTACACGAGCTTGATGAAACATTATTCTGCACTTTTAAGAATGGGAACTCCATTTTGAACATCAACTCATGAATTGAAGCCTAGACAGACATCTTTCTGTGTGCCGAGGCCAGTGCTTGTCATCAGCCAAAGCTCCCCTCTCTCTCTGTACCTGGATTATACCTGCCAGTGCCAAAGGACTCAGTGATTGAAGTCTGTCTGGTCTTAGCAGCACCTTTCTTCTCATCCTCCTCAGACAACTACTGGATAACTTCATTATATTCTGTATTGATTGAATCTCAGATACTTAACAAGGTTTGTAGTGTTGCTGCATGACCCCATAGTCCTAACACACACATCATATACTCATCCCATCACATGAGCCAGCTCTGTAGAGCAGGGGTTAGTACTGTTGCCTTGCAGCAAGAAGGACCAGCGCCTTTCTTTGTCAAGTTCTGCAGTTGGTCCCCAGGTTTGTTTGCTGTCGCTGCTCCCTTGGGATGGCTTAAATGCAGAGTACCAGGCTGACCACGCTGTAGTAGCTCCTATGATTTGAACTAAAACCTGTGATAGTGTAGTTACTTTGCTGTGTCCTTGATAATGATAACACACATTTACCGAAGATTATTAAGTTTAGGTATCAATCCAAATTCCTGATTTGGTCTGACAGTGGCCTTGAAGTGAGGATGGGTCCTAGCAGGGCTCTGTAGCAAGAAAGAAAGTTTCCAACCTTCATGCAATTTGTTGATGCCCTGAACTCTGAAATAGACGAATGGATATGGTGAAATTCTCGCTATAACACCAGTATCTCCCTCTCTGTCTCCAGGAGTCTGTCTCAATGTCTCTCTCTCACCCTTTATGGGCTGTGGTTGCTCCATAACTCTTTCTTCATCATGATGAAGATGACTAAGAATAGAACAATATCAATGCCTTTGTCTTCTTTTTTTTTTTTTTTTTTTTTAGCCTTTTTCCTGACCCAGTCACCACATAATCTCTAAGTTTCTATTTATTCACTCAGTGTTTCACTCCTTCTCTCTCCTTCTCTGTCTGTATCTCTCGCCCATATTTCACAACCCCCTGGAGTCTACAAAAGAATGTGGTTTGTAATTAACTATCATTTCCAAGGAATTTTCTGTGATTTCTCTGTGGACAGTCCAGCACAGTCCACTGCTATGCCTGAGAGTTTACATACGTTTCATTAGTTTCAAATGACAACCTTGTTAACTGTCTAAAAATCTAAAAAATGCTGAATGTTTTTCTAGATTCAAATAGAAGTAGGTGCTGTGTGTTAGTATTGAGCGTTTGTGTGGCACCTTGTAGTTTCTGGTTCAAAAGGTGATATTAACACATTAACAAATAAACAGCACATTGAATACAAGACGTTACTGTGCTCTCCATGTGTAACTGGAATTAATGGTTTCTAGACAAGTATGCTGATGTTTAATATTCAGTGTGACAGTTAAAGGATGAGCATCTGCATTAGCCTTACCTTCAATCTATGCAAATGGCCATGTTTCTACGTCAAAGTATAAAACACAGAATGTTCAAACACAGCTCTGTGCTGCATTGGGGATATAGCTTTAGTGCTCCAACTTCAGACTAAACCTAGGCTCATGTAGAAGCAGACATTAACAATATGGAGATGAGACCTCTCACCAAATGTCAACCAATACCTTACCCAAATGCTGTTTAGTTTGTTTCAACTAGTGCAGTGCCCGTAGGAAGCATGTATTCCTATAGAAAAGTGGGAGGTTAAGTAGCTTTTTCATGGATGGCCAAATGAGGCTGTGTTTGAAGGTGGGACGTCAGGGATATTTAGATTTGTTCTGAAATCCGATACTCCAGGCTATAATTGGCCGTTTTTGTCTGTTTTTGATTTTGCCATTATATTTCACCTTAAAAACTATTTACTTGGTGTCATTATTTTCAGCATAACCTCACATGTGTGACTGTACAGTTATTTTTTTTATTTTGACATACTATATTAACATTCATTAAACAAAAAAAACGACTCCACTACACACTAAACACACTACATAACACACTAACTATACACTCCAAACATGCTAAACGTCACAAATCTCTCAACTCTCAATGTCACTGTCTCTATCGCTGTCTACACCGACCGTCGTTGTCTGTCATTCATCGGCCTCCGTCCCTCCCACAACTTCCTGTTCCTCAGCAACCAAACTTGCTACTTGGACACTTTCGTGACAAAAGCCCATTTTTACCGTTTCTTCCTGCACCAGACACAAAGCAAACGTGACGGCAATGTTCGCGAAAAAGTGTGGCGGACATTATTTACCCTTTCCTGGTGCGTCTGTCGACTCCGGAATCTGTGCAACTCCGGATCTCCTCAGACTGGAACAGACTCGGTCCGGACTCGTTTAGTCTCATTAATCCACAACAGTCAGTTTAGATGCACAGAACACGACCGAACCGCCGGCAAAATCCCGGTCCAGCTCGCGCCGCTGCAGGTATGAATCTGCTCGTTTCTTAGCGTATGGCGTGGAAGTGGGCTCTGCAGTGATTGGCTCTGGTGCGCATGTGACTGTGGTGGCTCCGGTGACAATGCTTGCAGAATTTGTAAAGCATTCATGAAATAATTTTAACGGTATCATTGCAGTCCAAACAAATCTGACGTCTCACACCCTTGAACCAAGCAGCAGCCATGTTGAAACTCTCAGGTCAGTCTGATCCTGATCTGCAGAGATATTTGAGGAACACACACACTCACACACACACACACAAACAGACAGAGATTCCTTGCTTTTATAGAGATATTAAACCCACCATGGCCTTTTATATATAAGAAGTCGAATGAGATATTATTTAAAGATGATATGCACCTCTTTGTGATTGAGTTCTCTGTGGCTAATTTCGACTGACCAGTGTTAATGCATGGCTTTTAAACTTTTGTTGCTCTGTGAACTTAAAAGATGTGAGGATTCATTCAGAGTTTTTTTAACATCTGAAGGTTAACCAGTTGGTGTTGGACTTTCCAAAGACTGACATGCAGACCTAACCAGTTGACACAATGCGTTTTAGGATTTGTGTGTCTGAATGGGAGGTGTGTGTGGGGGGGGGGTGAATGGGAGTGAATGTAGGGTGACAGAGGGTCAGTGAGAATAGAATGCATAATGAAGTGAGGCTTTTCAGAATTTACAAGCCATGAGGCAGTGTTTCTATTCAAAATAGGGATGTCCTGAGCTGAAGTGTGTGAGACGCAGCCCATGCTTGGTACCTCCATATCACCCACTGCTATTTTCATATCCATACGTTGTCAGGTAAAATGACGTGGATGCGTTGCTTGTCTATTTCACACGTGTTGAGCATCTCCTTGATTGCCTGATTTACATGTTCTGCTGTATAAGACCCACGAAACTAGTGCGCATACTGGCACGTTGTAACTCGAAAATGGAAGGCATCTGATCCCAGATGAGCTGGTTATCCAGAGTGATTGATTAATTTACCTTCTCTGTAATATTTTTGGCCATGTCGCTGTCTCGAGGATATTTTTTATCAAATTTGTAGTATTAAATGCAGCTCTTTTGTTACCCCCTCGGGAAACGGTCTAATTTAAGTAATTTCCACACTGCAGACATTTTATCCACAGGTTTGAGCACGAGCATGTCTGAGTTCTGCCACAAATTGCGCTCTGACATAAAAATGGGTCCATGTTCAAAATTGCCGATCCCGATCAGTGGAAAAATTCCCATATCAGCCCATAACGATCCTGCAGATCGGATCGGGACATCCCCAATAAGAACTGCAGTACCCCATCTCATTAATTTTATTATCACCACATAAGACGTTATGCATCCGTTGGTTGGTTTGTCATTAGGCTTATACAAAACTTGAACAGAGCTCCATTTAACCTGGATGGAGGATGGTCCTTGGCCAGAATAGACCCCATTAACTTTTGGTTTCAGATCCAGTGGAAGAATTCATGAATTTGTTCTCACTTCCTTTAATATTACAGAAACATTTTCATGAATCTCTCAGGGAATAATACATTCAGTTAATGAAAAAAAAAGCTGGCGTATTTAGGTGGCATATCTATGAGTGAGTACAAAAGGGGACTGTTGAGCCTTGGAGCGCTTAGTTATCACTTATATGACTTTTGTAGACTTTATAAGACTTTCTGTATAATTTTAGTCACATCAATTGGTGACATTGCTCTGTCTCACAGTTTCATGGAGTTAGACTCATCATCATTATCCACTTAAGCAGTTTTGGTCCGGAATGGTATTAATGAGTGTTGTCATACAATTCTTAATAATTGCTGGTGGTTTCAGCTTTGATAAACTTATCGTGAATTACAGTGTCACATTACTGGAATCTCTAACGTTGACACAATACCTTAGAAAATATTGATACTTCAGTACCACAGGGAAACAACACAACATTGAGGGGATAACAATGTAGATTTTTATGCTATAGCCCTGTTCAGTTTCTTGGCTTCATTTGAGTTTTCAACATACTTTCTTTGTTGTTCAAAAACAGCAGGTCGGGTAGGCTGTAAGTGTGTTGTTTTAGTTAGGTTGACCCTCCTCAGTGTCTCTCTGGTACTGTCAGGGAATATCACAGCTTTTAGAAAGCTTATTTTTTTTTCTCTAGAGATCTGATTTTAAGAATAACTAGATTATTGGATTCATTTGGGACGTAACGTGTCTTTGGCAATGAATGGTTGGACTGTAGTGGTTAAAGGTGTAAAGCTTCACTGGCCTCACATTTTGATTACAAATCAGCTAGCAACAATTTGAATGCAAACGATTCTGGATGCTTTGCATTTTATTTCAGTGTCTGGCATCCTCAATGATCTATATTACTGCACATGGCTACTTTTCACCCTTTAAATTCCCCCTTTTATGCAGAAAGTCCTTCCAATAACCAGACTACAGAAGTCAATAAAATAAAAGCTACATCTTTTCAATACATAAACATTACAAAAACAAAACATTCATCCATGTGCAGCGCCTTACACGTTTGTTGTAATTGATTATAATAGTTTTCACATGGCAGCTTGAAGATTAGGCATTTATTGACTCTGCTGCACACACCTCTCTCAGAGTTGGATGGTAAAGTTGACAGTGCCTCCCCAAATATTATCTGATTAGCTGGTCTTGTAACAGTCATTGTTTATGGCTGCAGACGTTAGCTTCAGGTGAAAATGGCAAGTCATGGTCAGCGATAAATCTGACATGTGCCCTGAGATGTCCCTTTTAAAAAATGCTTGGTGGTTTTTTTGGATTATCACTCTTAGATAATCTCTGCCTCGCTCTGACAAACCTCCTGCATAAGAAATGTTGATTGAAGGTGGACATTAGGCTATCAGCTATCACCATAAACTGTAGACTTTTGATTATGCTGCATTTCTGCATCAATGCCAGATCTTCCATGTCTGCATTGGGATGCATTTTATAATCCAGAAATTTCTAAGAATGGTCCAGTCAGTTTTCTGATATTACTGCAAATACTCAATCCTTGCTGCTGCAATGATGCAAATTACACATGGGTTCTTTTTCAATCCTTGAAACTTATGTTTCACATCCCTGTAATTCTCGATTGTCTCTGGGTGTTTCCCAAAATACACCTTGGTCTCTGCAATATTATAAATTGCCAATGGTATTTTTTCTGGTTCTGTAAAGACTCGCAGATGTTTTCTCTTTGTGAGTCATATGAGCAGCTGGTTTCACACTCAGATTCTACAACTCAAAAAAAGGTCTAAATCAATAGGCAGTTAAAATTGAAATGTGATTAAAACTGACAGCATAGCCATGGCATACGTGTGTGTGTGTGTGTGTGTGTGTGTGTGTGTGTGTGTGTGTGTGTGTGTGTGTGTGTGTGTGTGTTTATGTGGGTATCTAGTGTAATCCCATACCTCAACTTGTGTGCGGAGGCACATGTGTGAAGACTTGCCTATGTGTGAATGCATTAAGGGGACTTTTGCCCGCAACGTCTTTCATAGATTGTCAGAGCAACCTCCAGCTTGGCAAAACTGAGTCATGCTTTGGTTTTGGACCTCAGCATTAGTTACCATGCGTTGGGGATGCATTCAGGATGTACTGTACAATGTTGCTATGGACAGCTGAAGCCACAACTTTTATATCCAGCCTATATTTGTTTACATTTCAGCTAATTGGCACCGTTAGGGTTAGGGTTAGTGTACTAAAAAAGTGTACTAAATTAGATATTAGCAATGCCTTTTTAGATTATAGGCACCTGCAAAATTTTAATCATGAAGGCCACAAATTCCAAAGCTGCACATGTGGCTTAGGTTCAGATCACTCAATCACTGTCCAGTTTTGACAGCAATTTTGTACTGGTCGGAGAAGCTGTCAACTAGCTAGAGCTTTGTGACGGGGGAAGATTCTAAAAAGATTAAAATGGTTGTGTCATTTGGACATAAACACAAGAGGTTTTATACTGGTCCTATTGAAAATATATTATTGTAAGGTCACCAACATGAAACCATGGACCAGTAGGGACATTGTGGTCTGAACTAGTTCATCTTAGAATAGTTCATCAGATGACCAGGTTTTAAATCAAGACTCATCTGTGGCTGAAAAACTACTTTTAAGGGAGCAGTTCACCCATCTGCCTTGGGAAACGTAATGCATAATGTAAAATGATATGCCAAATAAACTTAAGTTTTATTTCAGATCTATGCAATTTAATAGTGTCTCAAATGAACCCAAGTTAATGTCACAACAACAGTGAACACAATCATAGATGGCTGTGAACTGCATATTAGCATTACGTATATCTATTACAGTGTGCAATGGTTTGTATAATGTCTTGAGAAACAAGTTGGATTTGTGTGTTTGACTTTCTGACAGGTCTTTTCCGTGTCTGCTGCGCCTGAGTGTTTTACCATCTGTGCTTTTCTTCTAGCAATGTTTCACTGGCTTGGCCTCCTCTTTGGAAAACACTGTTGAACAATTCATAACACTTCATAACATTTTTGTATTTGTACAAACAAGTGCAGTTGTCTTGTGAAAAATAAGCACCCCTTCCTTGATATGAGTGAACCAGTATAACATTTTCCTTCTTGTTATGTGATGCTGTCAGTCATTAATCCTCAAAATGTCAGAGACCGAGGAAGGAGAAAGGAAACACCTCAAGATATGAGCATGAAAGTTCATTGTTGACTTTGTTAGACCACATGTCACATGAGAAACTAGGATGTGCATACGTCTAAACCTAATCCATTGTCTTCAATAAATTACATTACAAGTAATATATATACATATCTATCTATCTATCTATCTATCTATCTATCTATCTATCTATCTATATATATAATATATATTTTCCTGGATCTGTCCCCTTATCCTGATCAGCACCAGAATATAACTTTTCTGGACTAAAACTCATCATCCCTATACATTTGATGGAAATCTGTTTGAGCGGATTTGGTCTAAACCTGTTGATAAACTAACCGACTAACAACCAACCAACCAACCAACCAACCAACCAGCCAACCACAGATTTGGACAGTGGTTTGAAGCAGCTTTTCAAGCAAATTCTTTTCAAGCAGCTTTTATTGGCTATTCACGTGTTTCATCGCAATATTCTAATTTGTCATTTTTGTCCAAAGCGTTTTTGTTTGGGGGGGGGGGGGCACTTAGTTCTCCTCATAAATACAGTTCTTCATCCAATATCTTTTTGTCATGGGCTTGTAGGCAACTTCCTTATTTTCACTTCATGCATTGGCGTAGCCTAAATGACTTTTCAATGGGCTGCCCTGTCACTCAACAACCAATCACCATTGTCAGCGCTTCTAAGTGCGTCCTTATAAAATGACGTCATCCACAGCAACAGAGAGTTACTTACAGTTTAGGAGTTCAGTGTTTTCATAACTAAAAGTCATAACTTTTAGTCTGATTTAGGAGTACTCCTAACATTAGGATAAAAGTCTTTGTGAATACGGGCCCAGAATATATAAACGTTATGTGACATGAGTGTATTTAATAAGAAATGTGGCAAAGAAGGTGTTGGTCACTCAAATATGAAAAGCAGGTCCACCTTAAAGGTCGGTCAACCTTGAGTGAGCCTGGGTTGAAGTTGTCACAAATTCCATTTCTAACTCCAAGCAAGACTCGACTTGGCTTGGGTCTTAACAAGCTGTAGCATTTATTCACTCTCCACACACTATTCTGCTACCTTCATCTCTATAATGTTACAGTGAACCTCACACTCACTCAAACACACACTGTCTGTCTGTCTCTACCATATTCCCTTATTTCAGACAGAAGTGTGCTACTTGTTTAACACATTTTTGCTTAAAAAAAAACAATAACTATTTGCACAAAGATTCTGTGATGCTTAGGCCAGTGTGGATTGCGGATTATTGGTCTGGCCATAGCTAAAGTTATCAAATAGATAGAGTGGAGTGAAAATATTAAATAGCAGAAAATGGAAATACTGAGGCAAGCACCTCAAAATTGGGCATTAAAGTACAGTACATAAGTAAATTGTTGTTAAATTCCATCACTGACTATTCTGAACTATGAGAATACGATTTTAATTTAGCCTGTAAATGTGTATCAGTTCTAATTATTAGTTTTTGGTAACCTGGATTACTAATAATCAGTATTGGCCCTCGAAAAAAGGATATTGGTCGGCCCCTAATTGAAACGGTTTTAGATATTCAGACTTACCATGTGAAGAAAAACTATTTCCAACATCTAACAACCTACATTTGGGCCAAATTTAGGTTCTACATCAACTTAGTGAACTAAGCACTGTTATAGCATCATAGACATTTTCAATATGGTCCCTGTTGGCTGAAATATCCCACTACTATTATATAACATATGAGTGAATGTTATGCCTTGTTTTCTGTGATAGGTGACTGTGAAATTAGAGTCTTTGGAAAGTAGATTTTCATGGTTTACTGAAATCAGTTCAAATCAAATCAACCCTGCATCTACATTTGGACATCGATCTAAAAACTTGCACCATGCTTTTGAAAATTGCAGTAATTTAGCACAGCTTAAAGTCAGCAGCCAAAAAACTTGTAATGCCATCAATAGTGTGGCTTTAATGTACTGCCAACTATTTCAAAATAATCTGATTGGTGCTCTCAGCAGTGTTGACTTTCAAGAAGAGTTACAAACCTTAAGACCTTGAAACATCCAGGAAACATCAATAGCAGGAAGGACCAAAATGGTGAATGTGGTCATTCCAGTCAGGTGACAGCAGGATCCTATTCAGAGCTGCTGCATTCTCAATTGTTTGTTTCAGCTTCTTTGAGTTGATGTGATGGAAGAGAAGCTTTTTCCCATGTCAAGGGACAGTGTGTATGTGTGCTTATTTGTGTGTAAAAATACTACTCCAAACACAAGCTGAAACATACAGAATCAGGGGAAACTGAGACAGGACACATACAGAAAAACAAATACACACAGACATGCACACACGCACGCACGCAAGCAAGCACGCACACACACAAAGACATACATGAGTAAAAATCTGTGCATATGCATGTAGAAAAACACATAAACCCATTGTTTCTGGTAGGAAATGGAGTGTTGCTTTTGTTATCTCTTCATTTGCTGTAAACCTACTTTCACAGGCTCTAAAATACAATAGACGGCTTTACTCTGGGTGTGTGTGTGTGTGTGTGACGGCCTTGCTTGCAGAGAACAATCATATTTCTCCTGGATGTTGGTGTTATATCTAATACTACTGAAAGACAGGAAGTGAGATAACATTCACATACTAACCATATAGACCCAAATGTAAACAATGGGCCTAATGCAGCAACATTTTCTTAAATGTCCCTCATATTTTCTGTTTTTGTCAAGAGAAAAATTAAGAGAAGTCAACTCCACATGCACCAAACCAAACATTCTTTGAATCTTACTTGATCGCGAATTGGAGGCGTGTAGGCATTTTGTAATTAGCATAGGTAATATATAAGGGCAGGTGTTGTGCCAAATAGCTGACACTGGCAGAGGGAATGGCAAGATGCTGGAGGTGACCTCGAGGTATTGTTAAAAAACAAAACAAAACATAAACACTTGATCTTCCACAGCATCAGCAGTAGTGTTACACGAACATCAGAAACACAGTATAGGGCCACATCCACCCGGCCTTCAGCTCAATTGTGCACCCTACCAAGGAGCAGGTGCGCTCATGCCAGTGGTTGTAAGAGCGCTCCTGTCTGGTCTGGGGGTTTGCTGAAGGGGTCGTCAGCCATGGAGTGAGGGCGTAACCTATGTAACATATTTTATAAAATTGAGTTTTATAGAATTTTAACAGGGTGGTGGGTTTTAGAATCACAAATCATCTACTCATCAGCCACCCATCTCCAGCAGCTCCTTCAGCCGGATGCTTTCCCATGGTTCTACCCTCCATCAGGAGTTATGTGCTCTCCCTGGCCAATGGGCCACAACATTCAGAGGGTGGCGGTTTGCATTTGATATTATTTGGACACTAACGGAGTGATACAGCTTTTGCTTGAGGAATGGGAATGGATCTGGAGAGGGTGCTTTGATCCCTATATGCGTGCCACATACAGCACCAATGATATTTGCAGCTACAGCAAAAATAGTGCTCTTGATCTCTACCTGCTGGTCAGCAGCGTCTAGGAATGATATGTACTGGGGCATGATTATATTAATCACTTTCAGTACTCTCAGAAGCACACAGCTCAAAGAGGACTGTGAAAAGCCTGACCTGTCTCTTATCTCTCTCTGAAATAATGATCCTGTGGCCAAAACTGAGGACATGGAGGTGTGAAGGCACAGGATTTGTGTTTCTCCTTCACTGAGGCTCCAGGTTATTGCACAAATCCATAAGCAGTATTATTAGCAATCTGAAATGGGTGAGCAGCCATTAATCCATCTCATCAAACTGCTTGAGACCCTGTATAACAAAGCATCTAGTAGCAGTGGGTAAGCCATGATTCAAGTGCTGAACACACACAGCCCTACCAGGGTCAAGCCAAACAACAGCACGTATCCAATGTATGCCTTCTCCCAAAACAACATGACCTTTTCACTAACAGTACTTACATACTAGACACATGTTCTGGACCTTAAGTATGTTTAGGCATCAAAACTACTTGGTGAGGTTTAGGAAAACATTGTGGTCTGGTTCAAAATCCACTGCTTCTTTAACATTTTTCTGATTCTGTCCATTTGTTTATAATAAACAAGTGGCTAACTTGACTTTAGACCTAAATGTTTGTGGTGTGTTATATTCACTATGATTGATCAAAATTAATAACAGGTAGAATAATAAAGGTATCATCAGGATATATACAAGCTACTTATTGTATAGCTGATAATATTTAATTCTGTCAGTAATTTGTTACTGAGTTCAGCGTGACAGTATTATATCAAATGCTTGTGTAACAGAATCTCCATCCAGACTGTGGTCTGTGAGCACAGGAGAGACTCGCACAGCACCAGGGCTGAAGCCAGTTAACTTCAGGGCTAACCTCAGTGGCATTACACTCGGCAAACCTCAGGGACTCAGCTCGGCTCTCAAAGAAATCCAGTACCTATTTTCTGAACAATCGTAGCTCCATATTTACTGAAGTCAACCTGAGTCCACTCTGAACATCTGTCTGTCAGATCACACTGTCTTTCTGTCCCTCACACTTGTAACACACACACACACACACACACGCACGCATGCACGCACACACACACACACACACACACACACACACACACACACACACACACACACACACACACACACTTCAAATTAATTTCCTAGCCCTAATATAACCAACTGTGCGAATGAGCAGAATGTGTGTGCATCATTAACAGAGTAATATGTAGATGTTACTGTCATGAAGAGACTGAGTCAGTGTTCACAAACTAAAAAAAAACATGAACACGGTGTCTGTATATTTAACCTATTAACATGTGTTGGTAATTCACCTAAAGAGAACACCATCAGCAGCTGTCAGTGGAAGAAACCCGTGTTTGTTCTAATTCCTGTCAGACTGGATGCCTTAAAAAACACTGTAAAATACACTACTGTAATGTAATGATTTTGAATTGAGTATTTCATTTTTTGGTTGTTGTGAAAATGTGGCTTCTGTGGAACTGAATAAAAACAGTGAAAACAAAAGACTGCAGTGTTTTATATAAAGTAGACTAGTGTGTTGCTGCTGATCTGAAAGTGTATTCATATGATGCAAGTGGTCATTTTGTCATCAGAGTGATATTTTGACAGAGGATTGTTAGGTTTTGATAGTAGAGTTTTAATTTGACATAGATGTGAATGGTTTATTTCCCAGTGTTGTGTCTTATTTGCTTGTGTGTCAGGTTTTGACACAATGAGCCAAGTTTTGCAAAACGTGTTCAAGCAAAGGACAAAAACTGTAACTGAGGCCTTTTTGTAGCTGGCTGATGGGTGTTCAGTTTTGTAAGTAAGTATTTTCAGGTGTGTGTCTGTATGTTCAATTGACCAATGTGTGTTGTACTTTGAATAGTACCCTGAGATTTCATTTTTTTAACTAAGTGTGTTATGTAAGAAATAGTGTGTAGTGTGCAGGAGCAAGTGTGTTGCAGAAAGGAGCAAGTGTGTTACAGAATTGTAACTAAAGTGCAAAGCAGCGCTTTTGTTTAAGGTATCGTAACAATAGCTTCAAGTTAGATTACTTTGGTTTGAGCATGTGTCTATAATGTTCAAGCAATGGGTAAAAACTGTAATTCCTTAAAATCATGAGACTACTGGTGACTAAGTAACAGCAGTATTTTCAGTGAACATGTCTCTTGTTTCTTTCAGGACTCGCCACTAAAGCCAGGCATGGAGCAGAAGTTGCGTTCAGCCTCTAGTGTTGATGAACTGATGAGTCTCATCTATCCTTCATACTGGGCAGCTCTGAAATGCAAATCTAAACTCTCTGCTGCCGCTGCCTCCTCAGCCTCCAGGCTCTCTCAGTTGCCAAAGCCTCGCCGACTGCGGCCACAGGCTGATACAGAGGAGCAAATGTTTGCTGCTGCCTATCTCAACTTGGATGTGCTGAAAAGTATGTTTCCACTTGGTTTTAAAATTATTTTTTCATGTTCTTTTTTCTTTGAGATGTAGATGTTTACTTTGGTTTCAAAAATGTTTTAAGGGTTTCTGCACCAGAGCTTCACAAGGCTTTGATGACTATGGAAATGAAACTGGACAGCGGTGTTGAGCTTTACTTGGAGTGACTGCAGTTAACTTTCCTCAAACTCAGAGAATGATATGCACCACATAATCTTGTTAATTCACATCAAGCTTCTACTGTTTTTTTTCCGTACTAACCATCTTTTGCTCATTTAACATAATTTTCATGGTCTTCAATTATCCGCCTGACTCAAAGTGCTAGTACAAGTATGATATAATACCAGTGATTAGCTGTAGATATAGAGCAGCTATATACTGAGAAAGGTCACCAAATTGGCGGAAATGTTATCAATGTAAGTTTCTGCAAACCTGAAACTTGTTTATGATGTAACACCTTGCTTTTTTTCTGGTTAGGCTTAGGTACAAACAACACTTGGTGACGGTGAGGAAAAGATCATGTTTTGGATTAAAATAGTTTGTTTGCCACGAAAAGGACAAGAGATGTCTCAAGGTCTCCTTAAAGATATTCAGTGGAAACACAAACACACAAATGTTGAAGTGCAGTTTGGCACTGAGGTTACTGCTTTAACCGTCCTAGTCCTAGCAGCACGTACACATGTATGAGGTATCAGTGGCATCAGCAATGTTTACTACCAACATTTTAGTCTGGGTTGGGCAGACAGACACACAGATTGTGCCTGGGGCTGTTGAAAATGCAATTTTTAAGGGCCAGTTTTGGGTAAAGAATCATTCTGCTTTTAAAACAGTTTTTTTAGTGTCACTGGGATATGTGTTATCTTGAGACAAATTATTATATATCAAATAATGAGTCGTTTGAAATCAGACACAAACACATTAAATAGTGAATTGTGAATATGAGGAAATGATCAAAGAGAATAAACAGAGTAATGCACTTTATGCTGTTCAGTGTGGCCAGGACTGCACAGATTTGTACACTGGAGAGACAAAACAATCTCTCCATAAACAAATGGCACAACACAGGAGGCTATTTCCTCAGGTCAAGACTCTGCTGTCCACTTTTACCACCTACAGGCATAACATTATGACCACCTACCTAATATTGTGTTGGTCCCCCTTTTGCTGCCAAAACAGCCCTGACCCGTTAAGGCATGGACTCCACTAGACCCTTGAAGGTATACAGTGGTATCTAGTACCAAGATGCTAGCAGCAGATCCTTTAAGTCCGGTAAATTGTCAGGTGGGGCCTCCATGGATCGGACTTGTTTGTCCAACGCATCCCACAGATGCTCAATTGGATTGAGATCTGGAGAATTTGGAGGCCAACCCAACACGTCAAACTCGTTGTTGTAGTCCTAAAACCATTCCTGAACCATTTTTGCTTTGTGGCACTTTGCATTATCCTGCTGAAAGAGGCCACAGCCATCAAGAAATAAAGTTTCCATGAAAGGATGTGCATGTCCTGCAGCAGTGCTTAGGTAGTTGGTACATGAATAGATCCACATGAATAGCTGCAGAACATTTCCCCAAGCATCACACTGCCTCTGCCGGCTTGCCCTCTTCACTTGGTGCATCCTGGTACCATGTGTCCCCCAGGTAAGCGACGCACACACACCTGGCAATCCATGTGATGTAAAAGAAAATGTGATTCATCAGACCAGGCCACCTCTTCCGTTGTTCTGTGGTCCAGTTCTGACGCTCACATGTCCATTGTTGGTGCTCTCTGCGGTGGACAGGGGTCAGCATGGGCACCCGGACTGGTCTGCGGTTATGCATCCCCATACGCAACAAACTGCGATGCACTGTGTGTTCTGACACCTTTCTATCAGAACCAACATTAACTTCTTCAGAAATTTGAGCAACAGTAGCTCATCTGTTAGATCGGACCATGCGGGCCAGCCTTTGCTCCCCACATGCATCAGTGAGCCTTGGCCGCCTATGACCCTGACAGCCGTTCACCACTGTTCCTTCCCTTCCTTGGACCACTTTTGATAGACACTGACCACTGTAGACCAGGAACGCCCCACAAGAGCTGCAGTTCTGGAGATGTTCTGACCCAGTCATCTAGCCATCACAATGTGGCCCTTGTCAAACTCGCTCAAATCCTTACACTTGCCCATTTTTCCTGCTTGTAACACATCAACTTTGGGGACAGCATATTCACTTGCTGCCTCATATCTCCCACCCACTAACAAGTGCCATGATGAAGAGATAATCAGTGTTATTCACTTCACCTCTCAGTGGTCATAATGTTATGCCTGATTGGTATTCATCTGAAGGAGACAAACCATTTCTTTGAGGACAGCAATTTAACATCTTGGCCAGAGAAGACAGATAGATTGAAAGAAGAGTAAAAGAATCCATCTATGTCAAACTGGAACAAGTGCCTTTGAACAGAGGAGGTGACATACAACATTACTTAGCACCCACCTACGATGCAATACTGAGTTCCCTCTGCAGACAGCTTAACAACCCTTCACACCTGTTCTCACCTGGCTCTAACCTATGAATGCCAGTTAGGTCAACAACCCACAAGTGGTCCTAACGACTGTGAAACTCAGAGCTCACACGTGTCCTTAACTCCCTGTGACTCCCCTCCAGTTAGTTGGATAAGTTACTGGAATGTGAATGTGTACAATAGACAATCACTTCTGGGTCAAATGATAGTACAAGTATTCAGTATTCATGGTCGTTTATCGCTCCAGTTCTGATTGGCTTTGATGAAGGCACAACAGCCCTCTCAGGTGGAAGAAAAGCATTATGTGTCTTAATGAGAGGGCTGTTGTTCAAGAGTTCAACATCTTCTGGATGTAGTCTGATCTGCTGCTTTCTAATGTTCCCTGTTTTTCCTGCATGTTTGTGATGCAGAATGTGACACACATGGAATAAAATACAGAAAGGCAAACTTATATGCTGACACTAGTAAAGGAGTCAATTGCCTATATTTAGAGGGTTTACGCACATTTACTTGCTACTTTTGGTGGTATAAGTCTACTTTGCTTTTGTTTGTCACATTTTCCTTAACAGAGCTCTTCAGCTGCATGCATGAAGAAGTCCTTGACTGGCAGCTGACATTCAATTACAAGACAAGAAGATTATTTCACTCTGCTTATAAACAACTATTGTCTTTACTAATTTGCTAAATCATTGTTAGAATTGAGATCATTGAGATTGCTGACAAAGGTTGACTCTTGGCCCAGTTTTTGCCCTATTTAGCCCTGCTCACCATGTAACCATATTTTCTGTACCGAGTGTGCTCAGAGGGTGTAGTTTGCTATATTTGTGCATACAAATACATGCGGGCAGTACATGAAAAGGTATATGAATCAATTTAGCACACTATACTGTCATCAGTCATGGTAGATCACATCTGAACATTGAACATTGATAACATTTATACATCATATATGTTTGCCCCTTTGCCTTTATGCATTGCCAAACATGTGTATAGCGGCTGAGAAAAAAGATCTGTTCACAGCTGTGGTGTTGGTCTTACTTCCTGTGTGTATGCAGGTATAGAGGTGGAATGGAGGAAGACTCAGTGCATGCCCAGGGAAGTGTGTGTCGATGTGGGCAGGGAATTCGGGGCTCCTACCAACATCTTCTATAAACCACCATGTGTGTCGGTCTACAGATGTGGAGGGTGCTGCCACTCTGAAGACAAACAATGCAGAAATATCTCCACAGGTTACCTCAGCAAAACTGTAAGCATATTCCATTTCTCCTCATGTTATTTTTTTATATATTGCATACATAGTTTATTTTATGAGGTGTATTATAAGTGTATATAATATGTATTACATATAATGAACTTATAGAAAGGGGATATCATTTTACTCCTGTTCTCACATTGGAGCCATTTGTTTTGGATTAACTCTTTCTTAGTCACTAAAGGGTTGTTAAATACCGAAATGTGACATCAGCACCACCACAGTCTGAAATCCTTTGTTTCCAAAGGTTTGTACCACAACATTGCATTTTTTGCTGCAGTGAGCAAAGTCGCATGCCTTGCCCAGCACACCACTCAGCAAGTTTAGTCCCAAATTTCATTGTTGGACATTTGGATGCATCATTGTGTTAAACCCTGCAGTGAATGCAGTGCAAACCACATTCTGCCTGAAGTCATGACATGACTATGTCCACATGTGTTTAACTTTGAGGTTCGAGGGTCATTCTATGACAAAGGATTTTTATTTTACACTGTGTCTAGGTGGGTGTTGTCTTTTTGTATATTTGGCCTCTGTCTCACGTCACGTCACGTCTGTAGATGGTACCAGTGATGTTCTGAGGAGTGAGGAAATGACAAATAAGGGAAATGTAATGTACACAGTGGGTTATTCTCATTTCACCTAAATTGGTTCCACAATTCCCTCACTTGCCTTCTTGGAGGAAACCACTGGAGGGAAGAGGACTGGGGAAATCTGTTTTAAAACAAATGAGAGGTCCTTTCCACTGCAGCATCATGTGAGGCGACGTCCATGTCTGCTGATTTCTTATCAGCTGTCAGTCGGCTTCAGCAGCTGTAAAGATGACAGATCATTTTATGCCAAGAATGCCATTATTTGTATATATTTAAATTATAACACAGAACTAAAACTTGTGGAGAAATTTAAGTAATCAATATAGTTAAACTGATGTGCAGCGTGCTTGATTGCACACAGCTCTGTTAACTGAGAGATGCACGTGTGTCATTCCTTTCAATGCAGGTAATGTGATGTTTTCCTCATTAATGACATGTATTATTTCACTCGCCAGCAGCCCATCTGATAATAATCGTAATGTTTAGTTTTATGACCTGGACTGCCCGATCCACACATTTCCTGCAGTGTCCATGGATATAGGCCTACCTGTGTCAAATGAACTGAAACATCAAACGTATGCCTGCAGTTTAAGTGTAATCAGTTCAAACATTTAATTGATTGAAGAAGTAATAGTGAATATAGCTTAGACCTACACTTGGAAATTAGGCTGTGATGAACTTGATTCTCAGATGGCTTGAAATAAAGATCAAGGCCCGTATTCACAAAGAATCTTAAGGCTAAAAGTAGCTCCTAACAGGCGAATTAGTCAGTCGTAACTTTAGGACTCGTAATTTTTGAAAAATAAGCGTTATTCACAAAATATTTTAGGCCTAAAAATAGCACCTAAGTCTGGGAGACCTTAGAAGTAGTCCAGAGGACTCCTAACTCGCTAAGACCAAGTCACAGCCGAGTGATTTGGAGACGCTAAATGACAGGGAATTATTAAAACGATGTCGGATGGACTGCAAAGGGACTGAAGTTATGGTTGACTTGGTGAGGGACGCAACAACGTCCCCAACCAACCGAAACAATCCAATAACACCGGAGTTAAAATGTTTGGCAACACTCCGGTATTTGGCTGCAGTGAAATGCAGATCTTCGCAAAGGACTATTATTACCTGGAGACCTCAAGTGATTTAGAAGTCATCCCACCACGTCTGTGTTTCGTGATAAGTGAAGTCTGTGTTTTAAATCGACTTTACTGACATTATCCCCCGGGTCGATAGCACTGGAGCCCTTGGTTGAGCAGCACAACGGTTAGATATGGATATTTTTAATATGAGCCTGTTGAAAGATGGAAAAATATTCCTTACCGAATGCTGCCATGCATGTAATCCATCTAATCATCTTTCGAGATTTCGCTCTTCTGATGAGCCTCCTGAATTTGCACCCAAAATGCTGTCAAAACTTTGATTTATAATTCCCAACGCAGCCTCCATTATTCTCGACCAGGAAAAAGGCAGAAAAAGGTGTGGAAAACACAAAAAACCTTAAGAAAAACAAAAACGACCCCAAATCACAGAGATGACAATTGGCATGGGACTAATATTATCAAATGACCTCTGTGTTTGGTGAAATAAGGTAGGTAATTTGCGGTGGAATTTTTACTTTACAAATTATAGACATGGCAGATTCGCACGGGATTAAGATCACAGGCGACTGCCGCAATTATTACAAATTACTGGATGTCCCCAGGTTATAGTAGTCCCATGCTTTTGTCAATCGGAAAAAGTTGCATTCCATCTATGCGCAAATTGTCTTTGACGCATGTAACAATATACTGGATGTTGTTGTGGCCTGGATCAACACACGATTCCCGAATTTTAATGGAGAGTGGTTTGATGCAGCTTTTCGAGCAAATACCGCTTTTATTGGCAATTCACGTTTTTCATTGCAATCTTCTAATTTGTCATTTTTGTCCAAAGCGTTTTTGTTGGGGGGGGGGGGCACTTAGTTCTCCTCATAAATACAATTCTTCATCCAATATCTTTTTGTCATGGGCTTGTAGGCAACTTCCTTATTTTCACTTCATGCATTGCATAGCCTAAATGACTTTTCAGTGAGCTGCCCTGTCACTCAACAACCAATCACCATTGTCAGCGCTTCTAAGTGCGTCCTTATAAAATGACGTTATCTATAACAACAGAGAGTTACTTCTAGTTTAGGAGTTCAGTGTTTTCATAACTAAAAGTAGGTCTCAGCGGCTTTGTGAATTACTTTTAAGAAAAGACTCCTACATAAAAAACTTTTAGTCCGATTTAGCTGCTCTCTGTGTCCTACATTTTAACCAATCCTTTCCTTTATACCTCTTCAAATATCTATGAAGCAGACAACAAACAGTTCTGTTCGATGATTGCTTTATTTTTTTCAAAGGCAAACATCTGGAGAAACTCTTACATCTATAGTTTTGTGGTTTGAAATCAGTTCCTGTTTCATTCTCGCAGTTTTATCACTCATAGGATATGTCAGAAATGACGCTCTTGCTGATATCTTGATTATCCATTTAATGTAAACAAAGCTTCTCTTTTACACATTAAACTTCTTCTTGATATTTTTTTATGAACCTACAACCGGAAAGTTCAAAGTGCACCTTTATTTATTATTGCCTCTGTATTCAGTGATATTCTGAATGTGAGATCATCAATTAATAACCCAGAATGTGATTATGGTGTCATCTGGACACTGGAAGCTATGTTTTGACTAAATGTTTCCGGGAAACTGAAATTATATAACATATGACGCTCAGGTATGGTCAGCCTCATGTGTTTAAAACAGACCATGGGAAGAAAAATGTTTCCGGTGAATGAAGAAAGTTGTTTGTGGTTCTTTTGCTCTCCTCCAGTCAGGCTGACACATTTTAACTGGCTGGTGAACCAGAAAACAAACTAAATATACAACATGATGGTGACACACTCGAGTTTAATCTATTATCTGTCTTCACTCTGGTATGTACCTCTGGTCATGTTGTGACGCTGCAGCATCCAATCAGTAACTAAGAGGGCATGTCAGCTGCCAAAAGACTACTCAGAGCACTGGGATGGCCTGCAAGATGGCAGCCATGTATGCATGTATGTTTTTATCTTTTTTTCTTTTTGTTTCTTCTTGTTGTTTAATAGTGGCTGGAATAGCTTTTTGGTGCATTACTGCCCCTACTTGGTTGAATTGTGGATCAGAATGGTAACACTCACCCCACTGACATATGCTCTGGCCATAGTGTGACAGTCACACATATTTTTCATATGACTGCATGCACTGAACTGTAACATCTGTGATGTTTCAGGACAAATACATGTAGTGCAACACCCCTACTATCATTTATGGTTAAGAGTTGGACAAATGGAAATTTTGACCATATATGTAGTTTATATTAGTCCTCTGGTAATGACAACCATCTGTTCTGCATTTTCATGGGAATCTTATGTATGTGTTTGCTGCCACCATCAGTGTGTTTAAATGTACTGAAGTAACTACCTACCTACTCTCTTCCCAATAAGCTAATGTCTTAGCTGTCATATAAACGAGTCATACATCTGCATATTTAAAATGACATTTCTATAGAACACAAATTAGCCTCTAGACATCACTGACACACTGAACTGACCACGACTCTCACTGTCTTGTAAAAACAGACACATATACATGTGAGACCATGTTCTGTCTGTCTGCATGTCCTCCTGTCTGACACTCTCTGGTTATCTGTTACCTGGTTTCTCAGAGTGAACTGGTGACATCAGTGCATGTAAGGGCACTGACTAGGATGAACAGCTGTTTAAATTCACACACATCTTTCACTAATATGTGTGTGTGCAGGGTTGAGGGTAATGTGTTACAAAAGTAACGCTGCACAGTAATGTATTACTTTTAGTGCTAACATAGTGATATAACGAACTACTAATCATATTTTAGTAATATATTAGTTATGCCATGTGACACGTTGCAATTTGCGTTACCGACTGAAGTGAAGCGTCTATTGTTTTTTAAGTATCCATCCACACCAGCATGACCATGAATTCTTTGTTCAGTCTCTCTGTGACTGAAATTAGCTGTATTTTGTAGGTCTAATGATGAAGCCTGATTCTCCAAGCTCGCTTTAATTGACATTCTTTAAAATGAAAAGGCATAGTAAAAGGGATTTTTGTCTTGTCATGTCGTTATAGGCTACATTATAGGAGGTATGGGTGTATTTTATTTCATATGAATAAGCCTACAATACATTTATTCGTATCTCATAATATATCAGACTGATTCTTTGCCTGGCTGCTTGTCCCTGTTTTTTTTTTTAATTTAAATGAGCGTGGCTATTTAATTGTTCTATAGAGGTTATTTGCGCATTTTGTGGAAAGTAACTAAAAAGTAGTGTAATAAGTAATATATTACTCTACACAGACATTAATATTGTAATGTAATGTATAGCTTTAACATGAAGGTAACCAGTAATGTGTAATATATTGCATTTTGAACATAACTTGCCCAACACTGCATGTGTGTCTACTGGTCTCCAGAGTACAATTATGGTTAAAGAGAATGACTTGCTGGCATGCGGTGATTATTAATTGGTCTGACCAGAGGACTACTGTGTGTGTGTGTGTGTGTGCGTGTGTTCATGTGTGTGTGTGTTTGTGTGTGTGTGTGTGTGTTTGTGTGTGTGTGCGCGCGTGTGTGCGCGTGTGTGTGTGTCTGTGGTCAAGCTGAGTTTTCCCTCTCAGTGAGTGGCTCTTCCTGCTGCCCTGTTCAATATGTGACCATAACTCACTGATGATTATGATTGACTGAGCTTGTTTGAACTGGCCCTTGAAGTTGCTTTATGTGTCACTGTAACGATAAGTCACATAGTATTTAATTTTGAGATTTGAATATACTGGCTATGTAACAAGAAAACCATTGAGGACACTCTACACAGTGGATCTGCTTGACTGATCAGTACAAAGCAAGTGGGTTTAGTTTTGTGAAAAAGCAGGATGGCACTGTTCCTGGCAAAATGAAAGTAAAAAAAAAATAAGCAAATGTTTTGAGAACATTTGATTATTATTATTATTATTATTATTATTATTATTATTTATTTATTTATTCATTTTTTACATTTTATCTCTCTATAAAAGCAAGGAATCTGTGTGTGTGTGTCTGTGTGTGTGTGTCGTAGATATCTCTGCAGATCAAGATCAGACTGACCTGAGGTTTTCAACATGGCTGCTGCTTGGTTTAAGGGTGTGCAATGTCGGATTTGTTTGGACAATGATACTGTTAATAAATTATTTCATAAATGCTTTACAAATTCTGCTAGCATTGTCAGCCGTAGCCACCATGGCCACGTTTGCACCAGAGCCAATCACTGCAGAGCTCGCTTCCATGACATACCTTAAGAAACAAGCAGATTTATACCTGCAGAGGCGCAAGCTGAACCATTTTTTTTTTACCGGTGGTTCGGTCCTGTTCTGGGCATCTAAACTGACTGTTGTAGGTTAATGAAACCAAACGAGTCCGGACCAAGTCTGTTCGGGTATGAGGAGAACTGGATACGCAAGGACAACACACTGGAATGGGAATCTGTGGATGTTCGTGTGTAGCTAGCTGCTAGCCCAGCCCCATGGCCCACCTCCAGGACAGCACGTCCAAAACCGGACTTACGGTAAATAATGTCTGCCATGCTTTTTTGCGAACACTACTGTCACGTTTGCTGTGTGTCTGGTGCAGGAAGAAATGGTAAAAACTGGCTTTTTTCACAAAATTGTCCGCAAGCAGGAAGTGTTTGCAAGCAAGAAAACATGTTCCTATTGGTGGAAAAAGGCACCACACCAACCAATCACAAAATTATATGGACAATCATGTGATTTGGTTGCTGGGGAACAGGGGAAGTTGTGGAAGGGGCAACAGCAGAAGATTGACAGCAGCAGTGACAGTGACAGAGACAGCGAGTTCTGACCTGTGGAGGGCAGTAATATGCTCAACAGCGTCTACACTGCCGAAATCCTATAAGAAGAAGAAGAAGAAGCGACAGCGAGTTTTGAGATTTGAGAGATTTGTGATATTTAGCGTGTTTGGAGTGTATAGTTAGTGTGTTATACAGTGTTTGGTGTAGTGTGTTCAGTGTGTAGTGGAGTCGTTTTTTTGTTTTGTGAGTCAAAACGAGGAGGAGACTGCTGAATGTTGAGCAGGCAGGAAAGAGCTGAGGGAGGCCTGAGCCTGAGGCATTGCCTACATATAATATAAATAGTTACATATAACTTTGTAAATTTCAAAAACTTATGCACAAATTTAGCAAACAACAATTTAAATTTGCATTGTAAAAGAAGTGTAGGACAAGAATAAGGGACAGGGCAGACTGTAACAACATATTTCTATGATGAACATCCATTTGAAATGATAGCCCCTCCCATGAACCGCAAACATTTTTTTTATTCTGGATTTCCAAATTATGGGTCATGAATGCACTTGTGTATGTCATTACCTTTAATCTGTCAAACAGATATCCAAAGAGGCCAGGAATAGTTAAATGTGTGGTAATGTTTGGAACATATTCAAACCACTAAGTGATGTCCATACTCTGTTATGCATTAAAGATTTATTTTTTCCAACTCATATTCAGGCAGGCACTCATGGTTAGTGAATACAATACTGGAAAATAAATTAGCCGGTTAATAAGCACAAGCAACTTGTTGTCTAGGCAGCAAAACTTTATGAGAAAGTGTTGTTGGGTTGATTCCCAGTTCAAATGCTTTAGATCCAAGTCATCTGACTTATGTGTAAACCCAGTGTCCAAAGTAAGAAATATATTTACAAAATTCCAAAAAAAAAAAAAAAAATTAAGATGGTGTCCTTTTCAGCGCAATGGGCAAAGCATGAGAGACTTGCCACCCAGGGCACATAAACAAAGATTTGCTTCATGATTTAACACCACTGTTGTGAAAACCATCACTCAGTTGAGCATAAACTCCTAAACAGAAGCTGATGATGTCTCACATAGAATAGCTGAGACATGTGGGCATTAGTTTGGTGTTAATATCTTGGATGAGATACTGTGTTTACTCTGCTGTACAGTAAGTGCTGCTGCTGCTGCTGCTTGCTGTTGACCCGGCGCAGTGTTTTTCAGAAATCTTTGGATGTTGAAGTTATCAGTGCATATCATGTTTTATATAAACATTCTCTGAGGGAGAAGATCACCCAGTATGACGTATTCCTGCAGCTGGCTGAAGAGCTGAGTGCAAAATATCACTACACAGTGAGGACATTCCTCTATAACATTAAAGAGTCCTTTCAAAAACAGCTATGTGCATGATAACGTAACAGAAACAATTTAAGTTGATGAATTCATGATCATTCCATGACATTTCATGGCTAAGCTCACTTGACACTCCCAAGGTGCACCTGTGGCACACTTGAATACAGGGTGGGATTCCATACATGTAATACAATTATGATACATTGTAAGCATGGCAAAAAACACTCTGGACTTTCATCCCCTTTAAACAAGTTTACAAATTTGTTTTTTCTTAAATTTTCTTTCAACTATCAGAAGGTTTGTGGTTTGATCACGTGTCACTACTTGTTTCAGACCTACACAGTTGTCATTTTCACGCCCAGTGCCCATGATGCGTAAAAAACAAATGTACCTGCTCACACCTGTGTGCTCTGGACGGGTTGGTCTTAAAGTGAGGCGTGGTCAGACACTCTGATGACAGAATGCTATCTTGAGGCAGCAGAAAGCCACAGCACTCTTAAAAGTACGCAAAAAAATGTCATGTCAAATGTGATCATTTTTAAAACTAACGAAAAAGTGAATCAAGCTATGACCATACACATTCTGGATTCAAGTTTCTTTCTTATTCACTAATAGGGACACTAAGCATCACGGCTAACAAAGCAAACTAGCTAACTGCAGCTAGACATGACAGCCAAGGATACCGAGCAAAGAGCAGCAGTTGTCTGTTCCTCTGGTGTTATGCTAACCTTTGTTTTTTAAGAGCTTTCTTTGAATTATGGTAATATTATATTTTTACAGTTACACCACACAGTCATGTCAGCTACCAGCTCCATGTGATATAATGTCTTATTGATGTTCCCCTCTGTCACCACTCAGCTGCAACTTAAACAGAGGGTGAATTCTTTCATCTGGTAAGTTCATTTCCAGGGAGCTGTTATTAATGGACTGGTGTATAGTGTGTTACAGCCTATTGTTTCAGCTCAGCTGCTTTATTCATTTCCTATCAGGGTTAGCTTAATGAACTGGCAGTGACAGTCTGGGCTGATAGCTCTTTTGTTCCATGATCTGCTTCAGTCAGAGCAGGAAGTGTGCTATGGCCTGCATGTGGCTGAATGTTTGGCTGTGTATGTGTTTTTGTAGACCTGCATGTGCAAAAGCATGTTTGTGTGTACAGTCATATGTGTGAGTGTGAGTATACATGCATCACTAGACCATGCGCACTTGCTATGACTTTACATAATGTTCATGCTAACACTAGAAAACTGTAAAGCAGCAACCGTAGAGCAGGTCAGTAATGTGACTACCATGTTGATTTCATCATGTATTTTAGCTGAGTCTGTTATAAAAATGAAAATAAATAAAGTGTATCAGGTAGATGCTTACACCGCTTCACTAAGATCGTTGTTGAGGAGTGAAGTAGCATTTGTACTGATGTATTGTCTACACATATATTTTCAATATTGGGCAACAGTGTTTCAGTGGTTCTTGGACTGCAGAATCAGATAATCTTCAGAAAGGATGTCACCCTTTAGCTGAGGTCAGAAGAAGGGAGAATGATGTTGAAGTGCAGAGTTTTTTTACTGGCAGTGTTGACAAGACAGGGTGCTGAGCCACAGTCATTAGAGACATTACTTTACTCCACTACCTTTTCCTAACTGCTTTTGCTGGCTGCAGTCTTGGACCTCTGGCCAGAGTTTGGAGATTAACATAGGCTGCATCATAAATCGTTTTGTGTGCCAGACTAGATAGACACTCAACAGTTCTGAATTCTAATAATTTGCAAACAATTTGTGTCAAAGTTGACGTATTGAAGGTGAGGAGTCAAATGTGGCTGGCTCTACCAACAGTCTGTGTTTTGTTTCGTCTTTCCCAATACAACGTTTCATTTTGCTGATTAGTTTTGGCAGTGTCTTTAAGCAGCTGGCAGGTGTTGAGAGGTTTCAACAGTTAGCAAAACGTTATGCTAAACTATGTAATTTAGTATTTGACTGACGCTAAGTGTTTTTAAGCCCTTATGTCTGTTTGGTGGTTTTCTGTTTAAATATCTAGTTCAGCACCTGCAATGTCATGCATGTTACCTTCAATGTCTCACTTATGCCATAAAAGCTGCTCTTCTTTCCAATGGCGCTGTCCATGGCAAGTTATATGAACCACTAATGGCCAGATGGCAAATAAATTGGCTCAGTATATTAATGACCCCTAAATTATAAATCCTTATGTTTTTGATAGTTTTCCAACCATTTCTTTTATCAGACCAAAACTTGAATTTCAGTGAGCTTTCCATTTTGGGCACTTTTAGGACCCTAAGCTTACATTTCAACTTTAAACATTACATAATAACAAATCTGACTAGGAAGGTAACAAAACCAACAAATAAACCAATGTGACCAAGAGCTTTTGGTGCATCTGCTGTAGAAAGAGAGGAAAAAAGCAGGTCTAAGAGCTAAGCTAACCCCGCTTTGACCTAAGACTCCTCCACTACCCAGCCCACTCCTGAATAATATCTGGTGGCAATATGAATTGGGACTGACCCAGCAACAGGAAATCAGAGACTGTTGTGGCCACATCTTTACAGAGACCTAGCTCCACCTCAAAATCCCAGATCATGCACCAAGCAGATGGACCATTTTCCACAATGACAGAATGCAGATGATGGACATTGTTTCACGGATACATCACATGGTGAACACGTCCATCCATCCATCCATCCATGCCATTTTTTTGGAACTAAACTAAAACTAAACTAAAAATGTACCATGATGTCACTGGAAAGTTTTGTAATCAACCCCTTATTCCTGTGCCATGCAGTATGTTATTACAATTTGTTGCTACAACAGGCTAATGACTCCTCAAGGATCAACCGGTTTCCATAATATTTCACTTAAGCTTAGGTTTGCAATTGTTTCCTCACCTGTGCTGGGCTGTAGAGGACAAAACAACAGCAATACTGCAGTTTGTGTTTTGTTTAAGAGACACTGGAGCAGTATGGAGGGGTTCTATCCTGTGCTGGGAGATAGTCTATTGTAATATCAGGGCCTTCATTTTATTTTTTGAAACTGTATAAGATTTAAGATTTTTACAAGAAATCAATACAAATTTAAGAAATGTGTGCAGGTGAGCACAATAGTAGTCACATTGATCTCAAAGAGCTCTCTGCTTGTGTTCTGTAACCATGGTGACCATTTATCAGGACATAAAGACTGTGGTCAGCTTAAATAATATCCCAATTAGGACTATAGGCAGAGAAACAGTTTAAGCTGTTTTAAGATCTTGAAAAGGCGTCATTCAAACTAATTAATTTCTATTCATGCTGTTCATCTCTGTGACTGAAAGAATGAGGTGGCTCTCAGGGCTTCTGTGCAATAGTCTAGTGTAAGTATCTTCATGAGTACCATGTGAAAACCGAAGGCCAGCTACTTGATACTCTTTTTGTTCTTCAAGTGGCAATCCTTCACATTCTCTCTAAAGAATGCAGTGTTTTCAAGCTTCATGTTGAACTCCAAGCTGAAAGGTGCTTGAGGGAGATATTGGCTTCTTGTGAACTTTAGTGACTGAATCTGAAGGCTAGGCCACATGAGGTGAGCAATGCCACTCTTGTGAAGTGAATTTAGAATATACTCACTTTCGACACATGCGGTAAAAATTGTAAAGAGTAGAAGGTTATCAGTAAATTTGTGGCCACTAGAGAGCAGACGAATTGTAATATAAGCTGAAAGACAAAGAGCCCATATAATGTACAAAAAACGGTAGCGGCAAAAGAAGTGTCTTGATGAGACTACAGAGGTTGTCAGGGACAGTAAATGTCATTACAGTGAACACAGAGACTCATATACTCACTAGTCCGTCTATACAAGCCCACTTAAGTGATAAACTATTCCAACTCTAACTTTACAACGTGTACATTGATCAGTTTATAGAACACCTGTATAATGTTTGTGTAGTAAGATGCTTAGTGGTGGTGATGTTTAACTCATGTGATGATGAAGCCTGTTAATAGCCTAACATTAGCATTGTCATTCATGCTTCAAAATTCATGAAAGAGGTGTTCAACTGTTAAGATTAAATTGCTAAACAAAATGTATGTAAGTATCATAAACTTGTTTTAACCATAGAGTTTGTTTCGTACAATATTCCAAAATCACATAAAAATCCCATTGACTTTCTGTAGAAGGAACCAAGGCAATGCTAACTTCAGGGTTTGCCAACAAAAATAAGTCATCCCAGGGCACCCGTTACCTCAGTTGGTAGAGCAGGCATCCCATGTATACAGGCTGCTCACTGCAGTGGCACAGGCCCTCAACAACAACCTTGTCACATTCACACACTGATGGCAGAGGCTGCCATGCAAGGTGCCACCCTGTTCATCAGAAAAACTTCAGTATATTGTTCAAGGATACTTTGACATGTAGGATCTATCACTGTGGAACGTAAGGTATCGCCCAAGTCAGAGTCGAGTTTAATTCTGTTGGTAGTTTCTTTTGCTCACCAATCAAACAACCAACAAACAGATGTTTGTTTGGCGTGCCATGTCCGACTGTCTATGTTGGAGAATGTTTGTAGATATTTGTTTAGATTCTAAATATTCACCCCAACTGGCGAAGGATGTCCATGCCAAGTGATTGAACTTTTCAGAACAGATACCGGTAATAGATCTCATCACAGCAGCAGAGTCTAACCCTATCACAGTTAGGCCTGTCACGATAACACATTTTGCTAGATGATAAATTATCAGAAATTATTGCGATAAACAATAATATTGTTGTTTGAGACCATTTTTCAACTATATAATGATAATGGCATAATAATGCAAATACAACCTTTCAAAGATCAATAAACTTTTATTTTTAAAGAATCTTTAACATTGGAATTGGAATGTGAAGAAGACATTTTAAATATCCAAAATAAATAAACAAAACAACCAAAAACAATAAAAGCCACCACTGGCGTAGGCATAAACATGTGATGTGACGTGAAGCACGAAGTTGGGCGTGAAGAGTGACGTACAACATATGCATTGGAAGAAATGTGGTGACACTTGAGAGATTTACTTAATTATAGACCCGTGGCCAATATTCTCGCCTCTTCAGTCAAACACACGCTATGTTAAACCCCCGCTATTAAAAGAATTGTGCAGCGTAGCGCCTCGCGTTAGCTGCCTCAAGCAAACAGACAGCTAACAGGAAGCAGGTCAAATTTGTCTTCAAAATAAGAGCTTTACATTGCACACCATTAGAGTTTAGAACTGAGTTCCTGGAGGGGGGCTTTTAATTTGAAACTAGCGACCGTTAGTAGCTTGCCGCTACAACAACAAGCAGCTGACAGCTACAGAGACCGAGAAGAGCTAGCATCTCCCGCATCTCAGTGGCTTTCCAGTTGCTCATCTTGACATCCGTGGATGAAGTCATGAACTGCAATTTCTATTCTGGCCATCTTCACCTTAACGTAACTCCAGAGCACTACTGTTTACCCTCACTGTGCCTCGCAGTCGGACCATTCCTGTTTAGAAGGGCAACATTGAAAAAGGTCCGTATGTGCATGTATTTTTTCCATTAGTTATACATTTCAATGCATATGATGACGGTTGCTTAGAATAATTAATCACTATACATTATCATAAAATATATTGTGAAACTGGCCCAGTTCTAGGCATGGGTACGTGGGGGCAATGCCCCCCCAAATTTGCCTCATCAAACTGACCCCCCTTCATTCCGAAAATCAAACAAAAAAAAGAAAAGTTTATTCAAATATATCATGTTGTAATTTATTCCCATAAATGCTGCTCAGAGAAATTACAGTCTACAGCTCTTCTGGCAACAGAGCCGTGTCTCTCTGTCTCTTGCGCTGTGCATACAGTCAGTAGCAGCTTCTCTCGGTTAGCATCACATTAGATACCACAGGCACTCCAGATAGTTTTAGCCACAGACTTGTTAGTTGTTAACATGCCTGTCAGCAACTGCTAGTAGTAGCATAGTCCCATCGGCGCTGCTGCGGAGTTTGTCTCTGTCTCGCTTGGCGGCATGGGAAGCCTCACAAGGGTAGGCTACATTCCGGTTGTGAAGCGGGTTTCAACTTTCAACCTTTGCTAGCCCTACTGTTAGTCCTGTTGGCACGCGAATCTCCCCCACCCCGACAGGATTAAACACGACACGTTAGTAATAGGGCACTCCAATACCCGTATGTTCAGGTTAGTGCCGCCGGCCACTGTTTACTTCCTGGGGCCAAAGCCTCCGACAACAGCTAATCTGAGGGTGCTGGCAGGGAACCCAGGCAGGCACACATGACTTTCCAAAGCACGAGAAAGTAGTACACAATAATATAGCATCAATTAATCAGTCAAGATTTATTTTTATAGTGCTGTTTACGAAATTGCATTGTTACAGATTACTTTACAGATTACAAAGAAACCTACATTTTGCCCCACCACCAAATTTTCCATCCTCCTTTCACATTCACCACCACCCACACACTGGTAGCCCTGCTGGAAAAAAAACAGCATGCAATCAGTTGTAAAATAGTTACTGACTTAAAACTTTGTGCTGTTTCGCTTCTTTCTCTTTGCCGCTTTCCTCTCTTTTTCTTTTCTCAACCAGTGACGACAACTCAGCCTTTTGCCAAGAGTTGAAATCAGTGTATTTTCCAAAGATATTGAAGTTAATGTGAAACTCAACCATACTAGTGGCCTAGGTGTACGTTTTGTCTGATATGAAGTAGGCTACAGATCAGCTTACGTCACTAAGCGACCAAATATGTTGGGGTAACAAGTGACCAGACTACTTGTGGAGCAAAGATTTAAGAGTACAGAGTGCTACAAAATATGTGAATCAGAGGCAAAAAGGCCACTTTCCTCGATGACTCTCAAATATGCTTAGCAACGGCCAATTATACGAAAATAATTGACCATCGAACGTTGGGAAAGCCCATTCAAGTGAAGTGAAGCATTGAGAAGAGCCGTGTAATAACTAAATGTAATTGGGCTTTGATAAAGTTGTCCTCCTATAACAAGAGGGATGGGTTTAAAATTAGAATTGGAAGTGCCAATCATACGGTGACCCTGATGTGCAAAACACAATGGCAAATCAGAAAACGCAACAACAAAACACAACAACAAATCAGAAAACACAATGCATTAACAAAACAGAAAAGGTAGGTACCCTCAGCCGACATGAATCATCGCTGATTGGACTGGTCTGCTCTTTAAACCGGACATGGTTTACATGTTTTCAAAAACAAGAGTGCCGCTAGTGACCATGTACGTGCTGCTATTAAAGAACGTTCTGATGCAGGACGTGGATATGACATGATACTGGATATGCTGTTGATAATTCACAACGTAAACATGAGTCCGCATACGGTGAACACGTGTGTAACGCCCGCCAATGTAATAATGTCCGCAAGTGTAATAAACAACAAACGAAATAAAAGTATGCAGCATTTAATGTAAACCCACAAATGTAACATATTTTCCACAAATGTAAGAGCCACTGCCTACGACAAACGTAACGCACGATTTCCCACAAATGTACTAACTATTACGTTTGCAGGTATTTGTTAGGTTTGTGGGGAAGAGAAAATCTTTACAGTAATAACTTCCCGCAAATGTAATAATACAATGAATAATGGTCGTTGTGGTTGTTTGTTTGTTTGTTTGCCTATACACCTACTAATAATGCTGACTGTGGGTGCAACATCCAGTTGCTGACTCTTGGCTCCGCTATCACCTCTCTCTCTCTCTCTCTCTCTCTCTCGCTCTCTCTCACTCTCAGTATTGTTTTGTGGCATTTCAATATTTATGTCTTTCCATAAGCAAAATGCATCTTGTTGATGAGGATTATTTCTCTCTCTCTCACACCACACACACACACACACACACACACACACACACACAGTAATTATAATGGTACTGCGCTAGCACTAGAAGAGCCAGAATTCCAACACGACTAGAACAGCCGTAAGGGGTCATTTTGACCGCTAGATTTTAAACTCTATAATCTCTCATGTAAATACCCAACTGAGTTATGAATGAATTCATTGTGTCATAATTTTTTTCAAAAATGAAATAACACCAAAATGTACATTTAACAAGTTTAATTATACATTTATTAATATTCATATCGTCGCACATAGTAAACTGTAATTATTGCATATATTTACTCAAGATTTGACTAGAGAAAACTCTTAAAATTAAAAGTAACTTATTTGATCATGAAACATTTTATTTTAACCCCTTCGCACCCACCTTTGTTGGTAATTTTCGCCTAATTAGCATACCCAAATGGAAAAGCTTATAACACAACAACTACAAGTCCCAGATGGATGTATGTGTGCTTACCCAGCATGTACCATACACACAACCTAAATGACATCAGTTCAAACATGGCTCTAAAACATTTTTTTTTCTTCGAAAAAAATAGGTCATTTTTGAATAACAATAACTCAGATGTGCTTTAGGTAAGGCATATGGCAATATACCACATACCTTCTACATCTTGTCAACTACACCTGGATGAAATTTTAGACTTCTAGGCCTAACCTTATTGGAGTTATGGAGTTTTTAGTTTGTGGTGTCACTGGCGTCCACAAACCTCTCCAAAACGTCTCCAAATGGCCAAATTGTGCCAAATGCTTTTTCTCACTTCTGTGACACTGGAAACATTACTGAAGCATTTTGGTGACTATAAAGCCTTCCTCCATGATTCAAAACATAATGTTTTCACACATTCATTTGATGGGTGGTCGGAGGGGTTTCCACACACTTCTAGGTGGCCATATTGAGATATTGTCATGCGACAAGACACTACAGAATAGTAAGCGTTATACAAAAATGACATACTGAAGTGAATTTCAAACAAGGCTTTTATTATCTTTCAATATACTAATACTGTATGTGCGCAGCGGGGGAGGTAGCACTGGTGGATGCAGAGGAGGATCGTTGGCACTTCTGATGACCGCCTTCAGCAGGAGAGGGGGTTGGGCGACTGACTGCCTCGCTTTCAGGCTCCCAATCCACGTCACTGTCTTCAGACTGTGACCTACAAAACACAATGCAATGCACAAATGTTACCAAATATAATGAAAAATGAAAAAATATATAAATGCAATTCAATAGGGTGCTATTTACATAGGAAATAAATAAACACAGATATATGATATTACATATTACACAAAAACATCAGGAAAGTAACCGTACATAAACAGAATAACTGAATTGGGGGAATACTCCCAGTGTCTGGTCAGTGAAAAAGATCTAATTCAATTTGTTTACAAGCTTGATAAAAAAAAAAAATCTAAATAAAAAGGAATTAGAGGCTCAAAGAGAATTACATCATAGAACAGAATTACAAGGATTACCTAGCTTTGGTTGAGTAGTTGAGGCTAGCTAGCTAGGCTAATTAGCCCCTGGGGCCCTAAACATTTAGCGTCATTTATGAAATGCTAATGTATACTGGACTGTTCACTGTAAGCATAAGAACCCCTTCCCACTAACTTTCATTCAAATTTCACTCATGGCTAAATAAATAAATCAAACATCATCAATGATAACGGTACTCACCGATCTAAGATGTCGTCGAGGCCCTTAGCAAACATCTCCTCTCTCTCAGAGTCCTACTCACTGTCTACAGTTTCATCAGATGATGCCATGATCCATTCCAGGTCTTCTTCTCGGACATATTTAGTGTTTTTTGTGGATTTCGCCATTGTAAACTGTGAAAACTGCCGTCCATTAAAATTTAAATGTCCGCTGCGAGTGCGTCTGCTGCGCAAAGTTAGCCCGCTAGCTGCCAGACGCAGCGATATTCCTCAGCTCGTACAAAACGGACCTGGGCACGCCTACCATCGTTGGAAAGGTAAAATAATTGGCTAGAAGCCTGAGTGATTGACATGTTGATAGCCAAAACGCTATCCCTGTACTAAGGCGGCAAATAACAGTAAACAAAGCCGATTGGCCCTTTAAACAAGGAGCGCTCCATGTACTTCACGGGCTGTGCTGGGGTGAAAACTGAACGGAAAAAGATGGGGACACTTTTGTTTTGTAGCCAGCAAAGTGGCGAAAACAAGCACACCCAACAACACAATACAGGAACTAGAGAAAATAAACATACGGCCGGCGAAGTCTGGATTTTATTTGACAAACAAAGTCGGTAGACGGTAAACAAATGGACTTTACAGGACGATATTCACAACCTGGAATAATTTTATGAAAAACCATTTTGATGCTTTTGATCAGTGGATTCTTACGGACAACTGGAATATAAATAATTGAGGATCGGACACATATTACGGCTTTATGGCCGCGTCAAAGGTAGGGAGTCGCCGTGCGTTTCTTGTATCTCACGTTTACCATGCTGGTAAATATAAATGATTTATGGTTTAGTGCTCATGATTTCTGCAAAATCAACTGGATGAATGAATTGCTGAGATTCTACCCTTTCCAACGACGTATAGTATGTCCGTAATGATGAAAGTTGAAGCGAGATACGTCACTGCGCACTGTAAAAAACAGTCAGTTATCTGCAATCGCCCGCCGGCGGGCGGGTGGGTGCGTAGAGGTTAACAATGATATCAATAGAAAAATAATTAAAGCTGCAAGCAGTGATGAACGGGCCCTCGCAGTCCACACGCGTCGGGGGATGCTACTGTCAATGCATGCTGCCGTCAGGCTTGTCTACGCAACACCTTCCATTGAGGAAGTTTTTCCTTTATAATTTGGTGGGCTGCTCTTCCTGCCGGTATTAAACAGTGTATGTTGAAGTCAGAAGAACTCCCTGCAATCTACATAAAGAACAAATAATGAGAGGAGTGCACTGTGTGGCCCTACAGACTGTTGAACAGAGATTTGTATCCATTAGCAAGGCAGCACTGCCCTCTGGTGGAGAAAGCCTGTCCACTTAAAGGAGAAGACAGTCCAGCTGTTCTTTCAAAATGAGGCACATGATTATTGAGATGCGCACTGCGTCTCATGTGTCTTGGGGCTTCTTCGTGCAACACCTTCCACTGAGGAAGTTTTTCCTTTATAATTTGCTGGGCTTCTCCTCCTGCTGGTATTAAACAATGTATGCTGAAATCAGAAGGACTTGCTGCAATCTACATAAAGAACAAATGATCAGAGGAGTACACTGTTTGACCCTACAGACTGTTAAACAGAGGTTTGTATGCATTAGCAAGGTTGAATGGTCAAGAATTTGCAGAAAAGGCAGAAAAGTTGAAAAGTAAGAGGGCTGAAAGCGCTAAAACAAGTGAACAGTTCCTCTGGCTGCATATATGCTGGAGCAGTAGTACAGTCACTGTTGAAAATGTCCGCTTAAAAATTAATGGGAAATTGCCTCCCAAACTCCTGCAATTTTGGGAAACAATGTAATGTTATCGGCAAAATATTTATATATTGAGTCACAGGAGACATTGCTGAACTCTGTGATGTCTTTTTTATTTCTGTAGAGTTAAAAATGAGGGTGGCAGAGCGAGAGACAAAACAGGTACCGTCTGCTCTCCTCCAGAAAAGTGTTGTTATATCACTTCATCACCTTAGTGTTCAACAGCTCCGCTCGCTGTATCACAGAGGGGCAACTCCCGTTTTTGTTTGCCCATGGTGCCAACCAGGCAATATAATACAACTATATAATTATTAACTTACAAGTAAATTCACAAAGAAGCAGGTCAATATGACCGCTTATGGCTGAAATAGGTAAAACATCATAAAACATCAAACATCATCATATCCATGTCCTGCATCAAAATGTTGTTCATTGTGTTTTCTGTTTTGTTGTTGAGTTTTCTGTTTTGTTGTTGTGTTTTCTGTTTTGCCGTTGTGTTTTCTCATTTGCCGTTGTGTTTTGCACTTCAGGGCCACCGTACAATCACATTGTACCTTCACGTTTAAAGAGAAAATATGTTTGACATTAAGAATTTGTTGGCCATAGAATTTGTTTTCTTTGTCAATCCAGAAAAAGAATTCCATTAAAGCTTTGCTGATGGAACCATGGTGAATCAGCAATGGTAACGTCTGGGTTGGCATCATAGATTGGTAGGCATACAAAAAAACATCATCCCTATTGCACTGAACACAGTAGCAGTTGGTGACCAATCAATATTTCTTAATTTAATTTCATATTGTAGTATTGGCATAAATTATTTGTCAGCACAACTGTACCACTGGTTCAGGTATGTGGACAACACCTGGGTCAAACTCAGAACAAGGGAAGTGCAAACATTCACCCAACATACAAATGCAGTTGACAGTATCATCAAGTTCACACGGGAAAATGTCAGAGGACGCAGTCTGCCCTTCTTGACTGTGCAGTACACATTGAAGAAGACAGAAACCTCAACATTGAAGTGTACAGAAAATCTACACACAGAAATCAAGACTTACTGTTCGACTATCATCACCCACTGGAGCATAAGCTGGGGGTCGTCAGCACTCTACACCACCAGGCTGACACCCTGCCCACAAAAACAGAGGGGGAGGAGAAGGAACAGAAGCACATCAGGCACTTAAAGCCTGTGGTTACCCAAACTGGAGCTTTTTCAAACCCCTAAAAAGATCCAGAGCAGACAGAGATGAAGAGATGAAAAAACATAATATCGTCATTCTCTACTTTGTGGGAACATCCAAGAAACTCAGGACGATCTTTCATAAACAACATATTCCGGTTCACTTTAAACCTACCACATGCTAAGGCAGAATCTCCATCTTAAGGACAAAACACCCGGGCATAAACAAAGTAATGTCATTTATGCTGTTCAATGCAGCCAGGACTGCACAGATTTGTACGTTGGAGAGACAAAACATAAATGAATGGCACAACACAGGAGAGCCAACCCCTCATGTCAAGACTCAACAATGTAAACATCTTGGCCAGAGAAGACAGGTGGTGTGAAAGAGGAGTAAAGGAATCAATCTATGTCAAAATAGAACAACCGTCTTAGAACAGAAGAGATGGCGTAAGACATTACTAATATTATTACCACCTACAATGCTGTACTGAGTTCTCTCCTCAGACAGCTCAACAAGCATCCACACCTGGGCTCACCTAACCCTAATATCTAATATCCATGAAGACCAGTTGGGTCAACGACCCACAAGGAGCCATAACGACTCTGAAACTTAGAGCTCACACGTGTCCTTAACAACTGTGTAAGGACAGTCCAACACAAGGTTTAAAAGCCTGCAACTCCCCTCCAGTAATTTAGAGCTGAGGAAGCCTCTTGGATGAGAGGTGAAACGTCTTCACGAAACTGAAACAGGTCCATTTACCTACAATACAGCACTCAGAATTTACATGACCTGGATGACGGAGAACCTTCATCAACACAGCTATACAGCAACATTACTATCTTGATGCTTTAAAAGTGGTGCAGTGCAACCTTGTCCAACAGTCTGTAGTGCTGCTCTGGTGCATTTATATCATACCATATCTGTAATAATTTTCCAGCTCTCAACAAAGATGGTCTCCCTTAAACCATCTTCTTAATAACCAATGTGTACTCTATATTTTCTTACTATATGTCCAATATTTTTTGTGAGTCTTTGTACTTTTTCACACAATACTATAAGTTGTGTCTCCAAATTACAATAGAAGTTGGAGTGCTCTCCTTCAGTGTGAATGGGATTAAGTTTCTGTCTCAAGTGAAGACATTCAAAGTCATTTGAGTCTTGTTTGTAAGTGAGTGTGGTAGAAGTTTAGTCAACTGATTTGTTTGGTCAGTCTGCTGTAGGCAGTCACTTTTAATTACTGCAAAACAATGTTTGATTGGTGTGTCACAGGCTATATTGCCATCAAAAAGTACTTGTGGTTAGACTATGGCATTTTTGCACTGATGCACTGAAAGCATTTGACACTCGTGGTTTGAAGCCCATCTATTGTTTTAAATGGCAGAACGCGTATCAAGAGCATCATGAGGCATGTCAAACTGCCTTGATGATTTAGTCGTCCTCATTTTAAAGCATCAAACAAGGACCCAGGGACCAGTGAGAGTTGAAGGGGGTCGCTCTGTGGGTAACACTTATTAGTGGATACAGTGGATTACTGGAACTTTATGCAGCCATGTTGAACCCTAAAGACAACATCTCTACCCAGTTTGGCATATGGGACATTATTGTCAAATGTAAACACGTTGACATTTTACCAAATGCAACATCATAAATCAAAGGAAACAAGGACCACCTGTAAAAATGTATTTTATAATTATTATTTACCCCCCATTTATAACTGCCTCTGCAGTCATTTGCATGGGTGCACAGGGCTCTTTTCTATGCTCATTAGATCTGGCCTTGATTCACCTTGCCTCTGTCTGACTCTTCTCTGTTCTGCTTTTTTTGAAGCTCTTTGAGATAACAGTGCCGATCACCCAAGGCACCAAGCCAGTGACCATCAGTGTGGCCAATCACACCCATTGCAGCTGTCTGTCCAAACTGGACGTCTACAAGCAGGTTCACAGCATCATCAGGAGAGCCCTGTCTGAGTAAGCACTGTAACTCACTACATTGCATCACACGCGTGCGCACACACACACACACACACACACACACACACACACACACACACACGCACACACAGTGGAAGTGGTTCATAATGTATTTTTTTCTCTTGTGTCCTTTGAAGATCATTTTCAAAAACAGATGCAAGCAAACCAATCAGTTACTGTTAATATAAAGATTAGGGATGGCACAATTCTCCAAATCCTCAATTCGATCATGGTTCTATTCTATTCTATTCTATTCTATTCTATTCTATTCTATTCTATTCTCTATCTTTTATGGTGTGTTTTTCTTCTATAAGCACTGATGGCTAAGCCATTTTTAGACTAGTGTAGTCTAGGATCATTGATTTTATGATATGGTATACAATTTATTTGCTCTTAATTCAAAAGATAGTCTACATGGTGTCATGAGTGATATAATCTCCATTCTTACTTTGCAATGCGCCACACACTGAGGCCTTATTGTCAATAACAATAACTTGTTTCACCAGTCAATATGGTAACTGTTAACATAAGAAGAGAAGTCATAGAGGATACCTGCCATCTAGTGACTCTTTGTTGTAACTGCAGTGTACACTCAATAAATTCATCCAATATGTGGTGACATAAATATCTGTCTGTCTGTCTATGCATCCTGCGGAAATGTCCTGCTGTATTTTGTTGTGTTTCCTGTAGGCACACATAGCAAGCAGAGGGTGGTGCAACTAAATGCCACAGGGTGGTGTGGCACTGTGGGAGTGTCACTTCATGGTCCGTGTGTGTGATGTGTTGGGAACCCCTGCTGATCAGTTTGCTGACAGTCAAAGCTATGTTATTCTGCTACTAGCATGCTGAACTTAATAGTGATTGTGTGTCTTGATCTGCAGTTTAAACATAACAGTAAAGTCATTGCTGTCATTACTGTGTGTTTTAAGGTAGTGCACAAGACTGAACCGAAGTGAAAGTGAAACTTAACACTACACAGGAATGTCTTTTGTTTTCCCTTTGTAGTATTTATCCATGCGAGAGAACATGTTCTGCTACTGACCCATTCCACTCTGTTTATGATCTCTGGTCATGTCTCTGCCACAGCTGGTTAAACATACCTGTCCTATAGTCAGCTGTCGGTATCCAGAGATCTGGTGCACAAAGCCAAACTGAGTGATTACACATGACACATTACTTCACACTCCAGTGTGGCTTTGGTCTTAGTCTGATCGCCAGCTTATGTGATTTGCCACCGTAACATGAGGTTGGGCTGTGTTTTTCCAAAAGTTGAACTTATCGCAACTTTTTTGTGACATTATTTTGACAATATCCGACTTACAATCAAAATTGGGACACCCTTAACAAAGATAGATGTCAGTGAGTTTCTGTTCCAAGTGAAGACATTCAAATATTTTGGACTCCTGTTTTTTAGTAAGTGCGGTGCCAAAAATACACTGTATGTATTAAACCCGATTCTTACACAGAATTGGTCATCCACAACAATTTTTAGAATCTAGCCATTACCTAGACTTTAATTGAGAGCTGCAGTTTGTCAGTGTGGTTTTAAATCAGTGAAGGTTGTGAAGGGAGACGTTTTCAAGGTATGAATAGACTAAGAATAGCCTAATCTTTTAGTGTAAATCCACTGACCTTTTCATTTTCATTTTTACAGCCACAAGGGTTGTGTGATGTCTGCTGAATTGGCATATGACAATGTCTACAGTGAAACATCCCGATGGACAATGACATCTTTGTTTACAGATTTGAGGCAGCGACTCAGCGATGCAGCCGTATTGTCGAAAGGCAGCGGTTGTGTATTAGCAGTTACAGGTTCACTTAAACATAGGTTTATGGTTTTAAATTAATGTAGAGTCAATTTTTGAAGTAGACAAAATGTACCCTGAATGAGAAGTATCTCCATTGTATAATTTCTTTCAGTCGCATTCCTTTTTCACATCAGGTGAATGGGCAGTATGATGAAAGACAAGATTCTGGTCCAGATGAATTCCAAGTACTCGTTGCTAGAGGAACCCCCAGTGTTTGGGTTTGTGTGCGTGTGTGTGTGTCTGTCTGTTTGGATGGGGTACAATACTGAAGAGTGATGAACTTTTCAATATGGAATGTGCACTCATGCTGTATTTGCCATCGACCTTCACAATAAATCTAAACCAAGGATTTACGTGAAGGTTAGTCAATGAAGGCTGAGTGTCTCCGTGTGTGGGCATGTATTAAATATAGATCATTGGAATGTAACCTGTATGATGTGTGATATGATGATCTGCCATAAAATGACTGATGTTCTGTTAATTAAAGGAAAAATCATAAGTATTTCGACAATGCACACACACACACACACACACACACACACACACACACACACACACACATGCACGCATAGAGCAGTGGCATTAAACACAACCTGTCAGATTATTACTGGAAAGGGAAACGGTTTGTAAAGATTTTCACACCTACAAATCACCCACCATGTAAGAACACACACACACACACACACACACACACACACACACACACACACACACACACACACACACACACACGTACGCATGAAGCATACGTATGTTTCACATTAGGTGAAGTGAGAAAAGCACACCAGCCCTTTTTCCAAGTCCCCCTCTCTTTGTCCTGTCCACTCTCCATCTTTTTCTTTCACTTTCTTCTCTTTTTCCTTTCAGCCCCACATGAGTGTGTGTGTCTCTGCAGCTCTAATTGAAACCACACTGTGTCTCTTCATGTCCAGACTCTTTCAACTTCAAACAATTTGTCTGTCTGTTAACACGCCACCTTCTGTCTGTCTAGGAGTCCAAGTCAACAGTTAAATATTGCATTTAAGCCAGACCATTTTCACATTGCATTGTGGTGTTTTATATAATGACTGTGTGTGTGTGTGTGTGTGTGTGTGTGTGTGTGTGTGTGTGTGTGTGTGTGACATTTGCAGAGGAAGTATGTTTTTCTTGGCAGTTTGTGGGTATCCAAACAAAGTATCTGGTTTCTGGGGTAATTTTAACATCAGCCTGGAGTTTGTTTTCACTCTAAAAGATAATCAGAATTTTTTTGACAGTATTTGTTAGGTCTGTATTAATGAGCAATAGCTCTACATAGTGGCTCTGGAGGTAATGGGTTTTGCAAACCTTTTTGGGGTTGTATGTTGGCTCTCTTTGGCTGCACAGGAAATTGTAAGGGGGTGTTATGCATTTTATCTTTTTGACGAAGGGTAAGAACGGCTTTTCTTTTTTTTTTTCTTTTTTTTTTTTTTTACTTTTTCCATATACTAGTGTGTTGTATCTCAGCCATTCATTGTAAGGTTTGTTCTGTACGATAAATAAAAAAGTTAGCTTTTTTAAGCATTATAGATAATAATGGTGCTCTTTGGCCTATGCAGAGGATGCAAAAGATTTTGCAGGTCCTTATCAGTTCCCACACACACTTCTGACCAATAACGATAACAATTGCTCAATTCTATTATCCTAAGAAGGAAAAAACTGTGCATCTAGATCCAGAGGCATCTAAAGCCTGCTGAACGATGATTTCAAGTAGCAGTATAACAACAGTTTAACAGGCTAACTGCTAACTGTGGGGAATTTCATTGCATTCATATTAAAACACTGTATAACAGATCGAATTTAAAGGTAATGACAAGTCACTGTTGTCTTCACAATTCCTTTCTGCTGCCCCCAACATCTGTTGTTGCAGGTCAATTTTGATTGACAACTCAACATTTATTAGTTTGTTAAAGATAAAAAGGGTTCAAACTAGTAGCTGAACGTGTGGTCGACATAGCCAAATAAGGTCCAACACAGTGCTGCATGGATGCTGGTCATGCATGTAGCCAAGTAAGCATGCCCATGTCTGTTTAATGCAGTTATTTGCTTACTACTCTGCTGGATTGTTTCATTGAGAGCTTGGAAAATAATTGAGGTTGTAATAAAAGCATTACAAATCAATGCTTGTTAAATAGCTATAATATGCTGGCAGGAAGTCCTGGAAGCTTGTGATTTAGCCTCCACCCCGAAATTCCACCAGATCCATGTTTGGTCCGGCTCCACTCTGCCACGGATCTGCTATGGCTCTCCCACGGCAGCAGAGCAGATAGGTTTCTCTATAGTCTATGTGTTTGCTTCCACTGACTCCGCCACATTGCCCATTTGCAGCTCCGGCAGTCCGGACCATTCTGGAGCAGAAACGCACGGCTTCTATTTCTGCGGGATACTGGAGCAACTCAACAATTCAGGTTAATTTTCAAAATAAAACACTCTATGTCAGTGCCAGCACAAAAATGACAAAAAAGAGACAAATCCAAGCTCTTCTTCCAATCATTCAGTTAGGAGCACTTCTTGTTGTGTTTATAACACATACATTTAACTGCTGCTGCGAGTGACTATATAATTATTGCGGGAACTCCTTGGTCTCATGACTCCAGCTGTCCGGCAGTGCTGCACCGTGGCGGACTCAGAATGCAGCCGGCAGGGGTTGCAGGACGACAGGGCAACACTGTATCAGAGCTGTTCTGCAACGAACATGCATCCAATGGAATTCTAGAGTTACAATATATTTTAAGTTTCCACAACATCAATGGTAAAGGATAATGCTAAAATACTAAAATTAGTTGTCCGTAATCAGGAATTAATGGACAATGAAAAAAAAGAGAAAGAAAATATTTGTATTATTCTTGGATGTGTCCTTGTCATCATCTGATGGTTTAATTAAAACCTGGAACAATCATTACCATCTCACATCTCACGTTATTGATAATTCAGATTAGATACTGGCAATAGTACATTCATTTAAAGCAGTACACAAACAGTACTTCAATAGGTGTCCATTTATCATGAGGTAATTGACACCTTGCAACCAATTAGAATCACGTATTAACCAAGTACAATAAATAAAAACTAATAAACTTAAGTGTGAAGGATGTGTGATTTTTGATGGCGTAAAGTCACAAAACCACTTGTGTGACTGTTAGAGTGAACTAAGTATTGTCTCATGTGCCTAAATCCTCCTCTTTCTGTCTCTGTTGAAGGTGTCCAGTAGCCAACAGAACGTGTCCTCCTGGCCAGACTTGGAGCAGCAGGCAGTGTCGGTGTTTCAGCATGACCGCTAATGTGCACCTCAACTCCCCTCCTCCACCACTGCACCCTCCAAGACCCTCCCAACAGCACCTTGGTAATTTGCACACAGACATACATTTTTTTTGTCATTCTGTTTCAGAACAAAACATTGTAGTGGAATCTGGATGTGCTTATTTTTCCTGCAGTAACTTAGAAACAATTTCAAAAGAGGAAGAAAATCAACAACAACGGCTGCTGACAGGCATACAGTAGGTCTAATGGCAAGGGAAATAGGCTTCCACTGCCTAGAATGTCAAGGCTATAGTAAGAAGCAGGGTACAATGCAGGGCTATTGGAAGCTGTCTGTGGTTATGTGAATATTCCGTGTTTTTAATGCCTAATGTTGAACCTAAATAGATGTAATTAATGATGTAGACAGCATTTAATGTAATAAAATCAGCTGCTGTAAAGTCTTCCAGCTTTTCTGATCTGAAATCTGAGCTGTGTGCCACTCCCTCAACGCATAAAGACACTTGATTGATGAGTGGATGGCATGATATTATTAGTTGAAATGAGCTGGCACGAGCTTACATAAGCATATGTGACATTTCGTTTTATAGGAAGAAGACATGACTGGATTTTGATATAAAAATACAAATACATTATTTTTTTGTAGTTTCTTTGGCATGTGTTGTTAAAAAGGTGAACAATGTGACCACAGATGTGATCTTAAATGGTTTAAAAATACATAGACAGATTGAATGGAAGGGAACAGTTGGGCCCAGGCAGAGATATGCGCTCTATCGAGTGCCATTTAAGTTATAAATACATTGTCATAAGTGTATGTGAGAGACCATGTATAAGTTACGGCATATTGTAATACCTAAATATCATTGGTGTCATTAGTTGAAATTAGAACATTTGAAAGAAAATAGTTTTAACTTGTAAAAACCAACCTGACAGAAAAAAAAAAAACAAGTGGTTTGCGGTCAGCTTACAACATTGTTGTGAGCCAAAATTGCAAATCAACCTATACAACGCTGATAATGAATACAACTGATCAGTGTGGCCTGTTGCTGCATGATGACGTGTCCCCAAGGCATGTCGAGAACACACACATACTAAACACACCGTTAGTAAAGCAATCTTTGTGACAGGAGAATGTTCATGTGCACACTGAGGAGTATTTACAACTGCAATGTGTTTGTTGAGAGCCTGTGTGTGTGTGTGTGTGTGTGTGTGTGTGTGTGTGTGTGTGTGTGTGTGTGTGTGTGTGTGTGTGTGTGTGCGCGCGTTTGTGAGGTCCTCGGTGTGTGTGTGTTTGGCTATGATAACATTCTGGACCCAGTGTAAACAAATGGGAAACAGAAGAATGTGGAGACCCCAGAGTAGCAGATTCCACAGATACTCACACATACAAATACACACTTGCTCCGTCTAAGTGTTCCAAAACAAATGATGTGTAAGGGATAGACTCCAGGAGATACTCTGTATGGAATACCACTGGTGTCATAGAAATAGTAATTGAGCTAACTATTTGTACAAATTCTATACAAATAGGCATTATTAAATTAGTTTACAAATTGATAAATAGACTAAATGTAATTCATAATTTCATATTTTAATGGGCAATGAAAAGCGGAATTATAAATGGAATTTACAAATTAAATATGATCCATCAATAAATAGTTCAAATAAGGATTTAATAAGACAACATGAAACAGTCAATAAGTACACCACTTAGTAATGAATTAATTCATTAAATAATGGAATATATCTTTATCTTTTCTTTTCTTCTTATCTATTTGAAAATGCAGTTTAAAAAGACAGGTAAATAGCTGGATTAACAAATTGAATCAAGCATTTTAATCAGCCATTTAAAAGAGCAATTTCCTTTTGTATCTGCATTTCCATTCACCCGCCGTTTTTCCTTTTCCTGTTAGCTATTCCATTTGCTTAGTCATTTAGCCTTTACATGACACTTGTGATCCATTCATATTTCATTTGTAAATTCTATTTATAAGCCATTAAAAAAAATGATGAATTACTTTGTATTTCAATATTTTTATGTATAGATTCATACATTAATTTGTTAAGTACCGTATTTTCACGACCACAAGGCGCACCTAAACGTCTCAAATTTTCTCCAAAATGTGCGGCGTGCCCTATAGTGCAGTGCGCCTAATGTGTTATTTTTTTGTAAGGCGGATTACATGAGAACGTTGAAGGGTGAAGTGTGAAGTGTGGGCGTTATTGTTGTTGTTGTAAGACGGACGTAACAGAGGACTAGATGAGAACGTTGTGCCGGTATGTGCGTCATTGTTTTGGCAACCCCGATAATGGCAAAGAGACACGCTTACGAAGCACAGTTTAAACTGAAAGCTGTCAGTTACGCGGTGGAACATGGGAATCGAGCAGCCGCGAGGGAATACAATATCAATGAATCCATGGTTCGCAAGTGGAGGAAGATGGAAAACGAGCTGCGACAGGTCAAGAAGATGCAGCTGAGTTTCCACAGACACAAGGCGAGATGGCCCGAGTTGGAAGACCAACTCGAGCAATGGATTGCCGGTCAAAGGACAGCTGGAAGAAGCGTCTCTACAGTCACCATACGACTAAGGGCAGTAACGCTAGCGGAAGAAATGAAAATTGAACATTTTCAAGGAGGTCCGTCTTGGTGCTTTCGCTTCATGAAACGGTGCCATCTTTCCATCCGAGCCAGGATTTCAATAAAGCACAACCAAACTCAGTTTTGCTCCCGCTGCCTTTTTAAATACACACACTAGCATGCATGTTTTACCGGTGTGTTTTACCATGCCCGCGCCCTATGGTCCAGTGCGCCTTATCTATTTGTTAAATACAGAAAAAGCACCCATAACTGAAACCGCCCTATAACCCGGTGCGCCCTATGGTCGTGAAAATACGGTAATTGATTAAAGGCTCTTTTTTTATTGTACAATTAGTTCAATGAAAATATTTTGAGAATTCATTGTGTTTTGTGCCCTGCGATGAGCTGGCGACTTGTCCAGGGTGTACCCTGCCCTCGCCCAGAGACAGCTGGGATTGGCTCCCGCAAAACCCCCTGCAACCTCATAAAAGGGATGAAGCGGTTACAGACAATGGATGGATAGATTTTGTTGTGATGGTAAAAGCTGAAGATGCCTATGGACCACATCACTTCCATGCCACTGACATGATAAAGCAAACCCTTGTATAATATTGCTTAATGGTGGTTACCTGAAAATAACACCAACAGATACAACCCTAAAAGCACCCCAGGGTGCCACAACAACCCTCTGAGAACCATCGCTCTAAAGCTGTTACTGTTAGATCCCAAGCTTTACCCCTGTCCAGGAGGTACTCCACCAGCTCTCCGTTTAAAGGGTTGGATCCCTAAACCTACAAGAGGTGGCAAAGCATACAGTGCAATACTTATTTCAATTAGTATCAATCATTATCAAAAGTACTTATTGATAAATCACAATACTTTAAATAACCAATTAATCTAAAAGAGCTGAGGCCTGGTTAGCAATACTTAAATTTAGGTGAGATAGAGAGGGTCAGGTCTTTCCATGGCTAGCCTTTCCCTTCCTGCTGAAAGTCTAAGTCCTTGAGGCAAATCACCACCCCAGCCAAGGTCTCGTAACTTCCTCAAAGTCCAAACTTCACTCCAGCAGAGTGAACAAAAGTACTCCAATATCCAAATCGTAATCCACAGCATGTTGACCAAAATGGTTAATCCGTTGTGCTCTTAATTCCTTGGTCTGTTTCTGCTGAAGATTTCTTGAAGTCCTTTCTGCGATGTTGAGGCTGCTCATATTCTCGGTCTCAGGTGTTTCTTCAAGGCTTGGGCAAGTGGAGGAACGAACTTTAGTCCGTGCTCCTCAGGTTATACACCCTCTTGCGTTGGACAATAACTTGGTTTTGTTTCCTTATTTGGATATGTTTTCAGCATCTCTCCATTCACTGGTTGATAACCCCTTGATTAAGATTTTATAAGGCTTCTCTCTTGCTTTGGACTGGGGCACGGTTTTATGTCCTTATTAAGACATTTTCCCACCATCTCTCAGTTCAATGACTAATAGTCCCTTGGTGACGGTTGATGATTTTATAATGATCTTAACACACTTCGGCCACGGTCTGTGTTCGTGCTCAAAGCATGATCATGATCAGAAAAAGCAATGATCATCAAAGACAGAATGACAGACAGAGCCTTGAGTATAACACTTCCTCTTTTTCACAAACACCCACTGTTGCCATTTCCTCTTCCTATTTCAACATACCTTTAATGTAATGGTTTAACACTTTCCAATGAATTTATGGCAAACACAATGCAGCAGGCAAAGTTTTGATATGTTGCAGAATCAGTTCAAGTATACTGTCCCTTTCTTGTATTTGTGTCTGGCAGGGGTGTATGAATCCCAACTTTCCTGACACTGTCTCCATGTGTGTGTACATACTGGTATTTATATTAGACAGGAGTAAATGGATCTCAACTATTCTGACACCTGCCAGCATAGCTCCACTCAGTTTGGCTCAGCGTGGCAGGGTTTTGTATTTCCATCACAACTGGGCTTCCTGCTTGAAGGTGTGTCTTCAACTAATGACATGCCTGTCTCAATCGCCAGTAGTACTATCAAAGAGTCGATGGTAAACACATTTCATTACTATAACTTCCTCTCAATAAAATGCCTCTGTTATTTGGTCATTTAAAAGCTTCTGTTATGAAGCAACATCAGAGGAATGTGTTTTCAGCCGACTCCTGAAACAGCTGAAAGCGAACATGATGAAACAGTAAAACACAGAAGATGTATGAAAGAACAAATAGGATGAGAGAAACTAAAGAGATTCAGGGAGAAGATAAAAAGTACATAAGCAAGTAGAAGGGGGGCTTGGTTCAACTCAGTGCAGCCAAAAGTGCTGGTGGAAAAACACCAATAGTAGTCATTTTAGTGTGTTATACACCTTAGTTATATTTAGAGAAGCCAAATTGTGTAATGAAGATTTCATTCTCAGTCATCGTAAATGCAGTCATACTCGGGGGGGTGAAGTTCCATCCAAGTTCATTACATTGCTTTAGAAGTCTGTGTATGCACATGCTGCTATGCTTGAGTCGACACAGCTTGCAGTTTGTCAGAAGTAAGCTGTATTATCTTTGTTTGGTCATCTGTAGAAACACAAACACACAGTATGTGTGTATGGGACAGTCTGAGCATCCATCAGCCACAACTTCCTTTGCTGCCTCTCTCCACTTGTTTCTCAGCTAAAAGATGATCCGCCAGCACTAAAAGAGAACCATCTGTGTTTTCCCTGAGGAATGGATTTGGAAATGTCTCAGTTTCATAGTTTATCAGTGTCGTCAAACGACTGTCATGCACACAGTTTGATATTTAGTGGAGTTTTCAATAATAGCCAACATTTAAAACAATGCCTTGTATAGGTCATCATTTACTTTTTAGAAATGACAGAAGCCTTATGAAAATGTTGCTGCGTAACACTTAATAGAAAAACAAAACACTTCACAGTATGAGTTGTGAAATATGGGCCCAAAATAATAAACAAGACAAGAAAGAAACCCTCCATGTGTATGGGCCTGTGTCCCGCTCCACGATCCACCAGTCTAGGCTCTGGCTTGCCATCAGAATCCACTCATACACAAATTCCTCACCTGCATAGGGCAGTTGTAGTAGCATTTCTTTTAAATACAGTCTTATTCATCTTGTTAATCTCTCTTCTTCATGTATTTCTCTTTTTTAAAATCGATTTATCTTAACTGCACAGTATTAATTATCTTTTTTATCTTAAATCAATGAACATGCATTCTGCAATGATGGCTATCGCAATTTATTTATATAGCCCAAAATCACGATCGCATTGCCTCAGTGGGCTTTACAATCTATACAGTGAACAACATCCTCTGTCTTTAGACCCTCGATTCGAGTGAGGAAAAACTTGTTGATGGAAAAAAAAAACCTTTTAACAGGGTAAAAAACAAAACAAAACAAAAAAACACAATGGAAGAAACCTCAGGAAGAGCCACAGAGGAGGGATCCCTCTTCCAGGAGGGACATATATGCAATATATGTCACGTGTACAGAAAGGTGCAACAAATCACAGTTTACAAGTTACATTAACAGAAAGTCTGATACAAGACAGCTACAAGACACTGACAGCTGCCACCGCCAGAAGTTCTCCAACAATATAGCCATCGTTGCACGTGTGACAGAGTGGAACGATCTGGAGTTCGGGAAGGTCATCACCAACTTTGTCGCCTGGTGTGAACTGAACTACCTGTGCATTAATGCCTGCAAGACAAGGGAGGTGGTGATCAATTCCAGGTGGAAGGCTCCGCAGAATGCACTGGTGAACATCCAGGGTTTGGACATTGAGATTGTGGAGGAGTACAAATACCTGGATGTTCGCATAAATAACAAACTGGACTGGACACACAACACAGATGTCCTGTACAAAAAGGGCCAAAGTTGTCTACATCTGCTTAGGAGACTGAGGTCCTTTGGTGTGTGCAGGTCACTGTTAAAAACCTTCTATGACTCTGTGGTAGCATAAGCTATTTTCTACACTGTGGTCTGCTGGGCCTGTGGAAGCTCACTACTGCAGGACATTCATTCCATCTGCTGTCAGACTGTTCAACACCCATAACCCTTAATGTAGCACCACAGGCACCTATGTATCTTGCACTACTTACCACTTCTACCTCCGCCATCTTGTGCAATTGTCCTGTGCAATAATACTATTTTTTTTGTACATATTCATATCCATACAGAATCTTTTTATTTTCAAACACTGTATTTGAACACTGTATTTATTTATGCATCCTACCTCAACAAGGCAACACTCTGACACTTTATTTAAATGTATATAATGCACATTTTTGCCTACTATACATATAATGCAGATAATGTATAATCCTTTCTATATTTTATCTTTTCTCTCTTATTCAAATCTTTTTTTAGTATTTTTTAGTATTCTAAGTCCTATACCTACTGTATGTCTGTATGTCTGTCTACCTGCTATTGTGGCCAGAGAATTTCCTTGATGTGGGATAAATAAAAGTCTAAATTCTAAAGCCTAAAAAAGTTGAAGACACAGGAGGGAGGGAAAATCACAAAATGGGAGATAATGAAATGCAACACATGAGATAAGAGAGCAAAACTTAAGGAAATCAAAAAAAGGAAATCACAGAAACACAACAAGAATCATGGCAGTACTCACTCATAGACACCAGCCACCTAAGTACCACTGATTTTTATTGTTATTCCCTGAGAGACACAATTTCACAATGTTAAAGAGAATGAGAAAAAAAAAAAAATCCTGGATTCATCCCTTCATGTGGATCAGTACCAGAAGTTAATGAGGTCTATTCTGTGCCGAAAGTCATCCTAAAGCCAAGTTTCATGGAAAACCATTCAGTTGTTTTAGTGTAATCCTGCTGACAAAACAACCAACCAAGAAACGAACACAGGTGAAAACATAACATCCTTGGTTGAGGTAATAAATCATTAATACAATTGTGGAAAACAATGTTAACATTCTTAATCCTAATACAGTCTTAATTCAACATAACCAAATTAATAGGAATGCAATTAATAATATCAATAAATGTTTCAAATTACCACATTTAATCGAAAGTACAAAACCATCCATAGAATAAAACTAAGATGGCATCAGGTAATTATTTTCCATTATATAGGTATTTCTGCATTTGTTTCGTGAAAGAGGAATAACTTTTTTATTCTCTACAATCTGGTAACTTGTTCCATTCTAGTAAATGTTTAACCTACTGTTAGATTGCACTAGTTTTCCTAAATCATCTTATTGATCATTTCTTGTGGATTTCATTATGATACAATTGATTCACACATAAAGAGACTGCAAACTCAACTAGAAAGGAGTCATTTAATCATGCAACAGATTGTATGATGAAATGGTTGTTGTAATTCCCTTGGCTACATCCAACAACACAGACTAATTAAGATATGATCAAGTCACAAAACTAAACAATGTTGGAGTATTGAGGATGAGTTCATGAGTCTCACTGCCTGGGGAATGAAGCTGCTCTTTAGTCAGGTGGTATGGCAGCAGATACTTCTACATCTTTTGTCAGATGGCAGCAGGGTGAACAGAATGTGTCTGGGTGGGTGTTGTCTTTTAGTATCCTTTTGGCTCTGTGCAGACATCTCACTTCATTGATGTTGCTGATGCTGATTTTAATCACTTGCTGTAGAGCTGTGTTCAAACTGTGGCAGTTTGTGATGAGAGAGTTAAGAATAGTAACACAATTTACCAATACACTTTATGTCTCAAGTCAGTAAAGACAAACCTTTCTTATGTCTCCCTTTCGCTTCATCTTACAGACATATTCTCAGCAGATGTGTGTGGACCAGATAAGGAGCTGGACGTGGAATCCTGCCAGTGTGTGTGTCAACATGGGCTTCACACTAAAGACTGTGGCTCTAACCGACACCTCGACCTCAACACCTGCCAGTGTGTTTGCAACATCATGCCTACTCCCTCCTGCCCACAGAACCACATCTTCAACAAGGAGAACTGTCAGTGCATGTGTAGCAAAACATGCCCAAGACACCAGCCCCTCAATAAAACAAAGTGTTCCTGCGAATGTAACGAGTCACCAAATAAGTGTTTCTTAAAAGGAAGGAGGTTTCACCAAGCCACATGCAGGTGAGGAGCAATGTGGGGGGTTCAGATCTACCAACCTGTATACAACTGAAACCTACAAAGAGACAATTGTTTTCACCACCTAGCAGCATCCTGAATAACTTGATCTCACTCTCAAATGATCAAATACAGCAGCTTGGTCACTTGCCTTGAGCTTAAACTACTGTATGATGCTGTATCTACCACTCTGGTGTCATCTTTGCAGATCAAGGGCTCCATGGTTAAGTTAGAAATAATATGTAATATGTAACATCCAGTCGGACTTTTGGACCCAAACAGAATGCAAACCCTTGTATCAGAAGGGGAAATCCAGTGCATGACTACAGCCAGGCCATTACTACAAATGCTGTGCAAGATTGACCCAGGGAAATTCCATCTTTATCATTTTTATTCATGTGGTCATTTGACTGTTACATTATTAAAGCACTGAAATACAAGTAACACAATGGGAAGATTCTGTTGAATAAGACAATCACAGTAGTGAGGAACAGACAAGGCAAGGGGCTTTGGAAAAAGAGTAGAGTTAGACACCACAATAAAAAACAAAACAGAAAGGGCTGAACTGATAAAAACATGAACTTGAGGATACTTGACATGGTAATGCAAGGTGCCAGCTGCTCATCAATAATCATTCATTCAAATCACACACAGATGTAAGAGCCACTTAGAACAGTTTGGGGTTCAGTGTCTTTCATAAGGACCAAATGTAAACTGCAGCAACTGGTATTCGAGCCTCTGACTCTGCAATTGTTGGAAGACGGTTCTACCCCCTGAGCCATCCATATACTCATCCATTTGTCTACCCACATATCCATTTTCCATCCATCCATCCATCCATCCATGATGGCAAAAAGCAGGGACCTTGACAGCATAAGGACTTATTGTTATTACTGATAATGACATTACTACTTATTTGATTAAATCTACCTTGACAGCCAAGATCCAAAACTGTTTTAATTATAGAGTATATTCTGTGTAGCACGATGAGCGATACATTGATTTAAAAAAATGCAATTACATTCATATAGTCTTCAAAAGGCCTATGATATGGTTCCTATATATTTCTATAGGAATAACATAGGGAATAAAATCAGATATTTATGACTAGAGGCATTTCAAGGCCATATAGAGAAAATCAACATCTGCAGAAAAAAACATTTAAAGATAAAGAAAGATTCCCGCTGTAATATTAAGTGTAGTGTTCATAGATGTACTTGAAATATCAAATTGCCAGGTGCTATATAAAGCCAAATGTAATGGCATAGCAGTATTAGCTACTGAATGCCAGTTAGTTTAATAAATGACCTCATCAACATAAATAATTTCTATAAAACTGATACAATCTCTGACCACTCTTGTTAGATTAAAGTGGTTCAGAGGTTGCATCAGTTGAGTGTAGTCAACCCCCACTCTAACACAATTACACACACACACACACACACACACACACTGGTGAAAGCACTAGTCAGGCAGTGCTAGGTGGTTATCGTGGTTATGTGCGTGAACCTGGTGTGTAATACAAGACCTCACTGAGCTAATGACTTCTCCTAGCTGTCACTTAACCATTTCCTCTCCCGGCACAGGAGGAAACACACACACAGAAATCCATCCATACCGTCCAGTTTTGACCCATTGTGACCCCTTCTGAGAGTGATTTATGAGTATAACATAGCAGTAGGAATCTTTGTCTGGGATCTGGCGCATATGTGTATGTAACTTCATGTGTGTTTGAATGAAAGTGTGTGTCTATTTGAACTCTTCTGTGTATTTCATCCTGGATTCATAGGTGTCTTTAAGTAATCCTGACCAAATATTATGTCATCCACTAATTGACACCCTGTGCAGGCAGTCCAAGAATCTTTGTCATGTAGATGAAGTTTGTTTGTGCTAAAAGAATTCACGTGTTTTTGGATTTCCATTAATCAACTTCTCATTTGAAGGTCGATCAGATCTTGACTCTGAACAAAACAGAACTGTGATGTTTTTACAACTATGAAATCTACATTTCTAATCTTTGACCATTAGAACCCATTAGAAAGCAGTTAGTGTTTGAAGTTTTGTTCAGTCGCAAGTGGACTTTGGCTCCTCTGAAAACCTACAGGCCCCTGATAACAGGAACCACATCTAGAAATGGTGGATGTAGACTATAGAGGACCATAAGTCAATCTTTAGTTTTCATTAACACCCATGAAGAATCACATCCAAACACTGATTTAGAAATTAAGTTTCAAGGTGACTGCTTTCCATTAAACTACTGAAATAGCAAATGTGCAGTCAAACAAATGCCATCATGTGAAAGGGTTGATTATATCCATGAGTTTGCGAGGGAGGTTCCTGGTAAGCTATTATGGGTGAAGCTATTGGTGCTCGGCAGAATTAGTTTAAGCAACAAAGTATCACTACATTTATTCGATAACTTAGCTACTTGTTGCATTGCAAAATCTGATTATACAGTGCTAATTGACCATTATTTGTGAACTCACATAGTTTTGTGGACACTAAGACCACAGAGTGGTCACCACTAACAGACAAGGGACTGTGCATTATTTTATCAGCAATCAAAAGAAAAGAATACTGATACCAATAATGGGGATAATGCTGAAAATGATTGGCCCCGATAATCGATCGATCCCTACACTCTATCATTCACTCTGAGAAAGAGGATTAGAGTTGTGCTACTATGGAAACCCTGATTTCTGGTTAAGTGAGAAGACACACCAAGTTTTACATTGAATACGTGTATTGGACTTTTAATCTTCAAGTGGCCAGAAACATGACACGAGAGAACGTAAATGTTGCTCTGCTGTGTGTCTGCTGTCTTGACTTCTAGTACCACCTTGAGGTTAACATTTGTGTTTTTTATGGAAATGTCACCACAACTGATGGATGAATTGCCAAGAAATGTGTTACAGATATTCATACCCCCTTAGGAATTTGATTAAAAAGATCATATGACCTTTTATCTAGGACTGTCATTAGGTCAAAATGTTGTGTTCTCCAATACTTTGGTTTAGGGCTGGTGTGATGCGTCAACGTGATCGGTGACATAAATACGTGAATTTACGTACAATCATGTGTGTCAGTGCAGATGATGTAAGCAGTACAACAGCCATACTTGAGCACTTGAAGCAGAAGCATCCCAGAGTGGCTGTATTCACATATGATCTGGTGGTGCAGTGTAAGGCCGCAGGTTGGTACGGCAGTGTGGGAGTGTAACTCCATGGTCCGTGTGTGTGATGTGTTCGCAACCCTCCATTGACCAGCCGAAAGATGAAGCTGCTGTGTTGTCCTACTAGTGACTGTTTGTCCTCACCAACAACAGTGTACAACCAGGATGCAGCAGATCATTACTGTGTCTTAAACTGGGGCACAAGGCTGAACTGAGGTGAAAGTGAAACTTATCACTATACAGAGAAATATCCATTGTGTTCCCTCTGTGGTAATATCCATGCTATATAACATTGCCTCCTGATTGCCAGCTAAATATGATTGGCCACCGCAACATTATGTCAGGCTGCATTTCTTCAAAAGTTGAGTTTGCTTAAACTTTTCCACAGCAGCTAGCTGTGTTTTTTGTTTTGTGGAGTCCCCTGCAGCACACACCACCGCAGCCCAAAAAATGTTCCCCTTATTAAAATTAATTGTAAAAAAAGCAGCATTTTCACCACAGTGCTGGATCCAATGTGAAAATAACTCCTGTTTACATCGTTGTCCCTAATCACATGTAATATGTATTAGGATAACACAGATTGCCAGTTAAAACTGGGCCTTTTTTGTTGGTGAATAATGCCTTGCAGCACCTACTTTGTCATAGTTTTTTGCTGATGACTGAAGATGATTTAAGAAAATATTGAAACATATTAAGTTTTAAATGTTACATTTTTTGTCTGACTTCTGGCTTTGAATAACAAAACTTTTGTTTTGTTGCACTCAACATTGTATAAATATTTTCCAAGCTTTGCAATGGCCACCTATTGTTTTTAACCATAATAATCCTTTTTCATAAGAACACAACTGTATACACGGTTCATTAATTCAGTGGTACTTTTATTTCAGCTTTTGCTTCTTAATTTAACTAACACACATTTGACAGGATGTTTTAAGTCTTGAAACTAAATCCATTTTGTGTCTCTTTGACTACAGTTGTCTCAGGCCTCCCTGCGAGGTGAGGCGGCGAAGGTGTGAACCAGGTTTCTCATTCAGTGAGGAAGTGTGTCGCTGCATACCATCCCACTGGAGACGGCTGGACTAACCACTGGCTAATGACATGCTAACATGATGCTAATGAACAGATAACAAACTTAGGAAGTAGAATTCATCAGCCATCCCTTGTTGACCTGCTGGCTATGAGTATCCCACTCAGCTGTGATGGAGGCTAAGTGTGTGGACCCTGATGAACATGGGGAAACCTTAGTGATGAAGATGCAGGTATGGGTTCCCTCTAGGGAACTGAAGATGGGAAATGCGCTGACTCAGCTTTGAGGACATTTTATTGGGACAGCAGATGATTGGAGCCCAGAAACAGAAAGAAGGACTGAAAGTGAGAGAGAGCAGCAACATTTGACCTGTTAAAATATTGTCTAAATAATTTGTTTTAAAATATTTGAGCTTTTTTGTATTAATTATGTCTCGGTATTGTTATGTCAGATATTGATTATATAATTTATTAAATGTTTTTAAACCTCTGTTTATTGCAATTTCAATCTTTTTTCTATGAAAATACACTGTGATCAATATTTTTGTATCATGTCAAATAAAGTATACAATAGGGTATACTGGACATATAATATTGTTAACTTAGTTTCCTGTTCTGGTGCATTTATATATAATCTATTGATAGAATCTGGGCCTAAAGATAAATGCCAAAATCTATGTTGCTCATAGTGTGAAGACTACATTAAATAATGTAGTGGTAGTAACACCCAGGTTTTCCTTCTATTGATATTAATTTATTCATATTTGTGAAAGGAATTGTCAAACAGAAACAAGATGAAAGTGTTTTACACTTGGATGGCATTACGTAGACAATAAGTTCAATTTATAAAGACAGCTGTAGCATCAGCTCAGGATTTGGGTGGATAAGAACTTACAAGAGCTGTGTATCTGTTCGATGTGTGAAGTTGGTTTAATTTCTTAGCCCACAAAACTGACGGAATCATTAATCCCAATCTTCATTTATTATACTTATCACTTTTCTACATTATTTTGTCATTTCCGATAACACGAGAAAACAATACAGTGATAAATAATCAAACATGCACATTTTATTATTGTGTTTGTTTAAATTGCTTTCTGTCATCAAAGTAAAATACCTAATGTTGGACTGTTCCATGTGCAACATTGTTCTTTATGCTCACGTTTCAGGCTCTGTGTATATGCAGTTAATAATATATTGTAAGCACTCATATCCATCCCTGCTTTTCCATTCTGAAGAAGAAAGGTTGACAATTTCAACTACTCATTGGTTTTCCTTATTTCATTTCCATTTGCTTGATTTGTAAGTAAATGATGTTTGGTGCATATCATCATATCACTGTATGCAGTTGTTCATAGTCCAATATTTAAAACTTAACGCTGTTATTTGTCAGAAATGTCTAGAATTCGATTCTAGCTCCAAAACTACAGGAGGAACCCCTCACTTCTGCACACTTTTAACTCTTTGTTGTGGCTATATTTTTTGCTACCATTAGCAAGTAGCTCAATTAGCCTTGGAGTTAAGTGGTCCTATTAGCTGACGGGAGTCTGCATGCACTGCAACCCTGGATGATACCAGTGTCAGTGGTACTCAGCTAGACCAGACTCAGCCAACCACTAGTGAACTTGTCTGGACAGCAGACTGGACTGAACCCCGCCCCTAAGAGCAACAGATGCCAAGTAGTTTGAAGATAGGCAGTACAGTACAGAGGTGATTTACAGCAGCTTTGATCAGGACAATGAATCCAAAAGACATGCTGCGGGAGACAGGAGAGTCATGAAGCGGCTAAGTGGAGAGGGACAGTCAGCCATCATCAGCTGGTGAAAACGCCATGTTAAGCTGGAATATTTTCACGTTATTCTGTGAACTGAGGATTTTATTTATCTGGTTTAAAACCAGAGCTGATTGTGGAAAAGGCAAACCAAGACTATTCTGGTGACTTTGACTCAGTTTCTGTCCAGTTTGAATGAAGTTTGTTGTGCAAGACCACTGTTTGTATCTACAAATACAAAAAAATGTTTTTGTATCGAAATAAATATTATTTCTATTGATTAATGCCAAATTTCACAATGAAGAAACACACCCACACTCTACAAAAGAAGGTTTTAGGTTTAAGACACTAGAAAATGAATGTTTTCTTTATGAATGTCTTTGCCTTCTGGGTTCAATCTTTTACAGCAAATACAAAACTGATTTTGATTTGATTTTTGATAGAGAGAGAGAGAGAGAGAGAGAGAGAGAGAGAGAGAGAGAGAGAGAGAGAATAGCATAGTAAATAGTCTGAAACCTGTGGCTGACTAGTAGAACAAGCACATTAAAAAGACACTACTGCTTTTGGAATACGTTGAGCTTAACTGCAGTGTCAGGAACATAAGATTTGCAAGCATTTGTTAAAACATTCAGTGACACAAGCCCTTGTTATAAAAACAAACAAACAAAAAAACAGCTCTATTCTTGAATCTGTCTGAACGTTTTTCACTACAAATACTGAACACTTTCTACTGACAAGTATTTGTTCAAATCACTTAAGTGTTCATACAGTCAGAGGATCCTGCACAGTTCAGCCGTTAAGACATGTTATCAAAAGACTGACTCTATTATTGTTTCCTCCTCATTTCCTTCCTGAACATTCTCCAGGAATGAGTCATCCACCCTGCAGCTACATAAATGTTCAAATGAAGGTTTACATCATGCAAATATGAAAACATCCATCAACTTTGAAATTGAACTAAGATGTTCAATCTTTAGGTTTGCCTTCATTGCATGTCAGGCCCTGTCAGATGGTCTGCTGCAGCACTAACCCATAGAGTTCTAGAGAAGTGGGGTGCCATTTAGCTCAGTGGGTAGAACAGGCGTCCCATGTACAGAGTAAGTTTCTCTCTCTCAACCTGTTTCCTGTCATGTCTTCAGCTATCCTGTCAATTAAAGCCAAAGGCCAAAAAAATGTTTAAAAGAAGATATGGGCCTGTTGGTGGAGAACACAAAATTATTGGAAGAGACTCACATGGTCATACACCAATTCTATGTGATCAGCTCAAAGTATGTAGTACTCTTTCAGCTGCTTTGACCATGATCTGTAACATGGCAGAGAAAAAAATGATGTGGAAATCCATGGGTATTGATTTGTCAACCATGGGACACATTTGTAAACCATGGAAATGGATTCATAAACACTGTGCAAGGTTTCATAATCCGCAAGCAGGATTTTGTAAAACTTGCTCTCTGATTCATAATCCATATGTGCAGATTTTGCCCTCTTCTCACTGATCAGCTGGAGGCACCATGGTTACAAGCAGCCCAATACAGCTACTGACAGTCCTTTCTTTCTACATAGGCTTTGCCTTTGATAAGGATCAATAATGTTTATCTCTGTGTGCATAATATGGTGCGTGGGTCTCAGTCCTTTGATCGGGACCTAGGACAGGTCACGAGAACTGCTATTCTGATTAATAGGGGATGGGGTGAGCGTTGGTGAAATAGTTTACTTTGATTGAGATAAACTGTCAAGAGTATCAAATTAATTGACAGTCTATCACTCTTTACATACATTTCATCACATTCATAATCAATTAGAAATAATTTCCATAAATTATTTTTTCAGTTGTTTTACACACACGCACATGCGCGCACACACACACACACACACACACACACACACACACACACACACAGTGAGGTCCTTAGAGACAGCTTCTTGCAGCTGTACAGAGGTCAGTATGTGTATGTCTGTATGTGTGTACAGAGAACATGGTGCTCCAGAGGTAGATACTTTTATAATCCGCTCCAGATGTAGAATGTTAGTTGTTGAACCATCACCCCTCATGTCGACCCAACCAATGTGTGTGTGTGTGTGTGTGTGTGTGTGTGTGTGTGTGTGTGTGTGTGTGTGTTTGTGTGTGTTTCAATGCCTGTATCTTTGCCTGTCTGAGTTGTTTGTATCTCACCAGCAGAGTCAGACATCAAAATAAACCAAGATTATGTTTCTATTAAATAATAAACTCACACACACACACACACACACACACACACACACACACACACACACACACACACACACAACAATTTGGTTCTAATTAGATTCCATCGGAGCCTCAAATGTCAGAATGTCGCAACATTTGTTCGGAGGAGGCCTATCATTTGCTTGTTATAGTGCACAAATATATGAAATGTGTGGCTGATTCTGAAAACTCCATACAAAACAACAAATCCACATAGATACTGCATGTTACCCAACAAGTTACTCTGGTGAGAAATAACCTTTTACTTGCATGTCAGTGGATTTATCCTTCCAAATTATGAAAATGTCTCAAAGTTCCTTTGACCATGTCCCCAAAATATCAGGTCCTCCAGTTTAAGTGCATGGGACTCTATCATAAAGTCAGTGTTGTAGTCAATACCGCACCAACCAAGACCAAGACATTACCGAGACCAGAGAGTACCAAGACCAAGACTAGGCCAAGACATTTGGCTATCGAGACCAAGACAAGACTAAGACCTTTCTTTTGAAACAATGTGTTTTATACCATCAATTTTGGCTGATTTATATTTTACCAATACATTGCCTGTTCTTTCTATACTAGCACACACAGCTCCAGTTTGACTTCATAAAGCCTTGTGTGTGTATCGCATATTTTGGGGAAGAAATATGGCCTGACCTCTTTACGTCACCAGCTGCCTCGGCATTCGAGAAAGATGGCGTACGAAGAGCGAGACGAAGCTTCATCTTTGTACATTTCGTATATGGTGTACATGATAATTACACAAACTAGATGCACAATGGCGCTCTTTCTTGCGGTGATTTCGGAGGAAAGATGCCGCCGCCGCCACCGTCTGTCTACTTCCGGCTCATGGCCCTGGGGAAAACTCTTGCGCCTGCGCATTACGCAAAAATCTGATCCGATCTGATAGAGTGTATACATGCAGGAGTAATGCAACTATTAATCGAATTATCTGGGTGCTTTAATTCGACTATGAGATATCCGATCTGGTCAGATTTTAGCCAGACTAAGGTGTAAACATGCATCTTAAAGATCCGATCATAGTCGGACTAACCTAGTAATTTGGTTTTCTTAAGTGTCATGTAAACGCACTGTGTGACTCCCTCGATGAATTCATAGAGGCTCTGAGGGGGGTGTTTGCTCTGACCTCATCCGACCGAGAGAAAGCTTGTGCACTGAGTAGCATCAGACAAGGTACAGATTCAGTGTGTGATTATGCCATCCGCTTTAGGACCCTAGCCAACGACAGTGGATGGAATTCTACGGCTCTCTATGATTCAGGATTTGTCTCTTAATCTTCCATCCTCCCTTGACTCTCTAATAGCTCTAGCTATAAGAACTGACAACCATTCACAGTCGCGTAGATGGGACTGCAATCAGGCATCATCTTCAGTCGATCGCCATCAGTCCCATGCTGCATTGTCTCCGGCCACTTGGCAGAGTTCGCTGCACCCTCTTCCACCGGCTTCTTGGCAGAAGACATCCTCTGAGAAAGAGGAACCCATGCAGCTGGGACAAGCCAAACTGTCCACAGAGGAGAGTCGTCGTCGCCTGCAGGAAGGACGGCGCTTCTATTGTGGGCAGCAAGGTCACCTCCTCCCCATGTGCCCAGCAAAAGGGCAGGCTCGCCAGTAGACAGGAGGGTACTGGTGAGCCGCTTCTCTTCCCCTGAATTCCCTCCTCGAGCCTTAATGGATATAAAGGTAAAACATCACAACACCACAATTTCTCTTGGGGTACTAATTGACTCAGTGGCTGATGAGAGCCTCATGGACTCATGGATTTTGCCCGAAAACTTTATTTGCACACTGAACCCCAGCCATTAGAGGCCAGTGCTCTTGACGAGAGCTTGATATTCAAAGTGACTCACAAGACTGAACCCCTTGAGGTCATTGTAGGTGACCACCATGAATTCATTCATCACTTGTTCCATTCTAACCAACAGCCTCTCAGTCTGGGTTTCCCGTTGTTAAAAGAGCACAACCCACACATCGACTGGAGTACTGGGAAAGATTTGAACTGGGCTGGGGATTGTACTAAGCGTTTGAAGTCATGTCATGATTTAAACATGAAACCTGTATTTAACACTGTTGTTCATTCTGACACAGACCCAGAGCTTCCTGACCTGAAGTCAGTTCCAGGGTGTTACCATGATCTAGGAGAAGTTTTCAGCAAAAGTATGGCTACTTCTCTTCCCCCGCACAGACCCTAAGATTGCCCCATTGATTTGATCCCCAGGGTCCCTATTCCCAGGGGGAGACTGTATTCTATCTCTGGCCCTGAAAGGGAGGCCATGACAGAATATATTGAGTCCTCATTAAAGGCTGGCCTTATTCACCCCTCTTCATCTCCAGCAGGGGCAGGGTTCTCTTTTGTGGGGAAAAAAGATGGGTCCCTACAGACCCTGCATTGACTATGGGCCAGTTAACGACATCACTATTAAAAATCGGTATCCTCTGCCACCCATGTCATCCAGTTTTGATCAGCCCCAACAAGCAAAGATTTTTACCAAACTGGACTTGAGAAATGGGTATCACCTGGTTCGTATCCACACCCAGTGGTCATTATGAGTACCTGGTCATGCCGTTTGGTTTGATCAATGCTCCTGCGGTGTTCCAGGCCATGATAAATCGTATTCTTAGAGACTTCCTGAACCACTTTGTCTATATCTACTTGGATGACATCTTGATTTACTCTCCAGACTCTGCCTCAAATGCCATGTACGTAAGGTTCTCCAAACATTGCTGAAGAATCAGCTGTATGTTAAATCCAAAAAGAGTGGGTTTCATGCCAACACTGTATCTTTTCTTGGCTTTTTGGTACTTTTGCTAACAAGGGGGACAGCATCCCCCCTCAAATTGCCTACTGCTTACCAGTTCACACAGCCGCCTTCCTCCTATCGTCTCCATGCTCAGTGTGCAGGGAGACGACTCCGACTAACTGACTGATTGACGGTACTGTGAGTGTCCAATGTATGTATATGTATGTAGCAAAAACAAAGTGCTGAATCAGAGAATGACGATATTTTCTGATTGTTTTATTGCTGTAGTGTTCTGAAGTACAAATCAACACCCCCCCCCCCCCCCCCCCCCATTGCCAAAAGTGCATGTTCAGAAAGGGCCACAGAGAGTCCAACCCTGTTATTGGCTGAGTCTAACCCTAACCCAGAAACCCAGTGCCAAACACTGCTAAATTAAGAAACAAGAGACACCACACACTTCTAGTGGGTCATAAGTTATTATTGAAATGGTTTATTTTGTTTGAGTGTCTCTCTGTCTCTCTTCCTCCCTAAAAATCCGTCATAGTATACCTTTTCAATAAAGGTGTCTGTTTACATTTGCTGAGCTGAATGAACATTTGTTCGATTGAAACACCTTGTTTAATGTGCCTCTGCCATTTGTCAACTTGCAAGGAAAGGGTGATGTGTTTTACCTTTCCAAGTCTAAAGAGTGCTACATTTGTTGAATTACCTAATTTGAATTACCTTTGTAACCGCTTTAACTTGCATACATTTTTTTCCTTTTTAATACATGAAGTTTGTTCTTTTTGTTTGTCTTTATTTTAGTCTCCAGGAAGTAAAGGTGGGATGTAAGCACATGACAAATCCCTCCATAATAGGGAAGGAAGGTAGTGGAGCTACCCATGTCTGTTGATGAAAAGATAAGATGTTGGCACACACAATGTGTGTGTGTGTGTGTGTGTGTGTGTGTGTGTGTGTGTGTGTGTGTGTGTGTGTGTGTGTGTGTGTGTGTGTGAGAGAGAGAGAGCGAGAGAGAGAGACAGAGAGAGAGACAGAGAGAGAGAGACAGAGAGAGAGAGAGATGTGATGATAAAACTTGGTGGCACAGAGAGCAGTTCACACCATATATTACAGTAAAGTCCAGTATTAACAATCCCACTCCCTTCCTGCCATTCAAACCCTTTCTGACTTATGACCTGTGTGTGTGCAAGTGTGTGTCCATGTGAGGTGGGAGGCAGAGCGAGAGATGGAGGGAGGGAAAATTAGACCATACAGGAGGGAAACAGTGGTGCTGGGTGTGTCAGCTGATTAGATAACACAATAGATTGTGTGTATTTGTGTACATAATTTGCTCGCTTCATCATAATTGGATTGGCCTCTATTAAAATGTGGATGGAAATGCTCACAGTTAGATTCTGTTTTCATATTATGCATGTAGCAAAAATCTACATATTGGTTCAGTGGGTTCGTTGGCAATAGTAGAATGAATTATCTCTGACTTTGGAATAACAAACTGGATTTGATTCAATAATGTACATTTCAACCAAAATGTAATGTGAAACAAAATTGTAAAACAACTATTTTGTTCAGTAAGCTAAAACTGACAAATGTGGTACAGAAAGATCTAATTTCATAACAATCTAATTTCATAAAAAATCCTCAATGATGAAGATACAGTAGAAATTTCAGTTGATAACTGATCTTACAAAATTATTCCCAGAGTCACACATTGGCACTGAAATCAGAACTGGCAGCCACTTAGAGCAAATTACTGCCAGCAACAGGGATGATGACATTTGCTGGTTGTTTTGTCTGTGTAACACTTTGGTCCAGAGTTACATATATGAAATTTGAAACATTAATATAGCAGCAAATAATGATTTGCTATTTCAAGATCTATTGGATTAGGGGCATCCTGGGAAAAGAATGCATCTAACTCCTTCTGTCTTTTGTAATTCAAGCTTCCCTGTTCTTTGTTTCTAAAATGGCTATAAGCTTTGGGTTGGTGGCTCTATCAACAGTGCCAGTATTTGACAACGTAGGAATATGACTCAACAATCTACGGAAGAGGACTAGGGCCACATGTGTATTTTTTTTGGAGTTCTGACTTAGAAGTCAGAATTCTGAGATTAAAGTCAGAATTCTGAGAAAAAAGTCAGAATAGCGTTTGCTACAAAGCTATAGCTAGTAGCATACATGCAATGTGCACTTTGAAGAAAATGACTGTCTTTTCTGTTTTGCTAGTAGTGTTAGTGTTTGCTAATGCTACTTAGCGGTTATTGTTTCAAATTGGAAATCTTCATCACAGCTATAGTCTCCTGGCTTACTAAGCACTTGGGTGCTGGTTGGAGGGAGAATGAATGCAAATCTTTGTCCATTCTTCCTCGAATTGCCGATTTGCACTGTCCGCTTTTCTTTTAGCAGTGAACTTGCTCCTACAGCCGGCAAAACGCAAACATGTGAATTGCTCCAAAAACGAAAGTGAAAGTTAAAAAGCAGCAGCAGTGAGTGGGTCCAGTAACACCTTCTCTGTGTATCCTTGGCATGGAGACAAGTCCCGGTATACACGTGCCGACCCAACCAAAACACATGGTGAAGGAATAACAGTTTGGGGGCCACAAATAGGCGGCCAGCACCTATTGAGGGCCACTGACCTATAATGTTAGCATTCAATCGCTTCATAGCTACAGTTACTGTATAATGCAGTCCTTCCAGAAAAATGTGAGTTTTTTGTGATTGTTGCAGGCAAGAATCCTTGATTATGCAGCACGTTTTCTTAAAAAATGTGATGGAATATGCAGGATATTTATGCAATTTTATGCAATGAAATTGCAGGAACTTGCAAAAATTTCAGTTTGATGAAAAAGAGAAAAATAGTGATTCCCCCAACACCCACCACTAGGCTACTACCTTAATGTAAAGAGTCATTTCTTACTTCCTATGATGAGCAAGCATACTACATCACAGAAAGTGCTGGGACTATTCAAGTTCTCATCTTGTTTTATTCCAGACCTTAATAGACACATGGCTCAGACTTACAAAACATTGATGAGTTAAATAAGTTATATAGCTTTACAAAAGGGATATGCTAACTTCTGTAAGAATGAATCAATAAAATATAAAAAATAAAATAAAATGTGTGCTTCCTGTTTTACAGAGGTAGCTATACAAAACAGACATAACAGAAATAAGTGCTTCCAATGCACAAAGTGCAATCTCTTACTGTAACGTAAATTTACATACTACTAATATACTTACAACTGTAATGTTTTTGAAACTAGTATGATTTTTTTTTGTTGACAAATGAGACTGATTTGCGGGCTTCATCGCAGGGTTTGCAGCTTTTCGACGATGTTCACGTCAAGTAATTACGTCACTTCATAACATTCCCATGGCAACAGGGGAAAATGGCTGCTCTCATGTGAAGTAAACACAACATTTTTCAACTTTCTGCTAAGATATATTTGACTTTTTTGCAATGAAAATGCAGGGATTGTGAAATCATGCAAGCCCTGCATATTTTGCACAGAAATCTGCAATTTGTGCGGCAAAAGTGCGGTGTATGTATAAAATGTGGCCCCTGCATAAATATATGCAATGAATTATGCGATCGCATAATCACGTTTTTCTGGAGGGACTGATAATGGGTAAAAATGGTATTACAGGAAAGACATAGATTAATTCTAAAATATCACTGCACATATTTGACACGTTTACCTGTCTGGACATGACTGTAACACAGTGGATGTAATTAAACAACAATTTTAGCTAAAGTGGCTAACGTAAATGGTAACGTAAAATGATGAGTTATCAAAGTAGCAGCCAGTTTCAACTGCAGGTGCTGATGGAGAGCAAATTTTTGCCCCTATAAGATTTAACCGTGACCCTGAATTGGCCATTACAAAAAGAAGTGGCAATGTGTTCCCAGTGAAAATTACACTTGCATGATCTTATTTTAATACATTCATGAAGTAACTGGTTTTATTCTTATTTTAATATGAGTCTGAGCAGAGAATATGACTCAAAGTTAGTTGCTGATTTATTTACACTGGAAATTATTAATACAGATTTATTTTTCATAAACTGGTAATCTGAAAAAAAAAACCTTAGCCTTTGTGTATGTGCACACTGTTAGGTCCCGAGTGTGTCCCTGTCCAGGAGGCACTGGACCAGCTCCCCTTTATAACGGGTTAGATCCCTAAACCTACAAGAGGTTGTTTTAAACTCAGATGTAAATAGGGACTGCTTAAGCTGGCAGTGAGGAGACTCACCTAGCTTCTAACTGCCTGAATCAGAACGTCTCCCCTGCTTCCTCTGGTTTGACACCTGACATGAATAGCCCTTGAGTCAGATACGGCCTCCAGCCACGCCCGTTATGGCAGCTCTCCTCTGAATGATCTGTGCAACCCTAAGGGACGTTTTACTTCCATCAGAGAGACATGAAATCAATATCCACAACTTTTACTTTAACTATATTATGTTGGCTTTATTGCATAGACTTTAGCATACAGCGCAATACAATCTCTTTCACTATCAATCATTATCAAAAAGCCTTACTGATAAAATCACAATACTGTAAATGACAAATTCATCTAATAGAGCTGAGACCCTGTTTAAAATACTTAGATGTAGTTGAGATGGGTCAGGTTTTTCCATGGCTTGGCTTTCCCTTCCTGCTAAATGTCCAAGTCGTTGAGGCAAATCACAACCCAGCCCAAGGTCTCTCAAGTTCCCCAAAGTCAAAACTCAATAATAACTTTATTCATATAGCACCTTTCAAAAGCATGTTACAAGGTGCTGAACAATAAAAAACAGAAATAAAAAAACATACCAAATACAATTGGCTGACAGCAACAACAACAACAACAAAATAAAAAAGTTAAAATGAAAACATAATAAAACCACCAAGAAATAAAATTGGAATAAAAAAAAAAAAGGAATTAAAAATCACACATCCTCAACAAGGTAATCATACAACTAATAATAAAACAAAGTAAAGAAAAGGCATATCGATAAAAGTGAGTCTTTAGAAGAGATTTAAAAGAAGTCACTGATCTAGCCTGCCTGAGGTCACCAGGCAGGAAATCCAAAGCTGTGGAGCACGGACAGCAAAGGCCCAAACTTCAAGCCAGCAGAGTGAACAAGAGTACTCCAATATCCAAATTGTAATCCACAGCATGTTGGCAAAAATGGTTAATCTGTTGCGGTCTTAATTCCTTGGTCTGTTTCTGCTGAAGATTTCTTGAAGTCCTTTCTGCGATGTTTTGGCTGCTCACATATTGTGTCTCAGTGTTTCTTCAAGGCTGGAGCGAGTGGAAGAACCCTCTTTAGTCCGTGCTTCTGGTTTATATACGCTCTTACTTCAGACAGTGGCTTGGTTCATGACCTTATCTGGACATTTTCCAGCTATCTCTCCGTTCAGTGACTAATAATCCCTTGATGACAGCTGACAATTTTGTAATGATCTGACCATGGTTGACTGTGACCGAGGTGTGACACTTTCCTCTTGTCCTCTTGCCATCCGAACAGCCTTGCAACATTTCCTCTTGGCCTCAACTCAGCCCAGCTTCTCTACTGACTTAACATTCCCTTCATTACATTTCTAACCTCCAATACATCTATTTCAGTAATGATTAGACATTACGCATCTTTTTACTATGCTTATACCAAAGTTCAACACTTAATTCTTATTGTGATAATGTTAATGTACACCCTTTTTCTACTAAACAGTACTGTCACTTCTTCTTGACTTTCTCCTCCAACACAACCTTAATAATATTGATTTAACATTTTCTTCGTTAAGCTCCTGAACTTAATACAATGAAGTAGGCAGAGCTTTGATATATTTCAGAATCATTTCAGGATTATGTATAATGTCCTTTACTTGTATTTGTGTTTGGCAGGAGTAAATGTATTTCAACTTTTTCTGGAAAGACACATCCTACACATCCTTTTTAAAAATGTATCTTATAAGAGTGTCTCCTGTGGGTCTGTAATATTAAACCAAGTATGAGCTGTGAAAAATTGTGAACAAAAGCAGCAGAGATTTAAAACACCTTTGAACATAAATGTGTGCATGTGTGAGTTTGTGTGTGTATGCATTTTTACAAAAACTTGACATCCATACAATCATTGTACAGAAATAAAGGAACTAAAGCAAAAAACAAAAAACAAAAAAAAAAAAAAAAGCAGAGTGGCTTTACAGATATGGAGTGACGGATAATGTGCAATGCTGTCCCATGGTGAGACAGATTTACACATTTTTCATTCCTCTGTAGGCTACACTACATCCATACTTAAGTTAAGGAGGCTTAAATGTGTGTGTCAATATGAGTTTGAACAGAATGTCAGTATGTGATGTGTATCTAACCTTGTTAGAACAAGTACCTCTGCCAAACCTATTTGCCAAAATGTTTCACGCGTAGCATATTTGAAACACTCAGTGGCTGCAGTTATAAAATGTGTGTGTGTGTGTGTGAGAGAGAGAGAGAGAGAGAGGGAGAGAGTGTGTGTGAACAGAGAGGCAGAATTATTACTACTCCTCTCCCCTGGTTATGAAAACACAGCCACCGCCAGCACTGGCAGACAGTTGGTCTGGCTAATATTAAATCCCTGAAAAACAGACATTATTCTGACATTATTCTAAATATGGGAATGAAACAGTCCATAACATGGGACATGAAATATTTAATGAACATGAACCTTTATTTATGGCAGATCATCTCTCACCTCATTGGTAAAATGATTTCAGTGGAGTCCAGGGGGGCGTCTGGGTTCAGGGAGGTTGTCCTATCAAATATTTGACATCTTGATTATTAAAGTGCTGTGTGTGTAATACAGCATTACAGCTTAAGTAAGGAAAATGTGTATAAGCACACATTCAGAAATATTATTAAATATTATAGCTAAGTTATGGGTCATTTTATTATCAGTCCTTCAAAATGTAATTGTTCATTAAATAAATAATCCTATTCATATTGAAGATCCCATTAATCCTGAATATGACAACAACATGAACCACAATTTATTATTATTATTATTATTATTATTATTATTATTATTATTATTATTATTATTATTACTACTACTACTATTATTATTATTATTATTATTATTATTATTATTATTAGTAGTAGTAGTAGTAGTAGTAGTATGTTTTTGTTGTAACATTCACATGAATGAATGTGAAAAAGTATTGTGACTTTAGGGCCATTTAGACAATCCTGCAGAATGTTTCAGTAAGAACATTGCATTATTTGGATTCATTCATACGTAGCCTTTTTAAAATGAACACTCGAAATGATGTAGCATAGCCCGCTAGCTTCAGCACTGTAGTACTTGCTGGCTGCTGGTCTCATAATGACGTGTGATTCTGTCTGTATTCCAGGACATAGTTCATTAGGCACTGAAGAGGGAAGCTTGTAAAATGCATCAATATGTATTAAATAGTGTTAGTGGGATCATTTTGTAAGCTCAAGCTAATTTGAACCAAACTAAAAGCTGCTATAGCCCATAATTAATCAAATGTTGGTCTTACCGCTTCTGTGTGGTCCTCAAATTAACACTGCTTGCCACTTGAGGATCATGACGGACAAACAATGTTAGATTTTTTGTATTCGTACACCTAAGCCTCCTTTTCAACGCCTCCTTTATTTTTTTACATTTTCATCTGATCTCACTGATTGCTGATGCATGTCTCAACATTATTATTGCAACGGGGGCAAGCAGGGCCATCGGTCAAATAAATTTCCCAGCATGCCTTCCTTAGTAACTTTTGGGAACAAAAACAACTAAATGGTGGCTAGTCTAAGCCTATACGCATCTTTTATCTGTAACAAAACAGTTTAGGACAACATTTAAGAAGATCAAAAAGAGGTTGTAACTCAAAACCAACTGTAATAGTGAAGTACAACCAGGGAAAGTTGTAGCAAAACATGTTTTTACACACATACACACACACACACACACACACACACACACAGACTAATAAAATAAAGAATCAAGACACAAACTATTACTATTTATGGTTGAGTGTTGAAGATAAATTGAAGAGTCTCACAGCCTGGAGACAGAAGCAGCTCTGTAGTCTGGTGGGATGGCAGCAGATACGTCTATATCTTTGGGTGAACAGACTGTGTCTAAGTGGGTGTTGTCTTTAATATCTTTGGGCTCTGTGCAGACATCTCACTTCACTGGTGTCACTGATGCTCTGTGGATGGTACCAGTGATGTTCTGTGGTTTTATTCGCCTGCTGTAGAGCCTTCCTGTCCTGGGCCATGATGAACCATGCCAGTTATTCATGTTTCCAATCAGGAGGCTTTCTATTGCTCCACATCGCCACTTTTTAGAGCATTTTTTGTTGTTTTGTTATTTTCACAATGTACAATGACCATGATAGGTTCTCTGTGATGTTGATTCATGGGAACCAAATAGTATAACTTATTTTAACGAGTGTAAGGGCTTAGATTTAGTTAGGTTGTGGTTAAACTATAGTTACACAGGTATAATACAAAGTAGCATGCAGTCTGTGACCTCTCATAAAGCAGCAACTTTGTGGATTTTTTCTGTGTTGCACATTCTCTATTCCAAAAGACAGGTCTTGTGAACTCTTGTTAAGGTAAAGGGAATTGCATATCACATTGAAATTTCAGTTCACAGCCAAGTGACTGGAGAATTTTGGTTTGTTTGCAGCCTGCCTGTTATGTTATTCTGTCAGGTGAGAGCAAGAGATGTGATTTGTGATACCAATCTTAAAATTGATAGAAACTGCTATTTAAAACTACTATATAAAAGTTGTAATAACGTGCAATAATCCATTAAATGTAAAGTGTCTAAAATCTCAGGGTGTTGTTCTACGTCAAAACTTACACTTGACATGACAGAACCACAATAAGTATCACTGGTCACTGGACCTGAGACCCGATGTAGCTTCAGAGATGTTGAGTCCTTGTGTTTTCATGTGTTCACTTGGGTCAATTTTCAATGTTTTTCAACTCATGACTCACAAACTCTAGACACAAATGTTGTGCCACCATATACTATAGTGTTAAAAAAAGATGTAAAAGTACTATGTTGTTATCAACCAGCATTCACTTTGATGGGTCTGAATATGTCCCAGGCCCCCTCTGGGACACTACTTTAATAGTTCCAGATTAGACACACTGTACAAAAAACTGTGGCCAACAGAGTGTGACTGGTCATTCCAAAGTCTTTACAGAAGACACCAGTAGTCTGTTATACTTGATGTTTATCTCTGTCAAATGTGACTAAATACCATCTTTTAATTTGAACAAGTACCCTCAGAGGTGTAACAGTGGCACTGGTCCATATTTTTCTGCTCTGTTGCCACCAAATGCAGCAATGTTGTCATTCTGTTAAAAACAGCTAAATGCTGCCATCTTGTGGTAACTTTGAAAAAATTACGATGGAGGAGCAGGATGCATTTATAAAACAAAATTAAATGGATTAACCGTCAGGATCTTTTGATTCATGTGAATCTGAATCTATATGAAAACAGAAAAGTAAATGATCTTTGGATCCAGAGGTGTTACATGAGGTCAGCCATTGATAGTAAGATAGTTTTCATTTCCAATTTGCAATTACTCATTTAAGGTTTGAATACTAGACACAGGATGATACATTCATATTGGAAAATAATTAATAATTTGGAACAATTCGCTGGGGGGCTGATCCCCACAACTCATTGATTTGATTTCCTTTATTTTTGTGTCATGTACACAAAGTGAAAAAAATGTACCTCATTCTCAAATTCACCAAGAGCACACAACAAAGTCTGTCCCCTTCTGGAGTAGCAATAAACCCACCAGTCACTTGGGCTACTGGTGACATTCATGAATGTAACTATGTACATTTGGATCTTTGCCTTTTGTGTAAATTATACTATGAATGTAGAACTGTAGCTTCTTATCAAATAAAATCCTCATAAATTCCTAATCTAATTCTAATTAGAGTTGGATAAATTGATACCCTGTAATAATACTCCACCCTGTCCCAGATTCAGCTTGTTAGTGAATTATTTAAGGATACACACAGTTTAATCATAAAATCAACCAAAAATACTAAAGGAATTAAAACTACATTTTTGACCTCTAACCTCTAAAGGTGCATCTATTTCAAGTAATTGCCATGCAGACAAACTAATACTTGGTTACCTAATTTGACTGATTGTTAATTGACTGCTTGACTTAGAATGTTTTGTCCATTTGTCCAAATTCTAGTGGTCAAAGCATTCTGTGATATGTTATAATGTTATTGGCACAATTTGGAGAATTTAGCACTCACATCCACTCACTGCCAAGACTGACTGATCTGACTAACAGTTTGTAGATCAAGACCATTGCGTTGTTTGGCTAACCCTCTTCATTGACCTCTCCTATGGTAGATTGATGAAAGTTAATGCACTGTAGGAGGGCACAGCCCTCTGGGACTGTACCTGCTGTTAAGCAGCAGGTGGTATCCCAGAATGCACTTCTTTTGCTAACACTTTTTCATCCGACCTGCTGGGTTAATTAGCAGCTGCAAACCATTTTTGCTGTTTGTTTTAAGCTACAGGGACTAGGTGCTACATGGGAAGGATTTACTGAAGTTAAATTCACATAATGTCCCAAGATTGGCAGTCACACAGAATCACTGAAGTAGCTGCAAAATACTTTCCCATAAAATGTCTAAACAGCATGTGTTCCAAGCCTGCTTTTCCTCAATATTACATCAAGCAGAGAGCCTAGAGCCCTGACAACAGGGTCATCACAAATGCTTCCCTCCTGAATAGGTTGCTGAGGGTTTTGTAGAGGAACACTTTACAGTGATAGGAGGACTTACCAAAATGGATGGTAGGGTCAGAGAACACTGATCATTAATCACCTCGCCAGTGCTAAAAAAACATCAGCTGAAAGGTCCAAAAACCCTCAGATTTCTCCCAGCTGCACAAAAGTATTCTAACCTCTGCATTTTTTTTTTTTACTTTGAATATCCAAATGCCATTAAAGCTGTGAATATGTTTTAGGGATATTTTACTAATTTAGGATTGCCAAATGTGTTTATAAAAGTATGGTGTGGTGTAGTGCTGGGCGGTATGACCAAAAATCATGGTATTTTAAAAAAAAAAAAACGGTTTCACTGTATATGATGGTATTTTTTTTCATGCATAATCAGGTGTTCACAGCCTTTTCTACTGGTTTAGAGAGGGATTACAAGCCCCTTTTAGATAGGGTGGCAGAGTGCAGCCTTTACCCTTTACCTATCTATCCAAAAGGGAGGGTTAATATTCCTTCTTTCCCAAAAAGCCGCCACTGGGGTAGGCATAAATATGTGATGTGACGTGAAGCACGAAGTGAGGTGTTAACAGTAACGTACAACATGCATCGTAAGAAATGTGGCAACACTTAGATAGATAGATAGATTTACTTAATTATAGACCCATGGCCCATATTCTCGCCTCATCAGTCGAACACATGCTGATGTTAAACCCCCGCTATTAAAGGAAGTGTGAGCACCTCACATTAGCTGACTCAAACAACAGATAGCTAACAGGAAGCAGGTCGAATTTGTCTTCAAAGTAAGAGCTTTACACCCCATTGGAGTTTAGAACTGGGTTCCTAGCGGGGGCTTTAAATTTGAAAGTAGTGACCATTGGTAGCTTGCCACTACAACAACAAGCTGACAGCTACAGAGACTGATCTCAGTGGCTTTCCAGTTGGTCATCTTGACGTCCACAGATTAAGTCATGAACTGCAATGTCTATCCCAGCCATCTTCACCATAATGTAACACCAAAGCCTAGCAGTCGCACCATGCCTGTTTAGAAGCACAACATTGACAAGAATCCGGTCTGAAACAGTGTTGCACAGCACAGCGTAGCGCTCCGAACATTGTGTAATTAAAAATTCATATCGTGACCAGGGGTGTAGTGGCCGGGGGACGCGGGGGAGCATCAGTCTTTTTAGCAAGATTTTTTTTTTTTTGGAAATGAGGTGTTCGAAGGTGTGTTCGAGAGTGTACATGGTTCCTGTAATAAACACTTTGGACCATCAGTTAGAGAGTCTGACCATCATTCAGCCAGGGATGCTACATCCTGCACCTCGCACGCTGTCAGTGGGGCTGGCAGGGGACCGAGCCTTCCACAGCAGTTGCCGATAAAGTTTTGTTTGATTGCAGCAGTCCATTATCTGGAATCAATTGACTTGATGTGCAGGGTAACCAATCAGATGTTAGGAACTGCCCATTGACTTGATGGGTGAGTTTGACAGAATTCAAAAAATACAAATACAAAATAAATTCATGAAGCACTGCAACACAGGACCATGAAATAATGAATTAAATAGTGAAACAATTTTATATGTATATATATATATATATATATATATATATATATATATATATATATATATATATATATATATATATATATATATATATTTATTTATTTATTTATTTATTTATTTATTTATTTATTTTTTATTTTTTACATCAAATGAATTGATATTTTAATGAATTAATGACATTTAATTACAATTTTAATCAATTATGACACATTTGATTAATTAATGACACATTTAATTAATGATTTAATGGTGTATTTATTTATTTAATTGTGGCACTTTTAGTCCTCCATATATGTGAGGGGCAGTGCCTATATGAGAGAGGAGAGAAGCAGCACATTGTGTGTGTGTGTGTGTGTGTGTGTGTGTGTGTGTGTGTGTGTGTGTGTGTGTGTGTGTGTGTGTGTGTGTGTGTGAGGCAAGCAGCACCGTCTGCATGGAGTAAAGTTCTCCATAGCTATGATGGATTTCCAACTTATGAGATCAATGTAGGTTGAAGTTTTTGGTTGGTTTGACTGTACAAAATCATGAATGTAGCCTGATTGTTGCTCAATGATGAAATCTTGTATTATAACATATAGAACAAATGTAAAGCCTCAGAGCTTCTTTGATTATTAACAGAATGTTAGTGATGATAGCAAGGTGATAACTTGCCATCAGACTGACAAGGCTGCAAAAGTTGTTGATTGTATGATGTATTTTTCTGTTAAATGATAAGAGGCTCACTTTAAACAATATAGTAATAATATTAATAATTAATGATAATGATGATGAGAAGAAGAAGAAGAAGAAGAAGAAGAAGTATCAAAATAGCTTACTGAAAAGTTCTGTAGATGGTTGATTATTTGAAAGAGTAAAACTTGAGAGAAGCTTGGCAAAAAACAAAATGGTACAGTTTGATTTCATAGATTGAAAATTACACTGAAAAGACAAAAAAAAAACATTTTAAGTGTGACTGGAACAGCTGTTCAGATCATCCTCCTGTAAAAGAGTTAAGTTTTTGAGCTAAGTTATAAAATCCCCACTACACCACTGATTGTGACAAAAATATGGACCGGTATTTAGTGTGAGACGGTATACCATCGTGTTTTCTGTGTTTATGGAAGCAGCAAAACTGTGATGTAGGCTTAATTACAATGTTAAAGCTACTGTACATTTCAAAGCTGGTAAGCAGTGGTAATTCAATGTAAGTCAGATGAAATATTTAAACTTTACAGTGGTATGATTTGGTAACTAGTATTTCTGTATGGAAGCAGATTTGTAGATACACTACCAGTCAAAAGTTTGGACAGACCTTCTCACTGTATGTTTTTTCTTTAATTTCATGACTATTTACATTGTAGATTCTCACTGAAGGCATCAAAACTATGAATGAACACATATGGAATTACGCGGTAAACAAAAATGTGTGAAATAACTGGAAGATGGTGGAGTAGGAACGTTTTTTATTATGCTCTTGTGAGCACATGCGCATGCTGCGACTGGCAGGAAAAGCTTGGCTGTCAGTGTTTTTATCTGTTCAACATCTGTTTTGTGCCTGTCATAACAAGATCCCAAGTGACTTTAACTGTGCGACCAGGATCTTTTTTGTGTCATATCGCTGTTTTTGCTACTTCACCTGTTTTACCTGGATATCATCTCTGCCTGCCTGGCCAGGAGGCAATAGTGAAGTGAAGTGAGTTGCTGCAACCAGGGGCGTGAAACGGGGGGGGGGGGGGGGGGGGGGGGGGGGGGGGGAGACTGATTACTAGGGCCCCAATGGGGGAGGGGGCCCTCGAAAGGCCTGAAATAAAAATGTTGTTTTTACTTTATTTCTAATTTCTAAGTAATTAGTGTCATAACTAACTTAAAATTGGCAGAATAATGGTTCAGTCCACCCCTGCAGCTGCAGGTGTATGAACATGCCTCTTTAAACAGCTTAACGAGCGGAGTGGCAGCTGCCTATCAAGACATGTCTTTCCCCAAGAAATCAAAATCAGGGAGCCTTAACCAAAATGAGAAGGCAGAAAGGGAGAGAAAGAAAGTAGAGGGAGGGCAACTCCTCACAAATTTCTTTCAGAAGAAAGGTGAGCACAGTTCACAGCCAACACAGTTTAAGAACAGTGAAAGCTAGTGTCAGCAGCTGTAAAGATTGAAGGCAGTCAGACAGTCATGAGTCTAGTTTCTCAGTTTGAGCAGCAGCAGGTTCCTCGTCCTCATCTCATCCCTCATTAAGTGGTGACTGAAAGTTATTATTACAAGTCATCATTTCACATTGAGGTCGATGACCTCGCGGTAAAAACAGGTCAAATTTGGAGCAATATTTAGCTCCTTTCCCAGTAAGCTAGCATGACATGTTTGGTGTCAGCAGATTTATTTCAATTTTCAGATTTCCATGATGCTTATGGCTTAAATAAATCTTAAAAACTGAGTCTATGACGGCATTCAGAAGACAGTAATGTCATTTTCAGAGGGTTAAAAGAGAGTTATGAAATAAAAATAGCTTATAATCCATATTTATTTCAGAATGATTTTCATGTATTAAAAACAGTTCTGAAATAAAAAAGAGAATATGTATGTGTATATATAATATAGTTCAAATTCAGCTATCACTACAATAGAGTGTTTGGTCAGTAGTTTGGGACTCTCACATTCCTGCTTTGCAGTAGGAACAGAGGAGAACATTTCTGCTGCATGCAGACTGTGTGACTCAGTATAACTCTCAGTACAATCAGAGAAATGGTTATATTTTCTGGAAATCAGAAGATTAAATCGCAACGACCATATAGCCTCATATATGTATTTTCACACCCCAAATCCAAAGCCACCACCTGTGAGTCTACAGTTGTGGAGATAAATTAGACCTGCATGCAGGACTACAGGGGAGACAGTGAGCAGTAACTAAGTAAATTGTCATATTGTTCTTTTCACAAATATAGGAATGATGGTCAAAAATATCATTAAAATGCATAGTTTTATATAAAACAGCATACATTTTTTTTTGCCGTCTTATACCAGGGCCCAATTAGATTTCTTTTCATGGCCAAATCCCTGGCGACGCCCCTGGCTGCAACTTAACTTTGTGAGAACGGCTGGCATGCCAGACATCACACCCCAGAGGAAAACTTTACTGCTCAAAGCTTGCTCCTTTATGGCTATGGAGTTTGCAGTTAGCTAGCCAGTCAACCAGTCAGCTAGACAGTCATGTCTCCTCCACATCACTGCTGCATCTTTCCTGGATGCCACAGTGTGCAGAGTAATGACACCGTTAGCTTATTTAAGTTTCCTAAAGACGACAATGTAAGGAAACGATGGATCGATTTTGTTAAAAGGAGCTACGATGGAGGGTTAAAAATCACCGCCAACACCTGTCTCTGCAGTTTCCACTTTACCCCTGATAGTTACAGCGACTGTCACTGGGTAAAGTCTGGATATCTGAAGAGTCTGTTGATTCGACCCTCTCTGTACCCAGCTTGCATCCTCCCGTCCCGCCGACAGCGCATGCTCTCATCTGTGCCGGCAGCATTATGTGCCTGCCTGCGACCGTCCCGCCGACAACAGGTGCTCTCATCCCCGCCACCGGCCAGACTTTAGATTCTCTGCTCTGGGATGGGACGGGCCGGCACTTGATCAAGCATTTGTGTGTGTGTGTGTGTGTTTGTAATAACTCAAAATAATGACGGTACTTCCAGCTACAAAAGGCGCATCTCTCTCCTCCCTCCACGGTGTTTGTGCCGCTGCGTGGTGTGAGGGTACTCGTGCATAAAACATGACTTCTCGCGCACGTGACGTCACTCCCCGAGATGCAAGGAAAAAAAAGTATATTTTTTACTAAGGAAAATGGCAAAAATAATAGTAACGCACAGTGATTTGAATAAGTAACTTTAATCTTATCAGTGGTTTGGAAATATTACGCGTTAGATTACTCCTCACTGAAAAAAGTGGTCAGATTAGAGTAAGGCGTTACCGGCATCACTGATTGTGTAGTGTAAGTGCAACATGGAGCTTGAGAACGTCCTTTATAACTAGTCGACCTGCTCCAGCCGCTGAGCTACAGCTGCCCCCAGGTACAACTCAGATAACCATAAACTCACAGTCTTGGTACTACTGGATCTAACCGCTGCCTTCGATACAGTAGACCATCACATTTTATTAAATAGACTGAAGATTATCGTCGGTCTCTCTGGTTCTGTTCTCAACTGGTTTGTCTCTTACCTCACAGATCACCACTTCTTTGTAAGTATGGATACATATTCCTCAAAATCCCACAAAATAAAGTGTGGGGTTCCCCAAGAGTCAATTTTAGGTCCAACTCTTTTTAATCTTTACATGCTTCCACTTGGGGACGTCATCAGGAGGCACAGCATCAGCTTTCATAGTTATGCTGACAACATGCAACTGTATATTGCCGTGTTTCAGGTGTGTGGGAGAGATGCCAGATTTTAGATTTGATGACGGTACTGACTCGATGCCGACAGATATATCACTGAGTGCACAAAGAAACGCCTTGGAGAAGCTTTCATTGCTACATGGAAAGGCTGTGGGGCAGGCAAGCATAGAGATTTTGTCTGGGTTGCTGCCATGGCTCTAACACAGGATGACCAGCTTGAACAAAGAAGCAGAGAAGGGGTAGCTGTAATATTTAATCTTGTCTCACTACTTTTGGGGTAAATTGCTGTGAAACTGTTGAAACTGAGCGTGACTAGGCAGTTTTGCCCAAGTCAGCTGTGACCAATAGGCTTGATTGCAGGGTGGAGCTAAGCCTAACATTTTGACAAAACTGCGAAACATGTGAAGTGCAAACTGTGTGAAACACAGCTGTCCTTTCATGGCAGCACTACAGCCATGCATGAGCACCTTAAACGGAAGCACCCAGGAGCTGTGGTGGCATGTACGCCAGACAGGTAAGTTCACGAGTTTAACTGATAAGTCATTTGTCTTACTTATCAGTGAGATATAGCTGTAGCCTACTTGTTTTGTAGGGGTTTGGAGCATATGGTCGCTGTCGGGTGGAAAAAACCTCCAATCTTTAATATATGATATTAAATTTACGTGTAACTCTGTTGCTTAGATCGGGCCCAAAACATCAAGCCTGATCCGACCTGACCTGAGCCCATGCACATTGAGTCCTAGCCCAGCCTGGGCCGGCCAGACACATGAACTATAATTATGAGCTGACCACTTTTTCAGTAATGAGTAATCTAATGTGTTAATATTTCCAAACATAAATTTAAATGTTGGTGTACTGCAGAGCAGCACTGTGCATGATTGAAAGGCTTTCTGGCAAACAGAGGACCAGGAGAAAAGGGTCTTCTCACTGGTGAGGCTAGTGAGGGGAGCAGCCATGTTTGCGAAGTTACGGCAGAAACTGCAGTAATAACCCACCATACCCAGAAAATGCAAAAATCCAGGCCATTGTTGACGGGGCACAAGATAGTCAACTATGGCCTGTATTTTTGACCGGACACACCTGACCCTGGCCTATTTGCTTCCCAAGGTATGTGATGGTGGCTCTACCAAACTCACACTTTGTCAAATTCAGGGTGAGGTTGGCCTCCTTTAACCTCTAAAATATTTTCCTCTGGGTTTTCAGGTGCTGGGACCAAGTAGCTGTGTAGGCAACAGCATCACCAAGGTAGACTTCACAAATTTCTACCTCTGTTAACACAAGGTGCATCAACTGCTGGAAAGTGGCAGGTGCGTTTCAAAGACCAGAAGACATGACTGTATACTGTAGGAAACTATCAGGGTGACAAAGGGTTATTATGCAACCTCATTCTGAAACTGCTAACATAGTCTAACACATTTGTAACTGGACTTGCGGTCTCGGACAGAAACTGCCCCTGGAGCAGCCAAAGAGGACTGCGTATGGTATGTTCAAACACTCACTCAGCCGGGTTGAAACCAGTAGATTCCTGCACCCTTTCTCTCACTGCTAACATCAGGAAAGGCAGACCCTCATCCAAATCTTTTCCACTTTCTAGGTAGTATTTCTTTAGCATCGATTATAGCGTCTGATGACAGCGCTCCAGCGTGCCCTGGGGCTGAGGATGGCATGTGCTGGCCTTTCTGTGTGTGGTGGACAGTGATGCTATTACCTGTGTGAAAAGTTTGGACATGAAGTTTGATCCCTGATCTGTCTTGATGTACTTGGGTAAACCAAAAGTGGAAAAGAACTAGGACTTTTACCACTGCCATCGCTTTCAATGTGCATATCGGGGTGGCTTCAGGATAACGGTGAGCTGTGCACATCAACATCAGCAAACACTGATGGCCGGACTTCGTCTTACGAAGCGGACCCACACAATCTAAAATAATGCTAAAATGTGCTCAAAAGGTTCTCCGAGTACCAGAATGGAATTACATGAACTGGGAGGAATAACCTTGTTTGGTTTTCCACGAAGTTGGCACACATGAGAGGAGCAGCTGAAACGGGATGCAGTGGTAAGTTTTCCACTTCTGAGAACCACAACATCTCCACTGTGGCAGGCAGCAAACTATTCCTCACAGTGGATTCAGACTTAACGTCACAACACTCTGCCTTCATAGACTCCTTCAGGGACTTCCTCCTCCTTATAAAAGTCACGTTAGTATAAAAGGGTGTTATGTCATCTATTCAGTCTTCAACCTCTTATGGCTCCAAAAGGCAAGCTCTCAGGCAGCAGGTGTAGCTGTACTAGCAATATAGTTCGCAGAGCATGCTAACCTTTCGGTTGCTGAACGTTACATTACCTGAAGCTGCAGAGCTATCTGAGAGCAACAGCTAGACTGTCTCCAAACAGTGGCTACTTCTATCCTTTATGGAGCTTACAGAATGTCAGAGGTTGTACCTTACCTCACCATGGAACGCATCAAGCTAGCAAGGACGTGTGTGTGTCGCAACAAGATGTCGGGAGCGGCCACTCAGCGACCTCAGGCTGAAACATGCCGTGGCTGCTTTAGCATCCTCTGCTTCTTGTGAGCATTGTGCATGCCTGTCCATTAAGGTTCACAGAGAAAGCCTAGCATGCCAAGCTAGCCTGTGGACAGCAGATCCTATGATGGGGGAACCAACCCTCATCTGCTCTCCCATCAAAAGTTGAGTGTTTTCAGTCTTCACTGACTGTTACTGCCTACCAGGCTGAACTGCAGGATGACATGCCAGCCTGACCCACCTAAGCCCTGTGGAATGAAGAGTGCGTGGTCATGGACCTCTGCCTGCTTCTGCACAAGTCCCCTGAAGAACCGTGGCCCTGATGGTTGCTCAAGAGAGACCAAGGTGGCTGAACCTCTCAAGTCTCTCTCAGAAGGAGAAAGCTCAGCTCCTCAATGTCCCCGTGGACTCGGAAGGCCCATTCAGCCCTTTGGTTTACACCATGCAGAGAGATGTGAGGAAAAGACAAAGGAAGGTGAAGTGCCATGTCTCACTAAGAATATGCCGCCTCCTTCCCTGCAGCACCTTGGCAGATGTTTGCCCAAATTGCAACCTGGCCGGGTTACTGCATCCCCAAACACCAGACCCAAGCCCAGATGGCTGTCTAGAGCAAGCCACCTCAAATTCAGGGTGGATGTGGTAAGAAGTCCATTGCTGCCAATGTGACACAGGGCAACCAAGAGGCCCGCCCTGCCACTCCAGGTTCAACACCAAGGGCGCAGCCAACTTTATTAATCAAAATCAAAATCAAATCAACTTTATTTATATAGCACCTTTTATACATGTAAAAATGCAGCCCAAAGTGCTTTAGAGTAAAAGAAAAGAAAATGAAACAAACCCCCTTAACATCCCTACTCCCTGCACCATGAAGTCTCAGTGAGAACAGATGGTGCATCAGTGCTGAGCCATCTTTCAGTTAAAAATAAACAGTCAAGTTTGTTCTCTTAAATCATGTCATTGATGATAAAAGATGTTAAAAAGTGCCATGTGGAGGGCTGCATGTGGGCTGGTTGACTGTGAGACCTTGCTGATGTTGACATGTTTCAGGTTATGACTGGAAGGGCAGGGAGGTGTAACGGGATGGTGGATGTGTAGTGGTCTGTTGTTTGTGATGACTGGGATGTGTGCAGGGTGTGAAGTGGAGAAACATAACCCCACTCATGGTGCAGTGGGCCAGTCTGTCTGCTGGACAACACAGACTGAGTGCCATGGCTGCACAACCCGCTGCCCAGCCCAGCGAAGCAGCGAGACTGCTGTTAGGTCTGCTAGGAGAGTGTGCTCAACAGTGGCGTGCATGCATTAAATTGAACTGGGTGTTGAGACCCATATTGGATCTGCATGCTCTGCATAAATACATGAGACAGTACAAGTTCAGGACATTGACACACACAGCTCTAATATCATTTGTGCACACAGGCGATTAGTTCATATCCATATTTTCACATCCCTATATATCCCCCGCACAAAAAAATATCCCTGGTTTGCCTTCCAGGGCATAACATACGAAGATATGGTGCTCCTGTTGGCCTTTCATTAGGTTCACGTGTGTTTGTAAAATGCACCAAAGCTGCCATTGCATCCCTCAAAGACAGCGGATTGCGCTTAGCGTCATACATAAACGATTGGCTTCTAGCCAATCTCCAGAACAAATTCAGGATCACACCAGAGCAGTCAGGTCACATCCAGCCAGCCCAGGTTTCACAGTCAGCTGGGGAAAGAGGGATTTGCTCCCAACTCAGAACATACCATTCATCCGTGTTTCTCTGGACTTCGCTACATTCAGAGCGGAGAGGGTGAAAGCCTTTTAGGATTTCAGGGATCATATACTGACAGTTTTTCGCCGAGGGACAAGATTAAAGTTCAAAATATGTCTCAGACTACAAGGGCTAATAGCATTGGCCATTTTCAGCAGTGGTTGGCATCGGTCAATCTCAATCTAAACCCGAGGCATCACAGACATTGCAAGGTCTCAGTTCCCATGGTGTGTGTCCTGGCTTCGTGCCCTTGGTTAACAACTTTTCTGATGGCAGGAGTTACAATGGGAATGATCCTGGCCAGAAAAGTCATTACTACAGATGCATCTCGAGTGGGCTGGGGACCCACTTAAGACATCAGGATAATAAATGGCACATCGTTAGCCTCATAGGATAATTGTCATTTTTTGGCGAAATTGTGATATCTGCCTAACTTAACTCTTCTACCACTGCTGCATCATCTTGCCTGTCTGCCTATGTCCTTGGCCAATCACAACACTTATTAGAACCCCAAAACACTATCTGCCTTAGTCATCTCTTTGATGATACAACAAAAATGGCAGAAAGCATGAGCAAGAGGGCTCAACTGTCCACTAGTGAAGCATTAGCGCTTCTCTTTGATTTGTTTTCATCTGGCAAGAGTTCATATTTTATACATTTTGGGACTGAAAGGGATTACGAACTGTGTATTTAAACTTTAAATAACATTTTTTGCTACAAGGTATGATGAAGTAGCTAGCTAACACTAACAACATATTACCTAATTTCTGGTCAGAACACATTTTTACACTTAAGAAACACCACCATAAAAAGGCATTTAGGCAATTTTAGACATTTTTAAGCAAATTTTCAGTGAATCAGCATCCCCGAAGAACCATTCCAATGGGTCTCACTCTGCCCAATTGCCAGTTACTCTCAGGAAATTCAATGACTTGCAGGCAATGAAACCAGTACTACCAAGAGTGGCCCACCAGCGCTATGACAACCTCCCTCATCAATAGACAGTGTGAAAATGAGTTTGCACAGCACCTGAGTGGAACTTCGATTAAGGGTGGGAAAGGAAAACAGTGGTTAGGGTTAGACATTAAGAAACATCTTGGTTAAGGTTGACAAGTTACACATCTTGGTTATATTTAGGAGAGTAAAACAACTTTGGTCATGTGATGTTTGCATTTATATGCACGAGAAAAAATGCCCAAGTCATGGCATATTCTGCCTAAGTCAGGCAATTGATGATGGGTCTTTTTCTTTTTGCATACTTGATCACACATCTGGTTGAATGTACTGTTACAATATCAATAAAAGAATATCAATATGTTCTCTAAAAACTGTTTTTTTTCTTGTTTTCCAAAACCAATGGAATATGACTTAGGCAATTATACTATGAGGCTAATGACATGGAGCTAATAGATGCAGTTGTTTCGCATAAACTGCTGTGTCACTGGCTCTGAAACATTTTCTGCCCTTTTTGAGAGGGCAGCATGTTCTGGTCAGAACAAAAAATACCATGGTAGTGGCATATATCAACAGACAGCAGGCGCTGATCGCTGAGAGCCACACACATACCAGGAGTATTGAACCTGGGGGACGACTTACTGTCCAGGGGCAACCCTTATTACAAGGATTGGAAACTCCACAGTGAGATGGTGGCTCAGACTTGGGAGCAATACAGCCAAGCGAAGGTAGATCTCTTTGCGTCAGAAGAGAGTGCTCAGTGCCCTCTGTTTTACTCCCTCACAGGCCATGAGGTTGGTTGACTTGACACATGAGTGGCCCTGTCTCCTCCTGTATGCTTTTCCCCATTAGAGCTGATCACTCCTATTCTCACCACAGTATGGGAGAGGGGTCTGACTCTCATCCTGATAGCTCCCCGCTGGCGGGGGAACACTGGCTAGTGGAGATATCTCAGCTGTTGCACGGACACCCTAACCTCTGCCCCTCTGCAGGGATCTCCTGACGCAGGCATGTGGAGAGATCTTTCATCCTTATCCAGAGTGCACGGCTCTATGGACCTGGCCTGTGAAAGGTTGAGTCAGCCTACTACTGGGCTCCCACAGAGTGTCATTGCCACTAATTAGGGTGCCAGAGCCTCCTCGACACACTACACATAAGACAGAAATTGGCGCACGTTGGAGGATTGGTGTGTGAAAACAGGGGTGATAGCCTTCCAGAGCCCCATCCCTGTAATTCTGACATTTTTGCAGGAGCTGCTGGACAAAGGTTTGGCATTTGCGTGAGTGACATTCATGCGTTGTTGGTGAACTTGGCATGAATGCAGTTTTTAATGGGGGACTCTAAGGTTTTACTGAGGCTCAACCCTGTGTTTTGGCACAAGGTTTTCAACCTGGCACTGTCATACCACCCTAATGAACTGTCAGTGTTCTATCCTCTTTCTCCTCACAGGAGCATGAATGCCTGAATGCCCTCTGCCCGGTGTGCGCATTATGCATTAAGCTGTTTGTGTCATGTGCTACGTCACACTTGGGGTAGCATCTTACGAAACAGCATTTTTCACACTGGATTGTGGAGGCTCTTACCTTGACCTATGATAGCAAAGGGTTGCAACCCCCTGCGGGGCTGCACGCTGATTCCACTCGTGGTATGGCTGCATCATGGGCACTGTTTCAGAGTGTTTCTATTGAAGAGATATGTGCAGCTGCCAGCTGGGCTATGCCTCACACTTTCTCTAGATTCTACAAATTGGACGTTGCTGCACCCACACTGTCTCACACAGTGTTGCGCGTGGGTTCAGCAGCGAATATGCCTGTCTAATTGGTTGTGTATTAGTGACTGGTCCTGGAGCTGATCTGGCAATACAGGAGTCTTTATATCCCATAATGAGATATCAAAACAAATGTTGATGGAGAACTTTAGTTTAAGAAATTAACCCCGGTTCTCTGAAACATGAGTGAGGTACCTCACCAGACCACCCTCCTTGCCTGAATAGATGACATTACACCCGGCTTTTTTATAAGGTGAAGGAGGTCCTTTCTCCAGGGAGCGGATGTGATCTGTCTGCCAGTCAAGACTGCCATAGTGGAAAACAGCTTCAAGGGACAAGCACAGGGAGCATGTTAAACCTGACTCGTGTTTCAGAGAACCGGGGATAATTTCTTAACCTAAAGTTCTAAGGACTTACTGCTCCATGGCAAAGCGCTGAAATCAACCGCTTGATTTTGATAAAGTGTATGTGCATGTAGGAGGCAGGGCTTCAAGCCTGAAATCTTCCAAGGAGCACTGTGGAGCCATCTTGTCACTTAAAAGGCCCAGACACTAGCAGATGTCAATGTTCATGATTAGTGATGAATGTGCAAACCTTGACATGTGTAAAAGTTCGTCTTAAAATACAAAATGGGAAAAGCCATTGGGAGCACTACAAAGCTGTTGTGTCGCACCTGAAATCAGCTGTGGTATCAAATTAAAGTACGAGTTTGAACCCACGTGCCAAATTTGGTGAGTCTGTGAAAATCCTGAAGTCCTCTAAACAGTGTTGGAAAAACTTAAAAGCGGTGCATGCCACTCAAGATGTCCACCTTACTGTTGGGGCAAAGAATTCCTCAAAAATTGAGCTATATCGCCCTGACCTATGAGTTCTGCAAATTTCATGAAGATCAAAGAAGGTCCTGGCCCTATGGAGTCCCCTGGCCACACCCACACCCAATCATGTTTAATCATAAAAACATTTTCACCAGAGTTTTGTGATGTTTAGGCCGCCAAAAAATTTCAACAAACAGATACAATAGATACAACAATATTACTATTAAAATGAACTAACCCTATATTTAGTTCTATGAAGCAACTGCTTCACACTTCGTTTTAAGTAATGGATATTTGCAATTGCAAGTACAGTTTCAAGACTCTTGTGCTTCAACATTTATCAGTGCAAACTTTAGTTATGGTAAAGTTACAGTTCATCTCACGACTGTTTGAGATTCAGCACTGAGCAGTTGTCTGGTCGTTTAAAAGCAAAAGCGGAGATGGGCTTGTGGATCGATCTTTCTGTCTGTCTAGGTTTGTGTAAAACCACGGAAGCGAGTCGTGTTTTCCTGCTTCCTCAACATTCCCATCCCGGAAGTTTTGATTGATCCAGAGCACTGTCGAATTGGAAGCTCAGCGTGCAGATGGGAATGAGAAGCAACTCGTCACGGCTTGTCAATCACAACCACCAGCCACCCATCCACAGATTCACACACACACACACACACACACACACACACACACACACACACACACACACACACTCTGAGCAGCTTACATACTTCATAGACTTGCCTTTTCCCTACGGGAGAATAACCACAAGAATATTTAGTTCCCCCACATTACCACCCACTCACAGACACAATTCTGTGTGGACGCGTGTGTGCGCCCACACACACACACACACACACACACACACACACACACACACACACAGTAAAGCTCAGTCATCTGGCCTCCTTTTCCCCCAACCCTCCTTGTCTCTCTCTTCTGTCATGTGATAAATCTTTGAGATTTTTGACAGGAACACAAGTAGTTTTTCTTTGTTTTTTTTCCCAGTTTCATCACCATCCCCCTGATCACGCTTTGAAAACATGATGGCACACTGATGTAAGATGTCTCCAGCTAACCAAACAACGATAGAAAGCTATGGCCATGTCTGAAAGGGAAAAAAGAAAGATGACAGGCATTTTAAATTCAGTCTTCTTAGGTAGTGGAGTGGAGTTCAAACAATTTAAAAGTAAACGGTATTGTCAGGTTGACACAGTCAGGAGCTAATTAATAATGAATACTGTTGAAACTAAATCATTGGAAAGGATATTTTTTCCTAGTCTATTTTCAACCATTATCTTAAGTCTATTTTCCAACATAAGAACATGTCAAAACTCTGCCACGGTATAATTATTACTCTTCTGGCGAACATATCAGGACATATTAAAACTAGGGCTGTCAAGCGATTAATTTTTTAAATCGTGATTAATCGTATTTTGTCCATAGTCAACTTTAATTAATCAACGATTAATCACAAATTAGTCGCAATTTTTTTTTGCCATATTTTTTTCTGTTCTAAATGTACTTTTATGTATTTTTTCATGTTCTTAAAATACTTTTAACAACATAAGAAAGGGTTAGGGATAGGCAAATATGCTTGGTTTATGAAAATGTTTGTGCAACATTTCCAATCATGCAGGATAATAAAAGGCTCAAAAAATATCCCCTTATGGGATAAAAACATGGTGATGTCTGCTTTTGGCGGGGGGCGGTGGGCTCTCTGAATCTGCCATGTGTTAGACTTGAAAATGATATTTAAGACTCGATGTACTACAATGATAAGTCATTTCATGTCTATAGTACGTGCGTAACTTTTGTCCTATCGACCGAACCATCTGGCAGTGAAAGTGAATTTTTGCCGTTCATTTTTTCTTATTCTTCTGCCACCCTCTGGATCAAGGCTACAGGTACCATTGATGGCTGTAAATCATGCAATGCGCGTTTCTTTTTTTTTTTTAATCGCACAAAAATTAACTGCGTTAAGAGGATGTTGCATTATCGTGTTGTTAATGCGTTAACTTTGACAGTCCTGATTAAAACATTACATTACACTAGCCGGACTGAGGTTTGGCATTCACATTTAAATGTATTTGTGTTTGTGCACAAAATTGTATCCAATTTTCCATCATAACATGCACAAATAACCCAATTTGGGCTCGGTTTGGTGATCTACAGGCCAAACTAAACATCTTGGTTAATAATACCCACCCTTTTTAAAAGCAATTTTCTACCTGCTTTGCATAACCAAATAGAGAAGCTTATAAAAGAAGAACTGTGAGGTCAAAATGCAAGTGTGATACTTCATTGGAAAGATAATAACTCATTGGAAATGCGCTTGTTCGGCATATGGCTAAAACACATAGCTCAAAAACATCTTTTTGTTCTCATCTAATATAAGTCATATTTGAATAACAATAACTAGGACATGCTTAATAATGCAAGCGCTATGCCACATCACCAGATGCCTTCCATATACACCTGTGTGTAATTTGGAACATCTAAGGCCAATTTTGAGGGCAGTATTTTTAGTTTGTTGTTTCACTGGTGCCATCAAGTGGCCAAAATATGGTAATTACCTTTACTGACTTCTGGACACTGGAAAACATTCAGAGCCTTTTTATGACTGTAAAACCATTAACCATTATTGAAAACATTACAGAATGCTAATATATTAAAGGTAATGACAAACAAATTTAAAACAAAGTTGAACTGAATTCAAAAGTTTTTTTTTTTTTTTTTTTAAATTTAAAATGACGTGCTCTTGGACAAAACTTGTATTCTCAGCATTATGGTAAATGTGGAGAAATAGCATATTTACTTCAGTTTTTTTTTTTTTTTTAAATACAGGCATTAAGTAAGCTATATATCGAACCAACCTTTAAAATAAAATGTTACATTAAAGTGTTTCATGCGCCCGTGATGAATAAAAAACAATTTTTATATATATATATATATAAATAATGTGGAGAAATGCCAACATAAAAAGTCCCATATTTATACCTGCAACTTGCATCTTTTCTTTAGACATTCGACATGTTGTAAAAACATTACCACACATGTCACTTTGGATAAGTCTCGAGGATTTTTGCCCATTCCTCCTTGAAAAACTGCAACAACTCCTTCAAGTTGTATGGTTTGCACTTGTGAACAGCAATCTTTAGGTCTGACCACAGATTTTCTATTGGATTGAGGTCTGGGCTTTGACTAGGCCATTCCAACACATTTATATGATTCCCCTTCAACACTCAAGTGTAGCTTTAGCAGTGTGTTTGGGGTCATTGTCCTGCTGGAAGGTGAACCCCTGTCCTAGCCTCCAATCACGCACAAAGTGGTGCAGGTTTTGCTCAAGAATGTCCCTTCCGTCACCATCCGTCTTTCCCTCAACTCTGACATGTTTCCCAGTCCCGGCTGCTGAAAAACATCCCCACAGCATGATGCTGACACCACCATGTTTCACTATGGGGATGGTGTTCTTTGGGTGATGTAATGTGTTGGGTTTGCGCCAGACATAGCGTTTTCTTTGGTGGCTGAAAAGTTCAATTTTAGTCCCATCAGACCAGAGCACCTTCCTCCATACATTTTGGGAGTCTCCCACATGCCTTTTATGAAAACTAAAAACGTGCCATTTTGTTTTTTGCTGAAAGTAATGGCTTTCTTCTGGCCACTCTGCCATGAAGCCCAACACTATGGTGCGTACGGCTTGTTGTCGTCCTATGTACAGATACTCCAGTCTCTGCTGTGGAACTCTGCAGCTCCTCCAGGGTTACCTTAGGTCTCTGTGCTGCCTCTCTGATTAATGCTCTCCTCTCCCGGTCCATGAGTTTTGGTGGACGGCCGTCATTTGGCAGGTTTGCTGTCGTGCCATCTTCTTTCCATTTGGTTATGATAGATTTGATGGTCCTCCTGGGTATCATCAAAGATTTGGATATTTTTTAATAAGCTAACCCTGACTTGTACTTCTCAACAACATTGTCCCTTACTTGTTTGGAGAGCTCCTTGGTCTTCATGGCAGTGTTTGATTAGCGGTGCCTTTTGCTTAGGTGTTGCAGCCTCTGGGGCCTTTTGAAAAAGATGTGTATATGTGCTGACAGATCATGTGACACTTAGACTGCACACAGGTGAACATCATTTCACTAATTATGAGACTTCTCAAAGGTAATTGGTTGCACAAGAGCTTTTTATGGGCTTCATAACAAAGGGGGTGAATACATATGCAGGTGCCAATTTTCATTTTTTTATTTCTAAAAAAATAGTTTTATGTATGTATTTTTCTCATTTCACTTTGCCAACTTAGACTACTGTGTTCTGATCCACCAAATTCAGATTAAAAAAACACTGAACTAAAGGCTGTAATTTAACAAACTAGGTAAAAAGCCAAGGGGAGTGAATACTTTTGCAAGGCACTGTACCTGCAGATTCCATATTTTCTCACACCTAGAAGACTACAAGTATACTTGATATCAAGCAATTTTACTGCACCAGTGTGGAGAAATTCTTATAAATAAATATAAATGTCCCATATTGATACCTGCAGATTCCATATTTTCATATATTTGACATACTGTAAAAGCGCATTGCTTAATAATTCCTGGCTATGGGTGATACATCTGACTTCTACACATATAAGACTGCAAGTGTACTTAATATCAAGCATTATTACTGCACCAATGTGGAGAAATTCAAGAGTAAATGTCCCATATTTATACCTATTTGACCATATTTCAGGTGCTGTTAAAACACATTGCTCAATATATCCTGGCAATGGGTGATATCCTGTATGATTATAATTGATTGATTATAATATGATATTGATCACAGAGTTAGCTACGTTTATTTACTTTTTTAAGAGCACGTTAGCATGTTAACTATTTATGTGGAACAGGGTGTTAATGGGAAAATAATTTTTTTCTAAAATAAGTTTCATCATCTATTTTCAGGCCTAAATAAAGGAGATATGGTTCTGCAGTATCTTCCTATGAAGTAGTCTTATATTAACAGCAATCCACCATTTGAAACGTGATATTAGCACATTATTAATGTGGAACAGGGTGTCAATGGGGGAAAAATGAGGCTTTTTCTTAAATAAGTTTTATTTATCTAGTTGTAAGCCTACCTTGAGCCGAGCATATGACAAATATGAACCCAAGGAACGTTGCAATTGTCAAGTCACATCTGATCATTCCAACAAATGGAAGGACTTTAAGGTGACATCAGCATGTCACCATTTTTGAGACTTAGGTATTTTTGAAGTTTAAAGTCCGTGTAAAGCAGAAATAAATTTGTGTTGAGTTTGTCACACCACAGAAATGTGTGTCATTGACCACTGAGCCAAATTTGAAAGATTAAAAAAAATCTTTAAGTATATAAAATTAGGTCTCAAAATCATGGAAAAACAAGCACAAGCACTACTTACTTTCCATACTTCTTTCATAGAGTTACTTTTCTGATAGTTACTTTATTACCACAAGCTCCCCAATGACTCCGTCTGCCCAATTTTTGTCAGTTGTGAGGGATAATACCAGCAGTGGAGTAGCTTTAGTTATTAAATAATTGAATCATGTGTACATGTATACATTTTTAAAATGGCCACCACTGACACCACTGACAGCCTCATGCATGACCACGTTTGAAGAATTTGCTTTACTGAAGATATTAATCTTTGGCCTTGTAATTTGCTGAACAAGAGTCTAACAGGAAAGACTCCACTTGATAGCGGCAGCACCTTGAGTCTTTCTCCTCCGTCATTTGACAGCAGCACTTTGGGTCCTCCCCCTCTTCTGGTGGAAAGCAGCACCTTGGGTCCTCCTCCTCCTCCTCATCCTCCTCCACCATTTGACAGCAGTAACACTCCTCCTCCTCAAATGGACAGGAGCACATTCAGTCCTCCTCTCTTCCTCTACTGGGCAGTAGCACATTCAGTCCACCTTCTCCTCCTCCTAAAGTTGTCAGTAGCACTTTGGGTTCTCCCCCTCTTCCATTTGACAAAAGCACTTTCAGTCATTCTCCTCCTCTAGAGGAGCACTTTGAGTGCCCACCCCATTTCAAATGAACCACCTTCAGTCCTCCTTGTCCTCCTCCAGAGGACCAAAGCACATTCAGTCAATCAGACAATTCAGACAATCACACACCCTCTTCAGGTAGTGCAGAAGATTTGGATTCTTTTTTAAAAATCTTTTTAAATCAAGAAGTTGCCACAGCAGCCATGCCTTTTTTTCGTTTCTGCAGAGGACTCGGTATATCCTTGCAAGAGACAACACAGACACCAGTTCAAGACATCTCAGTGGACAAATGTCATGTCAAAAGGGATTCGCACAGTTCATCCCCTCTGCAGCTTTGTATTTAAACGCCAGAGTGTCAAACCGATTTTGTCATCAAGAGACACCCCACTCTTCACCTGTTTGGGGTATTGTATATTTGATGACTTTCCTGTATGTGTGGAGGTGAAGGTGGACAGTGAATCTTCATTGAAAGCAATGGTGACCTTTCAGGGAGACTGTGTCAGACACGATCGTGATGAGTTGAAAAGAAGGCCTGTCTGTGGTAAACAAAGGGAAGTCATTGCAAAAACACTGACTTGAAAACTCTCCCGTTCTCTGTTCCTGGAAAAGCTTAGTCAAATCGATGAGACTGTGGAGGACTCCAGGTGCAGGGTTGAAGTACCAACAATGGGAGTCCTGAAGACAATTTCTTGGGATGCAGGGAAGAAACAACACACAGTGCGTTTACATGACACTTAAGAAAACCGAATTACTGGGTTAGACTATGATCGGATCTTTAAGATGCATGTATACACCTTAGTCTGACTAAAATCGGACCAGATCGGATTTCTCATAGTCGAATTAAAACACCCAGATTATTCGATTGATAATCACAGTGATGGGAAGTGATGCTGTGGTCGCTGGAGACCATTCAGTTTTTTGCTGAAAGGGCTAATGAGGACATAGTTTATGTGATGCAACAGGGAGCATCATTAAAAAGGCAAAGGTGGGAAATGCGCCATTTTATATTTATGAAATTCCAGTCAAACATCATTTGAAAGGTGGGTCACCAGTCCCTGTGGCCACATTTGTCACATGCGACCACACAACATCATCTGTGTCATTTTTCCTGGGGTCATTCATGACGGACTGCATCAGATGCCATGGAAAGCATATCAAGAAAAGGTTTGTGATGTACCTATGTGATGGATCTCTGGTCCTCATTGAGTCCATATCACAGTACTTTTTTGGAATGAGTCTTTGAAGGACAGAAAGAGGCCTACTACATACCTATTCTACACCGATGCCTCAGGACCTTTGCCGGAGGCAGTAAGTGGTTTGTATATCTGTTTGACATGATAAAGTGTTCAAATGTATTTAACTTTGAGCATGTATTTACTTTTTTTCCACAGTGCTTACAAACACTACCACCTGGCTATGCACATCTTTGGGCTGATGACACAAGCCACCATGCTACATAAGATTGATGACACAGTCCACAGCACTACTGTGGTGTTCTCAAGCTCATGCAGCGGGCAGAAGGTTGAAAAATATTTTCACAACCTGCACAGACTTCTGACCAGAGTTGGACCCCCTGAAATAGATGAGAGAAGAATAGAGGAGGAAAACATTGTGGTAGGTAATCAGTTTTACAAATGACACATAGCATTTTGCTCTGTTACTCAAAATTTATGATGAGGAAGTAACAATATTTATGACGGGGAGCTGTTGCTTTTTCTAACAAAGGCAGGTGTCACTATTTGTGGCTTAGTGTCAAGTTCTGTGATGATAAATATATGTTTAAAAACAGGTAATAATCAAATAACAGCTAGAAGCTTCCACAGTCAGTTTTAGATTTTTGAATGTTAGCATTGGTTGTGTCATGGTTATAACGTTTAATTGAATAATCAGTATTTATATCAGTGTTTACTTGTTTTATGTTTTATGCCAATAATATTAAAAGTCATTTGTTCAAATGTAAGTGAAATAAATTAATTTAGCTGGTTATAAGTTAAGTTCATACAAGAAAATCACTTCCTTTTTGGTACTCCACACCACAACAAACCAAAACCGCTATATTTTTTCTTCCAGAATGATGTGGGACCAACACCCTTCCAAAGGCACTTTGAGCATGCCATACACAATGGAGTTCTAGACCAAAATGGTGAACTGAATGTGTACTTTTGCCCAACATTTGTGCCTTCACTAGAGAGGTACCCCACACTGCTCTGTGGTCTAGTATCATGTTAGGTGAGTTTATCCTCTGCATCTTCATTCCCATTTTATTTTTAATACCTTTCTCATTGACCTTTCACTATTCCTGTCATGGATACTTCAAAATGTATTTCATTTGCTAGGTGACCTTAGCCACAATGGTAAAGGCCCTTTGTATGACAGGCTAAGAAAAGGCTACAAAAGAAGTTCAAACAAAAGAATGCAGGTAAAATCAATCAATTCAATTATTAATGTGTGACAAGTGTGTTGCTCTCATGTACAGAGAGCACGTACTGAGTTGATCAAACAACAACAATAATTTACAGATTTTTTTATTTTTTTGGTCATAACAGAAGTTCACAAAGGACAACCAGACCCAAGGAGTCATGGAAAAGAGCCAGTGGGAACTGAAAAGGGTCTGTTTCCAACGTCGCACTTTCACAAGACTTGACGACTTTGTCCAGGCATATCGTTTGACCCATAATGCCCTTTTGAGGGAATACAAGGACTCTCTGTGTGCGATTCAGAGGGTAAACATTGATTTCCTAGTATATCTAAAAGGGAAATGATTAGGAGATAGTTTATTGCAGTTATCATTACTATGTCCATGTTGGAAAACTATTTTCTTCAGGGATGGTCTTGTGAATCATGACTAATACAAATTTTAAAACACTAGGAAGACTATGGAGCAGCGGACACAATGACCAACTGCAAGAGACTGTCAACACAGCTTTCCAACAATGTCACAATGTCAATTTGGAAAGCTGACTTGACTGAATTTAAAGTTGATGCAGTTGTGAATGCTGCCAATTCCAATCTGGGACACAATGGGGGACTTGCAAAGGCATTGTGTGAATGAATGAATGAATGAATGAATGAATGAATGAATGAGTATGTTTAGCAGATTTTCTTGTGTACAAGTGTGACAGTAAATTGCCTTAGCATGCAGTTACCTATGCATATTTGAACATGAAGATGATTCAACCTTTACATGACTAAGGCCAACTCTCATTCATTAATCTTCAATATATGGTAAGGTATGGACACTATTACATTAATACACTAATACATTATTAAACTATATATATCTATATCTATCTATCTATCTATCTATCTATCTATATATCTATATCTATCTATCTATCTATCTATCTATCTATATATATATATATATATATATATATATATATCTATATATATATATATATATATATATATATATATATATATATATATATATATTGATATCAAAACATTATATCAGTCTTACATTGCCAAGACTGGGTCACTATCGGACAAATAAATAAATAATAACAATAAAAAAAATAATATGTCTGCATTTGGATAATGACCATTGATAATTTTAAATTGTAATTCTTTTGCTTTTGGGGAGATTGGCCATTCATATATTTAACATGCTTGTTTGAGATGTTTGAGTTGCTCTTGCTTGTTTTAATATTCATAGCTCTTGCAGGATCATGAAAAAATAATTTCTTTAAACTGCATTTTTTTATCTCCAATTTTGATTTGTCCAATTTGAATATCTGGCAAGGTTTTGAATTTGCTGGATTAAGGGAGCTGGTATTGCATTACATATTTTACTGTATTTTACTCTATAACAGCACTGTATATCAGATTTTTCTTTGAAGGAATCAATTTTCATGATCAACCCTTTATCATCCATGAGGTCAGCTACAAATATTATTTTTTTGTCATACCAAGTTTGTGGAAATAGAGTTCTTCTATATATTGTGATTGTTCCGTTATTCCATAAGGTGGAGCCATGTGGGCTAAAATTATGTGTAAATAACATTTTCCAGTAGTGACTTACATATGAAATCCAGATAGTTTCTCAGGCAATTTCCTAATTTCCGACATCACATTTAAACAAAAAAATCCAAACAAACAACCCACATAACTTTCTCTTTTTTTTTCTTATTTCCTTTACCTCTAATTAGGCTCTCTCTCCTAAGGTGTACAAACACATATTTCACCTCTTTATGCAACACAATAATTGACTCTTTCTTACCATCGTCTGTTTCTAAAGTCTAGCAGTTTAACCTGAGTTCTGTGTTGTATCAAAATAAAAGATTTGACTTTAATCATGTCCGCTTATTAAGGCTCAATTCTCCATGCGCTGATTACCACATATCCCTCTTTTAGGAATAGAAGGTCTTCCTGCCATGGCGTCGAGCTTCCTCCACCTTTGGCCACAGCTTTGCCCGAGCCTCTCTGTCCTCCTTTGAAAAGGCCTCTTTAAACTGATGTTAATTTCATTGCAGACTCTTGCCTCTTTGGATTTCCTCCAGACTTTGTTTCGGGCCATCCACGTTGCAAACTATATGATGATTGGCCTCGGCATCTTGCTCTGTGCCACATAATTTTTTTTCCCCCAGGTGATGGACCATGTTGACCATTTCCCTGAGTTTGTGAACTGCCACTGGGATCACCCTTGTGAGAATGCCGACCACCAAGTCTTTTGTGTCCTCATTATCTCTTTCTGTCAGGAAAGGGGGTTGGGACGCAAGCGCGGACCCAGGACTGTCTCAAAGTTACCCCAGAGGGATAACAAAATTGCCAAAGCTTTAGATGGAAAGGGGGAAAAAAAACAACGAAACTGTTTAGAGCCACTACAGGCTTCCCTAATGAAACAAAGCGCTAATATGCAAAACTAAACCACCGCTGCCAAGCAGCTGACCCAAAACCAAAATTGTCCAGGAGTCCCAGAAAACACAAGGCTATTGACAACAAATACACACAAAGTACTGAGTTTGCAAAACCCCAAGGAGAACCTCTCACTACCTCTACCCGAAGGTGAGATAATCAGTGCGTTCACATGCACATCTTAGTCGGATTACAGCCATAGTTTGACTATGCTGCTCAATCAGACAACTGCAATTGTCCGAGTATACATGCCGGTGAGAAAATCGGATTATTGGGCCAGAGCATGTCATACCCCGGTACGCTAGGTGGCGCTGTACCAATTTCAACTAGTGGTAACAGGTGAGCAATGAACTTGTTTTTCTTTTGTGTCATTCTTCTTGATTTTCTACGGGTTCAGACTCGGCAGTGGTGTGTATTTATTAGTAGTCCCTTTTTGCCTCTCCATCTCTTCTATCCTGTCTTCATCACACACCTCTTGCAGAGCTAACATGTCATATTTGCGGCCCAGCATGCTAATGTTTTTAGGGTAAGCCATTAGCCTTTTTCAGTCGGTGCAAAGTTTGGAACTGTATTGTGTAATTTAAGGGTTAGGATTAGGGTAATCTGGACCAAAACTTGTTGGTGCTTTTAAATGCCAGAATTAGGACTTTAAAAGTAACCTCTTTTTGCCCCTGCTGGACATGCAGCCACTCACTCCGCCATCTTGACGCTCTCCCTCTCTTAACCTGGGATCCGCTGTGTGCATCTCAATAATGTGTTTTTACAGCACATGAAATATAAGAAAACATGCACTCTGCAGGTATAAATATGGGACTTTTATTTTGGCATTTTTCCACATTGGTCAAGTAACAAAATGATGTTAAGTGTTTTTTTATTCATCATGGGCGCATGAAACACTTTAATGTCAAATATTTTATTTTAAATGTAGGTTTGATATATAGCTTACTGTTCTTAATACCTTTATTTTGAATTTTTGTATGGTTGACTGCTACATGACAGCACAGTTTACACTCCAAGTTTTTTTTGTTTTTTTTCCCCTGGAGTTTATTTCTGAGTGATCATTTTTTATGCTTTATGTAGCTGTTGGCATAGCTATACATGTAAGATAAAATTGATGTCACTTCTCTTTTTTATATTGACCAGTACATCATTACAGTTACCTGCTAGCACTACAAGAGATATTGGCTGCTAGCACTACAAAAGATATTGGCTCCCAGACTGAGCCACCTCCAAGTGATGGCACACAACTCTCTTCTAGGACTCTTCATGCAATTTTTACATTATTTTATCTAAACCCCACAAATTAAAATAAACATGGACACACAGGCATAGCAGATGTCAGACATCAGTACCACTGGCAGAAGTGAGTGGATGCTGGCACATTTGGCTGGCGCTGCTCACTCTGATGCTTTGTTTATTTGTGATCTTGTCCTATTTTCCACAGACTACTGGATCTAAACTGAAACCATGGTGACTATCAAAACGCTGTTGTAGATCACACTTTCCATCATGCTATTCTACATCGCCGCTGCTAACCAACTGAGATACTCATCGAATGAACTGTACCAGCTCTGGACAAACTGCGTACGTCCAAGACCTCTTAAGCTCCACCGAGACATTCTTCTCCGGCGATCAAAGTACATTCACCGTGGATCTCGCCGTAACCACAGTTGTGATTGTGGCATCGCTGGCACTGTCTGCTGCATCTGATATGCAGGTTCACGGCGTCCGAGGAGCTCCGGCCAGCGTGTAGACCACAGTGTGCTAACTCCGTTAGCTAAATCAACAGTATATACACACGCAACTTGTCATAAGGTCGCCCTCTACAACATCCGATCCATCACCAACAAAGGTCATCTGGTTAACGACTTCATCACAGATAACAAGCTGGACTACTTATGTCTCACCAAAACCTGGCAGCAACAGAATGATTTCCTACATCTAAATTCAGCAGCATTATCTCTGGACTCTCGACAGTTTTAACTATCCTTAGTGCAATGTCTCCTAATATCATCCTTATGGGGGATTTTAATATTCATTTTGATAACACTGACAGTACGTTCACTAAGGATTTCAAAGCAATGTTAGACTGCCTCAATCTAACACAACATGTCAACTTTACAACCCCAGGGCAATACAATACAAGGGCCTTATCCTGGACTTGGTCTGTCGTTCCGACATCGCACCGTTTAACATCACCCCTGCTGAACTACCCATTTCTGATCATAAAGCCGTGTTATTCAACGCCTTCCGCTCAATAAATCAAGGGTGCATTGTACTGTATCATACAGTAACATCAAACATGTGAATCCAGAAGATCTCAGCAGTCTAATAACATCAAACCCTGTTCCTGTTCCCACCTCCTCACCTCTGGATCTAATGGACTACTATAATGACAGTCTGTCATCTGCACTGGATACCATGGCCCCTCTGAAAACACAAACTGTCTCATTCAACCATACTGCTCCCTGGTATACACCTGAACTACATCAACTCAAGGATTTAGGTCTGCACCTTGAGAGGCTCTGCACCAAGACTTGACTTGTTCATAAATAAATGTATTCTGATCATATTCTTCACTACAAAAATGCTCTCTCAACAGCTAAAACCTCCTATTATGCAGATAATCAACACGAGTAAAGGGAATACCAGAACTCTCTCTTCTACAGTGAAACGGCAACTCGCACCACCTGAAACCAGCATGAACAATAACCTCTCCAATGAACAATGCTCTGCTTTTTTTAGTTTTTAAACTCTAAAATCAGCACAATTCATGAGCAGCTGGCCACTACTAACATCAAGCAGTCTGATTTGCTGTCAGGAACACCATGAAACTGTCCCCACCTAGTGTTCTGTGTGACTCTTGTCTCCCAACTGAAAATCACATTTCTGAACTCATTAAGAAGTCCAGTACCTCCACATGCCACCTGGATCCAATTCCCACAACCCTAGTTAATGCATGCCTGCTATTACGAACCTGGCTCAAAGGCTCGCAACAAAAGGAGAAGAGTCCACATGCCAGTGTAATGCAGCAAAACATTTATTCAACTAAACATAACACAGCCTAAACTGTGTGAATGTATGAATGTGTATGTGTGAGTGTTAAATTAAGGATATGGCTGGAATGGCTGCCAGAACAAAGAGAGAGAGAGCCTTTAAGATGGCCGCCCTATTTATCCTCTTAGCTCCATCCTCTCAAGGTGCAGCCAACCAGCTGATGGCCTGGAAGATACTTGTAGGCTAAAGAGAGGTAAACACATAAGAGAGTTATAGCAAGGCCGTCACACTGCCTTCCATCATTTCACTGATAACCTCTATTATCAATTCCTCTCTCTCCTATAGTACTGTTCCCCCTTCACAGAAAGTTGCCATAATCAGACCAACTCTGAAAAAAACTGGCTCAGACTCTGATTAGCTAAAGAACTACCATTCATTTCCAAATTTACTAACAAAGCCCTAACTGAAATTCTCTTTAGCTTAAAAGATGGGGATCAAAGCTTAAAGACACCAACTCATTCTTGTGTGTGAATTCAGCTGTGTGCAGCAGGTTCAGCCTACTTTGTTTGTAGATGGATGAAGTCCATGGCTTTAGTTTCCTCCGGTCCTCTTAGCTTGGCTGCGGGTGCACAGCACTGGTCCAAAAGCCAGAGAGAATTTGTGTCTCGTCTCTGATGATGAAACTCTCGGTCCAAAGGCCCAGCGGGATGCCTGCTTGAGTGCGCTGGGGGTAGCTGGTCTTAGCTGGATAGTAATGTCTCTGTTCAGCTGGAAACGTCTGTATGTCTTCTTGAGCAGTCAACTGCTGCAACGGCTTTCTTGAAGATGATCAGTGTCTTAATAACGGCTTCTTCGAGCAGTGGTTCTTCAGCTTTGATTGTAAACTAATTCAACTTCTTATCTAAAAATAACTGGAGGATGAAACACTGGCCTGGCTAATCTTTCTTCGTCACTTAATACAAGAATTAGATTAAGTGTACTTCCTATGAGTCAGACGACAACACTTAGCAATATATAACAAAAAGGATTAAAAGAAATAGGTTTTGTTCTATTCGAGCTTTTCAAAATAAAAGTACGTAGAGAAAGTACCTCAATACCGCAAGTTTTAACTTGAGATAAATTCAACACATGGTTGAAATCTGCGGAGGTCGCTAGTCTTGGAGCATGTCACAAAAACTAAGCAAAGTACGAAAATCAAAAGTAGAAATGAAGAGTAAAGTTTCAAGAGGTTAAGAGTTTAAAAAAGAGAGTAGAAGAGTGAGTGGAGACACTAGGGTATCCCCTTTTATCTTAGAGGTGGAACTGAAGGGGTGGGCTGGCAGTGTCACTTCCTCTGGCAATATCATACTTTAACTCACAGGATTTTAATGAAACTATACTTATCATCTTTAAGGCTTTGAGATCGCGTTTCACCGTTCCCAGAAGTTCACCATGGCTTAGCAGACTTTGTTTACATGATTTAACATGACATAACCGAAATCACTTAAAGCTAGGGTCTACAATCCTGGAGAGCTAGCAAGTGAGCTAGCAAGATTTGAAAGTGGCACCTCCTCTAAGTTCCATCCCGTCAGTGCTCCGCCCAAAGCCACGCCCCCACAAACTTGAACGCGCATCTGGCAGTGGGACTCAGCAGGGAGAAGGAGATGCCGGAGCACAACGCAGCCGTTCTGCTGAATTTAGCAGCCAGGAAGTCAAGTGCTGAAATAACAAACAACATCCAGTTACTTTTCAAAATAAAACATGTTGTTGTGTTGACACCAGCAGCTGAGGGCAGCTGTCTACTGTACTGCAACATGGCAAACTCAAACCGCAAACGGTGGGGACTGCCGGAAGGCGGAGCAAAACCGGATCGGAGCCGCAACACAGTGGACCCAAATCCAGTGGAAACTGAGCTGATTGATTAGCCATTCTCATGGCTAAAAACAACACACAAAGAAGCTAACATTAGCATAATGAATGGAACAGGGCTTATTGTACGCTCAGATGGCAGCTAAGCTAACACTTCAGCTCCAAGAGTGGAGAGGCTCCAGAAAAAATGCAACAAACACTGTTTAACAGCATAAAACTAACAGTAAATAAAAAGGACTCAGTAGTCGCCAAACTCTCAATGTGGCTTACAAGAATACAATACATTTAACTTATAGTATCTGCCCAGACACTGGTTAAGCCTCACTTGTAGTCTTTTACTTGTCTTCTTTAATCTAGCTTGCTTCCTTGACATGGATTAAACACATTGCAATGTCCTTTGGTGGCTGTTAAAACAGCGGAGTCAACATGGTCATAGAAAACAGGCCAGACAAGCATTTTCTGTGGAGAAATCCTCCTTCTGCAGGGATATATGAGAGAGGTCGCATAGCTCTTCTTTTGACTTGGAACATGTTAGGTAAAGACAGGGCAGTTTTCACTCATCCAGCAGCCTAGGTGAGTGAAATCCAAATGTTTGTCTGCTCCCTTTGAGTAAGGGTTGCACAGACGAAAGCTTATGCTTCAGCTTAACAATAGAACTAGCCATGACATGGGTGCTCAGCTGTTCTTATTTTCTCCGTGTATTTGGTCGCTACGGAACTGACAATGTGTTCAGGTATTGAAAAATAGTGTAGGGGTAGGGTGGTTGGAGAGCACAGATCGCCATGGAGAGTCCGGTCAGAGCTCTGGTGGGTCTCAATAACCAGGGAGTGCAGAGAGAGTTCTTTATTTTCTAATAAAGTTGTTGGCTTTTACAGGGACTTTGTTGTGTGTGTGGTTTCTAGGATGTACACAGAACCAACAGAGTGAAACACATGTACATACTGTAGCAGCATAGATGTGCCATCCATGTTATTCAGTGTCACTGTTTGTTTAGTACCACTAGTGGTCGTCATGATGCGGGCTGGTATAAAAGCAGCCATCTTCCACCGCTCCTTCCTTTTGCGCTCCTGTCACTGGTGCGTCACTTCTGGGCCAACAGTATGCCCTCTAGTGGTCAATGATGAGATAGATAGATAGATAGATAGATAGATAGATAGATAGATAGATAGATAGATAGATAGATAGATAGATAGATACTTCATTGATCCCGGAGGAAATTCAAGCATCCAGTAGCAATAACAAACATTGAACATACATTGAACATACATGCAATATCAAAGAAACAGTAGAAATAAAAATGTGGAATAAAAATGTTTTGTGAGGAACTATTTACATAAAGTGACTGTAGAAGTTTAAGTGTTTTATACATTTAATACCTCTATGAGCTGTATTAAAAATATAAAGTGACATAGAGGTAAAGAGTATTAAGGGGACAGGGGACGGTGTACAATTAAATTAGATTGGGCTATAAAAGATGAGTGCTTTTGAGTGCATTTGTCCATTGTCTATTGTGCTTCCTGACATCACTGCGAGCTGTTGTACAGTCTGATGGCCAGGGGGAAGAAAGAGTTATTGTGTCTGTTGGTGGAGCAGGATTGAGACAGCAGTCTGCCACTGAACACGCTCCTCTGCCTGCTGAAGGTGTTGTGCAGAGGGTGGTGGGTGTTGTCCAGGATGGACAGCAGTTTGTCCAGGGTCCTTCTCTCTGCCACAGTCACCAGAGAGTCCAGCTCTGTGCCCACCACTGAGCCAGCTCTCCTCACAAGTCTGTCCAGTCGGGCAGCATCCCTCTTCATGCTGCTTCCTCCCCAGCAAACCACAGTGTAGAAGAGGACGCTGGCCACCACAGACTGGTAAAACATCTGCAGCAGTTTTTTGCGTATGTTGAAGGACCCCAGCCTTCTCAGGAAGTACAGACGGCTCTGTCCTTTCCTGTGTACAGCGTCCATGTTTGCTGTCCAGTCCAACCTGTCATCCAGCTGCAGCCCCAGATATTTGTAGGTCCTGACCACCTCCACATCGACCTCTATTGTACTACCCTCATTACCCAAAATGTCATGTCACGCCATTGTCCGTGATCACTTATCCCTTTCCATGGAGTCGCAGGGTGTTGCTGCTGGAGCCAGTCCCAGCCTTGTCTCAGGGCGAGGGCAGGATACTCCCTGGTCAAGTCGCCAGCTCATCGCAGGCCCCTCACTGATGAGCAATGTGGGGTTCAGTATCTCACTCAAGGAGACTTCGACATGCAGCTCAGCCTTGCCCGGAGCCGGGATTTGAACCAGCGACCTTCCAATCACTAGTCGACCTGCTCTACCTGCCGAGCTACAGCTGCCCCCTTTCCCAAAATGTCTTTGTCAAAAAGGAGACAAGTGGACACAGAGTGTAGAGTTTTCCAAGAAAAATGGACAGCTTCCTATTTATTGAATAGTGATTTTTTTTTCAATAGTGAATGGCAGCAGGTTTCAGTGCTCAAAGGATATAATATCCGGTGTCACTATGAGACTCATTATGGCAAAAAATACAGCTTGCAAGGACAGCAGGGAAGACGCCGAGTGGGCTGGAGTTGGGACAAGACAGCATGACCATCGAATGGAGGAAAATAACCCAGAGCGTTGCAATGCGGCCAATCAATCAATTGTTTATGTCCTCTTTTCACCTAGTCACTGTCAGTGAGCTCTCCTGTGATATTTCACAAAAACCTGTGCCAGATCTAGAATAACCCTTTTAGGTCAATTATTACCACATTGCATTTCTCCCCCTTGCATGTGTTTTTTGCGCTGTCGGCAGGATCGGGTTTTAGAACACCTGCAGTGATCAAGAAGGGAGGCAGCCATGATGATGCTGGTGCATGCTGGTGCCCCTTGGTTGCCAAAGTTTAAGGGACCAGGTGATGATTTAAAATACAATAAGTGGAAAGAACAAATACAAGGTTTGCTGGGGACACAAGAGTTGACAGAAGCCAGGAATGTTGATACTGTTTTGGGTGCATTAGCTGGGGAAGCTAAATGTCAGATCAGTGTTCTAGAAGACCCAGCCCACAAAGTCTTTTTGTATTTCGACTCACTATATGGTGATAGAACCCCTAAACCTAAAAGGTCTCATTTCTTTAGCTGTGTCCAAAGACCAGATGAGATAGCGCCCTCATATGTCCTTAGACTACGAGAGTTACATTGCAGGTTGTGGCGAGATAACCCAGACTGTGCCCCCTCCAATGCTGCCCTGAGAGACCAGCTACTACCTTGAAAGTTTACGTCCGCCACAACCCAGATGAAGCCTTGCTGTTTGTCAGGAAGCACTGCTGCTGGATTCAGAGCGTGAAAATTCAAGGCCTGAGGTAACATGCTTCTGTGAGTAACCCATGAGTGTCAGCTAAAACTCAGGATGCCAGCTGGAAAGAGGCCTCACTCAGGAACTGTTGAGGGAGATGACAAAACCACTCATTCAACCACCCAGCATTGTCCCACAGCCACCTGTACAAACCATGAGGGAGCAACAGTGGTCAACTGCCCCCCCGAATAATTGGGATGAACAAGCTAGGCCCATTTGCTGCCAGTGCAGACAAGTGCAAACAGTGCAAACTTCTGCAGCATGAGGTGAAGTTCTTGGGCCATGTTGTGGACTCCACTGGTGTGAAACCTGACTGGTCCCCGGAGTGTCATACATCTTTTCTGAAAGAGGCCAACAGGAGTGGGCCAGCAATGAGTGGGAGGAGGCAGAGGCTAGAGACCCAGGTGTATGTGCTGTCAAAAGGTATGTGGAAACAAATGTACCACCTGGGAGACCAAAGCGTCAGAAACAGAGCTTTGTGGACCCAAACAATCCAGCCTTTTGGCTGCCCTGCTCGATTTCATTCAGACAAGGGACTAAATTTTGAGTCTATATTAATGTAACAGCTGTGTAATACCTATGGTATAACAAAGAGTCGTACTACTCCATACCACCCTGCTAGCAATGGGAGTGCAGAACGCTTCAATCAGACCCTACTAAACATGCTCCATTCCCTGGAGGCTGATAAGCAAAACCATTGGCCTGAGTACTTACTCGAATTGGTACATGCGTACAATGATACCACCCACAGCACCACGGGTTATGCCCCTTCCTTTCTCATGTTTGACATTGGGTTGGGCCCCAGCAGATGAGGCATGATGTAGATGGGTGGGCCAAACTTCATCAGGAGAGGTTATGTTTAGCATACAACCTTGCTAAAGTAAAGATGGACAGTGCAGTCTCTCAAAATAAACAGCGCTGTGACAGTAAGGCCAGATCTTTACCTTTAATAACTGGAGAGAGAGTGTGGCTCATGTTGTTGTTGAACAGGTTGGAGACACTGAGTTAGTATATCATGTTCAGCCAGAGAGAGGTGGCCGGGTACACACTGTTCACCAAAATGCACTTAAGGTGTGTACTGGCTCCTCAACAGACTCCTCCACCAGCTGATCGAGCAGCTGCAGAGACTCAGGTGCTCCCTTTACCATTGATCTATAGGTTACCCCCAAGGACTGTAGGGGTGGCTCCTGTCAGAGAACCTGAACCACGAGAGGATGGCATGAGGAGACAGGACTAAGACGGCCAAGATGCCAAGTGGGCTGGAGTCGGGACAAGACAGCGTGAGCACCAAATGGAAGGAAAAAAAACCCAGAGCATTGCAATGCGACACACTCGCAGTGGCAGAACATAGCATAGCAGCATTTGCCTGGTAGCTAAGTAGGTTGTGTGGACACCTGTATTGGCCATGCGTTTTTATGTTCAGGTGTCTTCCGGGATGCTGACTGGGGGAAGCAGAGGCACCTGCAGCACCTGGCATGACAGCAGAGCTCTGCTACCACCCCTGAGCCGCCATTGTACCCAGTCTGACTGTCATATTAACTCTCTGAACTCTCTTCTTATGAAAGGACTATTTTAACGTGTGCAAGCCTTTGTTTTAGAATTTGGTTTTAAAACCTTTCAAGGTTTCAATGTTCTGTGGTCCTTTTATGAACGATCATACCTTGTAATAAATTATTGTCTAATGCACTGGCATCAATTGTTTCTGTCCTCTCTTCACCTGGTCACGGTCAGTGCGCCCTCCCCTGATATTTCACAAAATAAAATAACCCTTTTACCTCATTATTTTCCACATCGCATCTCCCCCCCCCCCTTACACATACAGTGAGGGTGAGTTGATGGAAACGTGCATGCTGAAGGCTGGAGAAGCCATGTGCCCTGAGAAGCGCCTTGACAGATGCCACACCAGCAATTCACATTTTCAACTCTCTCGTTGGAGTACTGGACAGGGTCGGAATGGACTAGGTCTGTGCTACCAGCCTAGCTACAGATGGCATGCCCTCAATGATCAGGAAAAAAGCAGGTGTTGTGACAAAATTCAGAGAGAAAGTACAGACTGCAAATGGAGGACATGGTATTGGACATTTTACTGTATTCTGCGCCAGGAGCCATTGTGTTGCAAGACGTTAAAAATGGATCATGTCACGGAAGTAATTGTCTGAACTGACTATCCAAGCCGGAGGTCTGAACAATGACAAAACCTGGACAGGTTTTAATGACAGGACAATAAAGTAATCTATATCAGTGTATTGTTGACACAATCACATGAAAACAATCAGTCTCAGGCAGGTTTGTAAAGCAGCCAGGCAGTGGAGGAGTCAGCCAGCCAGCCTATGTTTAGCAGTTGCTAATTGGGTGTGTGTTGGTTGATCTGAAGGAAGATGACACTTCTGAAGGTATAGAAGAATCCCCAGAGCATCTTCTCCCTTTCTGTTCTCTTGTCACTCTTTATAGCACACACAGACACACACAGACACACACACACACACACACACACACACACACACACACACACACACAGATTCCTCAAGTATAATTCATAAAATGTAAATCCTTGATCTGACTTGCTGATAATACCCATAATTCCACCAGAATTAGATTAGCGCTATGTTTGACATATTCTTTCCCAAAAGAAACTTGACACTCATGTTACGTAACATGCTAACATATAATAGATGCATATTGTGTTTAGAGTGCAGAGAGAAGTTAAAACTCCATTGGTGTACCATGGATGCTTTTCATCTTATCTTGTACTAGCACATTGCCCGTAGGAAGCATGTATTCCTGTAGAAAAGTGGGAGGTTAAGTAGCTTTTTCATGGATTGCCAGATGAGGTTGTGTTTGAAGGTGGGACATCAGGGATATAATTGGCTGTTTTTGACGACTATTGAATATACTGTACTTTACCTTGCCTGGTGTCATTATTTTTTTGAAGATTTTTTGAGGCACAAACACCTTTATTTTGACGGATTCAAACCAGTGTCCACTGCACTCATGGCTTGCGCTCTAACCACTCGACTACCTGGACGTCATTTGGTGTCATTATTTTCAGCACAACCTCACATGTGTGACTGTACAGTTATTTTGTTTTCATTTTGACATACTATATTAACACTATGGACCTAAAATCACAAAATAACATAAAATCAGAGTAGGAAAAAGTTAGATTTTTTACTGTGAAAACCACAAATATGTTTAATGAACTAACTGCATTAGTTATAATGCAAATATAAATTGTTGTTTGCTAAAATTGTGCATAAGTTTTTGAAATTGACAAAGTTCTATGTAACTATTTACATTTAAATGCAGGCGATGCCTCAGGCTCAGGGCTCCTCAGCTCATTCCTGCCTGTTCCACATTCAGCAGTCTCCTCCTTGTTTTGACTCACAACACAAAAAAACGATTACACTACACACTAAACACTATATAACATACTAACTATACACTCCAAACACGCTATATGTCACAAATCTCTCAACTCTCAAAACTCGCCATCTGTCCATATCACCGCCGGCATACCTCACACCAGACACAAAGCAAATGTGACAACAATGTTCACGAAAAAGCGTGGCGGACATTATTTACCCTAAGTCCGGTTTTGGACCTGCCGGTGCGTCTGTTGACTCAGGAGGTGGGCCATGGGTTGGGCTAGCAGCTAGCTACACACGAACATCCACAGATTCCGATTTCACTTTGTTGTCCTCGCCTATCTGCATCTCCTCAGATCCGAACAGACTCGGTCCAGACTTGTTTAGTCTCACTAATTCGCAACAGTCAGTATAAATGCACAGAATGGGACCGAACCGCTGGCAGAATCCTGGTCCAGCTCGCGCCACTGCAGCTCCAAATCCGCTTGTTTCTTAAGGTATGTAGTGGAAGAAAGCTCTGCAGTGATTGGCTCTGGTGCGCATGTGGCTATGGTGTGCAGTGATTGGCTCTGATGTGCACTTGACTATGGTGGCTTTGGTGGCTATGGTTGACAATGCTAGCAGAATTCCTAAAGCATTTATGAAATAATTTATTAACAGTATCATTGTAGTCCAAACAAATGCGACGTTGCGCACCCTTGAACCACACAGCAGCCATGTTAAAACTCTCAGATCAGTCTGATCCTGATCTGCAGAAATATTTGAGGAACACAAACACAGACAGACACACAGACACACACAGACAGACAGAGATTCCTTGCTTTTATAGAGAGATGAGTAATGCTGCAGTTTAACCCTTTGTGGTCAACATGTGTATTACAGACAGAGACACTGAGCTTAATTTTCTATTGAGGGAAATATTTTTTCACTTGAACCTATAGGGAAATGAGATTTTTTTTTTTTTTTACAGTTCTCCATTTTTAAGTTGAGTAAAATGAATATTTTGTTTATGTTTTCACTCTGTTACACAAATGACAAAAATGAACTTTTCAAATGCAGCACAAGGAAAAAATATTTTGAGAGGAATTTAAGCCTAATTTTTCAAATTTTTTCTAATAATGCATCCCACATTTATTATCTTTTCATATTGTTGTAGCTTTATGTAATGTAGACTATTGTCATGTGTACTGTTGCTGAAGTTTGGTGCTGTTCTGAGCATTATTTTTGGCTTTTTAGTGGCGGTTTAAATTTGGATCCATTTACTGCAGTGTATTATTGTCGTGCGGTCGTTTCTGAGGTTGATAAAACTCTGTAAATTAGCGGTCTGCTAACTTGATCTCTCGAGAGGGAGTCTAACACAGTTTCAAGGTGGTTTAGAAAATGGATTAAACATACATCGGAATTTCCCTTTAAGTCATTGTTGATCATTATTGTGAGAAATCATGAACGTGATCAGTGTATTCACATAGATGAGTATCATTAATAATTAAGAAGAGCGTATCTAACTGGTGGCCCTTCGTGTGATTCAGTACCCATGAAGTAGCTCTCAGTTTCAAAAAGGTTGGTGAAATAGTATGAGGGATGAGCTAGCTGCTAAGGGTGAGAAAACTTCTCTGGAGAGTCTCAGAGAATTAACCTTTTGACTTGGCATCAAGCTGCGCAAGAGACGTAGGAAGAAGGCGAGTAGAGGAGCCCCCCCAACATTTCCCACTCCAGGCCAGGAATCCTCCTTGGTATCCACTTATTGATCCTTCTACCTGAGCACCATCCTGAACCGATCACAAAAATCTGTCCCACCTGCATTCAGCCAAGCGTCTCAACTCCTGACAGGCTCGTTGGTCTTTGTTACTTAGCCAGCTCAATTAAACCCTGACCCACCGCCCTGGTTCTTGGAACTTAAAGCCCAACACCCTCTCCAGACTTCACGAGAAAGAAGTTTCAGGGGAAACCATTATCCCATCTACCTTTGTTGTAGCTGGAGCTGGTTGGGAGATTGAGCATGTGGTTCTGGAGTTCCACCGGCTCATCCTCCACCTGGTAACTGTCCGCCTGTTTGTCCCTGATGTCCCTGATGTCCCTGTCCCCTTCTCTAGGGACTGCTAATCTTACTTACTTACTTACTTTTCATCTTACATTTCACTTTGTGTCTTTTCTCTTTGGACCCTTATCTTCTTATGTTTCCAAACAATCCTCGTTTTCTACTCAGATTGATGACATTACTCAAGGAGTATGAGTATTGGATACTCAAATCAAAACATCTGGAACCAAAGTGATCAAAACCAATGGAGGCTTGCACTTTCATAATACAAGATACACTACATTATTGTCAAGACACTATTGCACTTGTGCACTTGTTTTATCCAAATGTTAATGAAAAATCTACTTATTATGCTTGCTTCAAATTAGTGGGTTACACTAGGTGGCAAATGATGCAGGTAACATTTTTACATTTACATTTTGGGGCATTTAGCAGATGCTTTTGTCAAAAGTGACTGACAGTAATTCATACATACATTCATACACTGATAGTGGTGATGGCCATGCAAAGTGCTGACAGGCACATCAGGAGCAGTTTGGGGTTCAGTAGGGGAATCTAATCTGGGTGTACCTGCTAAAAAATGTCTATTGACCCAATTCCCACTTCCCACAAGTCTATGTGAAGCATTGCATAGTACAACACAGACATCATGTTTCACGTCACCAATATGCCAGAAACAGAAGAGAAAACAACATGAAGTGTTCTTAATGTCAGGTTGGGGTAAAGGGAAAACTATGAAAGGGAAAGGTGGATCCAAATGCAGTGACACCGGAGGCAAAATCAGGAGAACAAAAAGCAAGCTTTTATTTAAAGCTGTTACAAAAAAAAACAAAAGCAGGCCAAAAGAGCAAAAGGCAAAGTAGCAAACAAAAGATCAAGACAAAGTTCAAACCAAAATTCAAAGTTCAACATAAACATGAAAAAAAAAACTCAAAACCAAGACATACCAAAACGGGACCAAAGAACATGGACAGGAGCATGGATCAGGAGCATGGAGCATGACAGGAGACAGCAAACAGATAGCACAAGACAGAATCCAACAAACAGAATACAATGACTGGGCCAGGAGTGAAGGAAACACAGAGACTAAATACACACACTAATGACATGACGAGGCACAGGTGAGGAGAGAGGAGGAAGGAAACCAGGTGAGATAACGAGGGGGAGGAGCACAGAGGAACAGACCAGGAGGGAACAAGACAACAGACAGAGGGAGCCAGAGGGGAGAACTTAAAGGACACATGAGGGCATGGAAGATCAAAACAAGAGACACAAGACATGGAGAAGGCAAAACGAGACACAAGACATGGAGAAAGCAAAACATAACACAAGACAAGATACAAGGATGTAAATCATGAACAAGAAACCAAAAACCAGAAACAAGAACAAAAACAGGAGACATGACAGAACCCCCCCCTTAAGGGACAGCTCCCAGATGTCCCTCAATACTAGAGTTCAAAGTCCAAATGAAGCCGGGAGGGTGGAGGGGGTCAGGAGGAGGGTCAGAGTCAAAGCCGGGAGGGTGGAGGGGGTCAGGAGGAGGGCCAGAGTCAAAACCGGGAGGGTGGAGGGGGTCAAGGGGAGGGCCAAGGTCCAAACAAACATGAGGGTGGAGGCGAGGACTGGAGCCCACTGGAGTCCAGGGACCAAGGCAAAGGCGCAGGCTTGAACCTGCTGGAGGGCGACGACGAAGGCGTAGGCGTGGTCTTGAACTCGCCGGAGGGCGACGACGAAGGCGTAGGCGCGGCCTGGAACTCGCCGGAGGGCGACGACGAAGGCGTAGGCGCAGCCTGGAACTCGCCGGAGGGCGGCGACGAAGGCGTAGGCGCAGCCTGGAACTCGCCGGAGGGCGGCGACGAAGGCGTAGGCGCGGCCTGGAACTCGCCGGAGGGCGGCGACGAAGGCGTAGGCGCGGCCTGGAACTCGCCGGAGGGCGGCGACGAAGGCGTAGGCGCGGCCTGGAACTCGTCGGAGGGCGGCGACGAAGACATAGGAGCGGCCTGGAACTCACTGGAATCCGGCGACGACGGCGAAGGCGAAGGTGCGGGCTGGAACCCGCTGGAGGCTGGCGACGTAGACGAAGGCGAAGGCGAAGGCGTAGGTGCGGGCTGGGACCCCCTGGAGGCTGGTAACGAAGGCGAAGGCGAAGGCGCGGGCTGGGACCCCCTGGAGGCTGGTAACGAAGGCGAAGGCGAAGGCAAAGGCGTAGGTGCTGCCTGGAACTCGCTGGAGGCTGATGGCGAGGACGTAAGCGCTGGAGGCTGGTGACTGGGGACCACAGGCGTAGGCGAGGGCTGGAACCCGCTGGAGGCTGGCGGCAAAAGCGTGGGCTGAGACCCACAGGTGACCAGACCACTGGCTGGGAAACCCTCCAGGGCCTGGGCCGGACCACCGACGGAGTTTTGCCGGGAGCTGGTGGCCTGGGAGCCGATGAAGGGTCTCTGGCAATAAATGACCTCGGCTGGACCCCTGACCGAGGAGCGGGCACTGGACTCGGCCGGGTCTCCGACCGAGGAGCAGGCACTGGACTTGGCGTGGGACTCGGCCAGGCCTCCGACCGAGGTGCAGACACAGGACTTGGCGTGGGACTCGGCCGGGCCTCCGACCGAGGTGCAGACACAAGACTTGGCGTGGGACTCGGCCGGGCCTCCGACCGAGGTGCAGGAGCAGGCGCAGGACCTGGCGTGGGACTCGGCCGGGCCTCCGACCGAGGTGCAGGAGCAGGAGCAGGACCTGGCGTGGGACTCGGCCGGGCCTCCGACCGAGGTGCAGGAGCAGGCGCTGGACCTGGCGTGGGACTCGGCCGGGCCTCCGACCGAGGTGCAGGAGCAGGAGCAGGACCTGGCGTGGGACTCGGCCGGGCCTCCGACCGAGGTGCAGGAGCAGGCGCTGGACCTGGCGTGGGACTCGGCCGGGCCTCCGACCGAGGTGCAGGAGCAGGCGCTGGACCTGGCGTGGGCCTCGGCCGGTCCTCCGACCGAGGAGCAGGAACAGGCGCTGGACCTGGCGTGGGCCTCGGCCGGTCCTCCGACCGAGGAGCAGGAACAGGCGCTGGACCTGGCGTGGGCCTCGGCCGGTCCTCCGACCGAGGAGCAGGAACAGGCGCTGGACCTGGCGTGGGCCTCGGCCGGTCCTCCGACCGAGGTGCATGAACAAGACGTGGCGTGGGCCTCGGCCGGTCCTCCGACCGAGGTGCAGGAACAAGACGTTGCGTGGGCCTCGGCCGGTCCTCCGACCGAGGTGCATGAACAAGACGTGGCGTGGGCCTCGGCCGGTCCTCCGACCGAGGTGCATGAACAAGACGTGGCGTGGGCCTCGGCCGGTCCTCCGACCGAGGTGCATGAACTGGCCTCGGCCGGTCCTCCGACCGAGGTGCAGGAACTGGCCTCGGCCGGTCCTCCGACCGAGGTGCAGGTACAGGCCTCGGCCGGTCCTCCGACCGAGGTGCAGGTACAGGCCTCATCTGGACCGCCGACTGAAAACCACTGGCTGGTGTCGACCGGACCGCCGACTGGGGGCCACTGGCTGGTGTCGACCGGACCGCCGACTGGGGGCCACTGGCTGGTGTCGACCGGACCGCCGACTGGGGGCCACTGGCTGGTGTCGACGGGGTAGAGACTGAGGCCTGGACTGGGAGCTCGGCTGTGGCTGAGGCTGAGGCCTGGGCAGGAAGCTCGGCTGTGGCTGAAGCTGCGGCCTGGGCAGGAAGCTCGGCTGTGGCTGCGACCTGGGCTGGACGCTCGGCTGTGGCTGTGGCCTGGACTGGAAGCTCGGCTGTGGCTGCGGCCTGGGCTGGAAGCTCGGCTGTGGCCTGGGCTGGAAGCTCGGCTGTGGCTACGGCTGGGACTGCGGCCTGGGCTGGGTGCTTAGCTGTGGCTGTGGCTGCGGCCTGGGCTGTGAGTTTAGCTGAGGCTGAGGCCTGGGCTGGAAGCTCGGCTGTGGCTGCGGCTGTGGCTTGGGCTGTGGCTTGGGCTGTGGCTTGGGCTGTGGCTGCGGCTGCGGCCTGTGCTGGGAGCTTTGCTGTGGCTGTGGCTGTGGCTGAGGCCCCTGAGCCTGACTTCAGGGAGCCAGGACGTGGACGGGTTCGTCGCTTTCTCGGTGGGGGCACTTTGAAGGGAAGCCGGGTTCCCCAAAAAGGAGATACTTCGGCTGTGGCATGGACTGAGGCTGGAGCTGTGGCATGGGCTGAGGCTGGAGCTGAGGCATGGGCTGAGGCTGGAGCTGAGGCATGGGCTGAGGCTGGAGCTGAGGCATGGCCTTGGGCTGGTAGCTTGGCTGTGACTGAGGCATGGGCTGAGTCGTAGGCTTGAAAGAAAAGTTTGCTAGCCGCTATCTGCCGAGCCCTGCTGGTGGGGTTATTAACAAAGTCCTGGTACCAACGGATTATCTCCAGGCCATTCACTGCTGGGTCCTTGTTATATGGCCCAGTCATTCTGTCAGGTTGGGGTAAAGGGAAAACTATGAAAGGGAAAGGTGGATCCAAATGCAGTGACACCGGAGGCAAAATCAGGAGAACAAAAAGCGAGCTTTTATTTAGAGCTGTTACAAAAAAAACCAAAAGCAGGCCAAAAGAGCAAAAGGCAAAGTAGCAAACAAAAGATCAAGACAAAGTTCAAACCAAAATTCAAAGTTCAACATAAACATGAAAAAAAAAACTCAAAACCAAGACATACCAAAACGGGACCAAAGAACATGGACAGGAGCATGGATCAGGAGCATGGAGCATGACAGGAGACAGCAAACAGATAGCACAAGACAGAATCCAACAAACAGAATACAATGACTGGGCCAGGAGTGAAGGAAACACAGAGACTAAATACACACACTAATGACATGACGAGGCACAGGTGAGGAGAGAGGAGGAAGGAAACCAGGTGAGATAACGAGGGGGAGGAGCACAGAGGAACAGACCAGGAGGGAACAAGACAACAGACAGAGGGAGCCAGAGGGGAGAACTTAAAGGACACATGAGGGCATGGAAGATCAAAACAAGAGACACAAGACATGGAGAAGGCAAAACGAGACACAAGACATGGAGAAAGCAAAACATAACACAAGACAAGATACAAGGATGTAAATCATGAACAAGAAACCAAAAACCAGAAACAAGAACAAAAACAGGAGACATGACACTTAACCGATGGATCAGTGGCAGTGCTTGTAAATGCCTCTTTTTTTTAGATTTATGTGCTGGCATCAACACACACTGTTTTATTTTGAAAATTAACCAAATGTTATGTTGTTGTTTCGGTGTTTGACTTAAAGTCTGCTCCGTGCTGAATTTGGCTGAATTGCTGCGTCGTGCTCCGGCATCCACCAAAAATAGAAGTCCTGCATATCTGCTCTGAGGGGCTCCAGAGCTGGGTCGAAGCAGATATGCAGTGCAGCAGACCCAGTAGAAGTTAATACATAGACTGCAGTGTAACTGCTGCCATGGCGGAGCCATGACAGAGCAGAGCCAGAAACGTATCTGGTGGAATTGAGAGATGAAGACCTTCAAAGATGGTCTTCCAGTTTGACATAGATGGATTCCTTTACTCCTTTTTTCTGCAGTTTATGTTTTTTAATGAATGATGTAGATAAGCACATTTGTTTGCTAGGTTTTGGCTGGATGGTTTTTGTCACTCAATTCAAGGCTGTTGTGCAGTAGTGATGCACATTCTAGGTATGCCAAGGGTGCCTCACAACTGTATGCTCTAGAGGTGCCAGAGATCTGTAAATAATCCCCTTTTACCAAGCTTGTCAATGAATGGACTATTTTATGAACATATTGATGACTTAAATTCTATTTGAGTTGGAATACATGTTATATTGACTGTGCTGCCACAACAAGAAACTGTGACCTTGATAGGTGAGCTCTGAGTTTCGTTAGGGCCGGCCTTCATGTGTCCCTGGTGTGAATGGTTGTTAAGCTGTCTGGAGAGAGAATCAATGCATTAGTTCCATATTGTAGGTGGGTGATAAGTAAAGTCGGAGGCCACCACCTCTGTTCAATGAGGATCATTCCTGTTTTACAGAGATGGATTATTTTACTCCTCTTTCAAACCATCTGTCTTCTCTGGCCAAGAAGTTCACATCGTTGTCCACAAAGGAACATTTTTCTACTTTAGATTTAAGTGGATAGCAGGGTCATGTCTTAAGAAACAGGAATGACTCCCACATATATTCGTAATAAATCTGTAAGGACAAACCCAAGCAGAGTTTAAAAGCCTGCAACTCCCCTCCAGTTAGTTAGAACTGAAGAAGCCTCTTGGATGAAAGATGAAACATCTTAAAGGAACTAAAACAAGTCTAGTTGCCTATGATACAACACTTAGAATCACCATGACCTGGATGACTTGGAACCTTCATCAACATATCGAGGTCATAGTTCCCTGTTGTAGGTAATATAACGTGTATTCCAACTCAAATAGCATTTAAGCCATTCATGTGTTCATGAAATAACCCATAATCGTACACTTAAATGATGAATGCACAAAAACTACAGGGATAATGTTTGAATGTTATTTCTGATTTGCTGCCAAGGACATTTTACACTGCTAATTAGGGAATTCCTCAGTCTATAGTCATCACAGATAACATTCAGTCAATAAAATTAATTTCTTTTTGGTCCAAACACTACACGATTTCAATGTATTTATCATTATATGAACTGTAAATGTTTTTTTTTTTTTTTTTTATTTTCTCATCAGGAGCAATTTGGGGTTCAATATCTTGCTCAAGGATACTTGCAGATGCAGCTGGGAGAGCTGGGGAGTTGAACCATCGGACAACCCGCTCTACCTCATACAGGTACAGGTACCTCATATATTCATTATATTAACTTACTAATGTAAATCATCAGCAATTATCCACCAGCATTCCTCATTTGCCTTATAAGCAGCAACATTGATGCTTTTCAGCTGTAGTTCTTTTTAGATTCTTAGCTCTCCATTGCAACAGTTCATGGCTGAACTAGGGGTTCACATGAAAGGTCAAAATTTGGAGGGGAAGAAGAGTCAAATGATGCACCAAATGCCCCATTTTACAGTAATTTGCATAGAGCCTAAAGGTCAAATATGGGTTGACAAAGCAAATTGATGACCACCATCATCACACATTATCTTTGATAGGGGTATCAGGTTTACAAACCAACTCATACAAAGAATGTCTGGTTATATTGAGTTTGATTAGTAGTTCACCCCCCTGGTTGATAAAACCCCGAAAGAGACATTCATTTCTCTCTCTACATGAGATGCAAAGAATCAGACACATTTTAGAGAAATCTGACGAGAAAATGAAATCAATCCAATTAATCAGATCAATTATATGGGAGAAGAATTAATACACTAGGAAAGAAATGTATTATGTTCACTTTTTGAACATATTCAAGCTTCAGTTGAGACCCTGAATGGCCTAAGTTCTGTCAGATTTCTGCACAGCGGACAACACTGGTGTTGAGAGGTTTTTTGTGTGTCATTGTCAGCTCCCCAGATAACAGACTAAACTTGCTCAGCTTTACTCTCAGGCTGAGGAAGTTCAGAAGCGTGATTGATTCTATGTCACTGCAGAAAACTTCAAAAAAAAGGTTCAAATGACTTTCACTTAACTGGCTACTGCTTTCAGACTGCTTCTTTTTTCTTCCCTTTAAAATCTTATTAGAGATCACATCAGAGACTCCAGACTTATTCAGCTGTGTCACTCCCGCTAGGATAGCCACTTATCCTGTCAACCCCCCCTACCCACTGGACATGGCAGGACCCTTATTAATAGGCAAAGCTCCAGTGGGTCATACCAAAACCCCCATGGGGGGGGTTGGTCATCAACACTGTGCCGCTGCGCTGCTGAGTGACAGCTAAAAGGCTTAAAATGTCACTTTGAATAAGAAGCAGGCCTCACACAGGGACTCACACATGGTGCATACAGGAATTCACATTCACAAATACATTCACACACACTAAAATGCATACATACCAATGTGCTGTGTCTGTCAAGTTTTTTTTTTTTTTCTTTCTGTGGATGAAGATTGTGTTTCTGTAGAGGGCACTATTTTATTTCTTCAGTGCTGCAGTTCCTTGTTCATTTGTATTAAACAAACCAAGGAGTGAGTGTAAAATTGAAATCTTCAGAGAAAACATTTGACATTTGTGTCTTCAGATACTCAATGTGATAAAAGATCTCACTGCACCGAAAAAAATCTTGAAGTTATTCTTTGTCTTTACATGACATGATTTTTTTTTTTCTAGATAACATGTTTCACCCCTGACTTCTTAATGTTCTCCTATCAATCTTTCATGACAGCAATTCTGCAAAGCAGCAGATACTCTTAAGTTACACATTGAGATGAGGAGTGATTTTTACTTTGGGAGGCAGTTAGGTTTGCAAAATCACAGGTATCTAATCTCGCAAATCCAAGGTATACCCTTGCAGCCAGTCAAAAATGGTTGGACCTATCAGGAAATTGAGGCGGTAGCTTTGGGTGTGGTTTAGATGTGACAACGGTGAGAAGCGACTCCCAGCTAATAAATAATTGTGGCCCATAGGTTAGCGTGGCCGCTGCCATAGTAGCAGTTTTATCAGAACTGGACAACACTTCCCATGAAAAGAAGAGTGAAGAACCACACTGAAGGCTTTTCTCAATGGAAAAAAGGTTTTTGCTCTTCCCCTTAAGTAAAAGTCTTATTTAGCAGAGGCCACCGCTGTTAGAGTTTTTCTATGGTTGATCTGATTGAAGTTAGCCTGTGATAGACAGTTACAGAGAGATGGCTTGTCCCATGACCTTTCAAGATTTTTTAAAAAATGTTTTTTATCATTATAAATCAATGGCCTTTAAGGATCTAAGGGCAGCGACAGGAATGGTTTGGGTTTTTCTTTGTGGATAGGTTTTTGCTCTTCTTCTGGTTGACTTCAGTAGAGTTTAATTTACCACCTGTTTCTGCTGGGTAGCATTATCCTGCTGTTGATCTGATTGGTTGAAGTGTGAAAAAAATTACTTGTCAAATCACTTGCCAAGTAATTTTTTTAAAGGAATACCCTTTGCCAAACAGCTCCTGTAGCACCTTTCGAGATTTCTGAAACAAACTATGCTGCACACCACTTGTAAGTGAAAACCAACCCAATTTGTCATACATTATACAATGGTGAGTGCTGCAACTATTGCCAGTAATATATCTGAGAACAGAATGGTTGACCAAGTCGAGGGATTTACGAGTAGGTAGGAGTAGGATTTCTACAAATGATGTCACCATAATCTAAAACAGAAGGGAACACAGGAATATGTTTCTGTAATCAGCCAAGTTTCTGAAAGAGCTTACAAACAAGAGTGTCTACATGGTCTTGTTGGTGGTGATGCCATGTAAGACCTCTAGGGGTGTGCTCCTCTGGAACAAAACTTTGCACGTTTTTAAGTTAAATGCAATCTGGTGCACTTAAAGGGAAAAATCAAAAGACTGCATAACAAACAACATGACCATAAATGTGAAATTGTATAATGTTATGTGGCTCTGCTGCCTGGTGAATAGTCCAGTCCTCACAATTCACTTCCACACAGTTCTGGCTATACAATGTTAACACAAGCCTATAAACTATACTTAATATCAATTTAATGCTTTTAATCTTGTAGCCTATTAGTGCTGACTTGTAACTAAATGTTGACTGAGAAACCAGTTAATCATTGTCTAGTAAAACCCAAGGTGTTGACTGCATCTTGAACAGTTGTGATGCCATTGCATTGACAAAAATCTATCCACAGACAGAGAGATGGAAAGACAGACATATAAACACCTGGTAAAGTACTAAATCTGCTTTTGTGTATAGGAGTCTCCAGGACCACATTTTACCATTATGACACATATTGTCATAATGCATTATTTACATTCCAAGTTATGCGTGTGTTAGAGTTAACTGAGTTTGACTGGAAGCTGTTTGTGTGTGTGTGTGTGTGTGTGTGTGTGTGTGTGTGTGTGTGTGTGTGTGTGTGTGTGTGTGTGTTTGAGGGTGCAGTCTTTGTTTACATGCATGTTCATCACGGCGGAATGCTTGGAATAATAGCGTTTTTATAATTTTTTCCTAGTCTGTAGGGCAGCTCTCAGTGTTTCTCCCTTTGTTGATTGGAAAGCCTTCCCTGCATTAAGCCTTGGGGCTGTATCCACAAAACCTTGTTAAAGCCTCTACAGAGACCCAGCTAGGGAACTATTAGCCTCTAAAAAACAGACTAATGCCAGTATCTATCACTCAGCCATAGAAGAACAGCCACACTGTCATAACACACGCAGCTACTTTCTTTCTTTGTAATATTTATGTGATTTGACTGTAAATATATTAGTTTTGTTGAGTTAAAATTCTGAGATGTCTCTGAAAATGTCAGAAATAAACACAGGTGGCAAATTATTAAAAAAAACAAAAAGAAACTGAATAAGTATGTGGAAAAATTTGAGCAGGCCCTGTTGACCCTGATTTTGTATCAAGATGGCAAGGGGAAAAGATTTAAGTGACTCTGATTTGATCTGCTTTCATTTGTGTCCAAATTGTAAACTCTTTTTCAGTCATAGACTGATGTGCATGATCAATATGCATACCAAATTGTAGTAGAGATTACAACAATGTTTTATAGTCAAATGCGTATATTATTGTACATGTACATGTTCATGTATACATATGAACATGAATACAAACATGTATAATTTACCTCCACTTTCACTTTGATGGTGACGGTCAAAACTTTAAAATAGGCCTGGCTGGATGTGTCCGATGTTGGCATATACAATCATAAGGTGTGTGAGCAGGGAAACATTTCCGCCAAATCATAACCTAACTCATAAAGGTAATTCTGTGTAGCGTAGGTTTTTATATGACTATGAAAGAAACTCTTTTTAATACGGCTGATGTTTAATATCAACAGCCCTTCTGTGAACAAAATTACATTCATCAATCAGTGAGTCGTGTATTTTTTCATAAGGTGTTTCTGTTCAATCAGTCCTGCTTTATGAGACGTGACTCAGGCTAAAATACGTTTATTTACATTTTAAAGAATTAGCGAAAAGACAAATGTAGTCTTCAACTGTCTCCTGTTGGAGGTGACATACTCATTCATTTAGCTGCTGCAGAGCATAACCAAGTAGTGAGCACCTCTGCTGAAGGTACAATCTTCACACAACTGTTAAGATGATTGTCAGTTAACAGCATTTATCATTTATGAATGTGGTTTTGGTGTAATAATTTTTCTGTGGCATGTGACAGATATTTGGTTGAACAAATGCGTGAGGTAGTGTTTCAACATCCATCCCAAAAAACACAGTTTGAAAACCTGTCCCAACCTGTGAGTCAGCCTTCCACCTCTCACAATGAGAATGAGGAACAGTCAGAGACAAGTGAACTATCGTGTTGATGCATACTTCTTTTTGAAGAGCTCATCTTTGTTTTATTTTAAGCTTCAGACTAACCTATTTTACCAACATCACTAGCCCTTTTTAGAAAGGGAGACGGCACATTTGCTCCAAGGTAAGGGCGGCAATGTGCCGACCTGTCTCTCTAAAATGGAAGCATAACATTACTCCTTTTCCAAAAGCCGCCTCTGAGGTAGGCGTAAACATGTGATGTGACGTGAAGCTTTAAGTTGGGCTGTGAACAGTGACAATGAATTTGTCTTCAAAATAAGAGCTTAACATTGCACCCCATTGGAGTTTAGAACTGGGTTCTTAGCAGGGGGCTTTTAATTTGAAAGTAGTGACTGTTCTTAGCTTGCCAACACAACAACAAGCTAACACAACCAAACAGCTACAGAAACCGCGGAGATGCTAGCTTCTCCTGGATCTCTGTGGCTGTCCAGTTGCTCATCTTAATGTCTGCGGATGAAGTGATGGACTGACTGCTGTGATCAGCTGTTTTTGTTTTTAAAACTCCCCGGCTTACAATTTAATTGAGAAGGTCTTAAAGATTATATAAAAACGGGCAACAACATCTTTTATATAGAGATCAGTGACAGAAGTCAGTGGTTTCTTACTTCTCTCTAAAATCAAAATATATTGAAAAAAGGTCAATGGAGGCTTGCTTGGATAGTGAATGTTCTGAGGACTAAAATGGGCATAAGTGATGGAGCTGGTTATTATGATGTTGATGGAGAGGAAAGAGAGGATGTGAAGGATATGAAATGACTTGAAACTGCATCATATAGTCTAGTAAGATGATTAAATGGTTTTTGTTAAGCGTAAAAGTAATTTTATTTTGATAAGGTTTGATGAGGGTAGGAGAGATGGATCGAGGTAGGTGGATGTAGGAGAGAGAGGTCAGGGTAGGTGGATGTAGGAGAGAGGGATTGAGGTAGGTGGATGAAGGAAAGAAGGGTTTGAGTGTGGCGTGTGAAGGGAAGGGGGGTTTGACTGTATTGCACAAACGGAAATGGGTTTGAGTGCGTTGGATGAATGCGGAGGCAAGTGGAGTTGAGAGACACAGAAAGGGGGGTAAAGTACATTGGATGTCTGAAAAGAGGTTAAGATAAGTGGATAAAGGAAAAATGGCTGGTTCAAAATTAGGGCTGGGTATTGTTACGAACCTCATGATTTCATTCTATTTCGATTCTTTAGGTTGCAATTCGATTCGATATTGATTTGAGTCAATACTGATTTAAATGCTTCGACATCGATTCAGAAATAAGTACCAATAAAATATTTTTTTAAATTAAAAAAATTATACATCTTTCCCCTAGGAAGTTCTAGTTCAAATTAAAATGTAAATATGTATTTAGATATGAAATACTGCAACCATAGTTAAGCTGAGATAATGCCATTTTTCTGGGACTGCATGGTACATTTTTGTCTGACATAACCATGGTCCCTCCGCCTCCGGCTAGACGGAAGGGGGTAAAACGTTGACACTGTACCCTCCTCTCTCCCTGGAGGAGAGTGCTACCCACGGGCGCATGATGCAGTGGCCAGGGTGAGACCAGCTGCGCTGGGAGTTTACAGTCTCCGAAAGAGCAATGCGTCAGACATAGGCTACCTGCCACCGCAGTTCCGATGGTGTTTCGGTGGCGCATCACCCTTTGACTCTTGAGCGAGGTCATGGGCCAGGCGCTTCCAGCTGCTGGAAGCGGGACCAAGAGGCGTCTGGCGACGGACTGCAGGTGGCTGGGGGTCGCTGCTTGCCTGAATCTATTCAGAGGATTTTCTGAATCGAAATTGAAGTTGGAAAAAATACCCACCTCTAGTCAAAATGGAGATGAAGGAGAGGGTATCGTATAAGGTTATGAAGGGTATGGAATGACTTGAAACTGCACAATCCGGTGTAGTAAGATGAAAGGGTTTTAGTTTAGCGTAAAGGTAATTTTATTTGAATTGAGAGAAGACTTGATAAGGGTAAGGGAGAGGGATCGAGGTAGGTTGATGTAGGAGCAAGAAGTCGAGGTATGTGGATGAAAGAAAGAGGTCTTTGAGTGTGTTGTGTGGTCTGAAAGGGTGGGTTCGAGGGCACTGCATGAGGTTTTAGTGTACTGCGTGAATGCAGAGGGGGTTTGAGTGCTTTGTACGAACGGAAAGTGGTTTGAGTGTGTGGGCAAATGGAGTGGGGGAGCAAAGTTTGCTGGATGGGTGCTTTGGACATGTGAAAAGGAGTCAAGGTAGGTGGATGAAAGGAAAAGAGGGTCAAGGTAGGTGGATTAAGGAAAGAGTAGGGGATTGTATAAGATCTCAATTTTTACAGAAGTCGTTGAAAGAGGTGTTGATTTGGAGGGAAGGAATGGTTGGGTGGCAGGGATGGTAAGTGGGCGATAAAAGATATACATTGAGGGCTGGTGCAAACAACGAGGTCAGGGTGTCTGAGCAGGGAGAGGAGCAGCAGAGGTGATACAGTGTAGATTCCCATTTGGGAGGTAGGTGTGTTGAGAAAAACGTTGAAGAATTAGAGGGGATCGTGTAAGATCTCAATTTTACTGGAGTCATTGAAAGTGATGTTGATGCAGAGGGAAGGGATGATGGCTGGTTGGGATGGTAAGTGGGTAATAAAGGATAGACATTGAGGGCTGGTGAGAACGGTGAGGTCAGGGTGTCTGAGCAGGGAGAGGAGTGGCAGAGGTGATATGATGTAGATTCCCCATTGGGAGGGAGGTTTGGGAGGTAGGTGTGTTGAGGATGAGGTTGAGGAATAAGAGGGATGTGCTGGATCCTACACTAGATTTGCTGGTGTAGCCTATTCAAAGCTAGTGTGAGTTACCTCGGTAATCACCACGCACACACTTCTGGATTTAAGCCTCTTTTCATTCAGCTCAAACCAGTATAACCAAGTAATGTACTCCAGGGACCAATCGTGGCTCATGCATCTCAGACTACAGCTTTCTCCATCTGCTCTCCCATGCATCTTCCCTGCCTCCTCCATCTGAGGTCCAGCACGCTACTGCATATAAAGGGAGACAGTGATTACTAACTGAGATGAGCCTGGCAAGCAATGGCATTGGCTATGTGCATGGTGGCGTGGTTGGTAGTAGTTGCTGGAAATGGGAAACTGGGGCTAGCTGTGGGATCTCCATTAGTGGGAGGAAAGGACGAAGGAAGAGGAGAGGATGCTGGGATGGAGTGATTGGAGCAAGGGATGATTGTGCAGCCAGGCTGGAGGAGATCATGGCACTGCTGCAGCTGTCTGTGTGGTGAAGTCACTGGTGGGAGTGAAGTCATCGGTGCACTGCGAAGTATGTGGTGGCAGGAGTGGAGGTGAAGGTGGAGGCCGGGATAAGGCAGGCTTGTTTGGTGCTGGGAGGCTGGCCGGTCGGATGCGCAGTGTCTGGGAGATACTCACCACAAGTATTGCGGGGAAGACCGCAACCTCTATGTGGGTGAAGTTGTGTTGGCACTGTCTGGATGGAGCCACTAGATGCAGAGTAGTGGACGATGCACTGCTAGGGAATGTGGATGGTGAAGCATGATGATGAAACATTCATCAAAAAAATCGCCACCAGAAGGATTAAGAAACAGTTCCTGGCTCAGCATGAATCTAGTAAGGTTTTCAATTATTAATTTTGGAAATGCTTGTCTTGTCAGCACTTGAGACAAATGGGAGAGAAATGGTTATGCTTTCCAATATGGTTTGCACAGGTGATTGAATAATGGCAACATGGTGGTTGAGTTAATGAGGCACAGGTGGTTAGATTGATGAGATGGTGGTTTGATTGGCTGGGCCTGGGTGGCAGATCAGTGAGGAAGAGTGGTGTGGGCTAGTTCCTGAACCTTACCTAACTCCATCAATCCATACTTATTTGCGTTTAGCCTTTCAAAATCAAAATTTCTCCTGTGGCAAAAAAACATTTCCACATGCACCTGATGGTGTGGTCTAGCAGTAATCTAACAGCATGAGAAATTACACTTAAATAACTACAATAACAAACAAGGAAATGGCACTCACGCTCTCATAGTTTATCCCAGTGTCACTGCAGATAAAGTTAGCCGTTCAGATGAATTCTGAACAGCAGTTTTTTGCATAGACTTCGTCATAGACTGGTAAGGGCCCCATCTTGGAAGAAACGGAAAATGTTTTAAGAGGCTTTATGTGTATATACTGTATGTGCATCATTCAATGTATAAAATGTTAGACAGAACCCCCATGACGTCATCAAGTCAGGCCATCTTGACTGCTGCCCAGAACCATCACCCGGTCTGGGTGCTGACCATGGTCCGCACTCGGTAATCGATTCGCAGGGACTTCCCCACACAGGAATCTGTGGCAGGAGAGTGCCGAGTTGTGTTCACTTTGCAATAGCGGTCCAGCCAAGCCAGCGGAGGTTTGATGCCTCAAACTATGTGCTGAGACCCTATCCGTACTATTGCTGAAATTTGTTGCTGTTATGAGCATTATTTGTGGCTTTTTGATGGGGGTTTCTTGCTGTAAGCATATACTGCAATGTATTGTTATCGTGCGATCATATCTGAGGTTGCTAAAACTATGTAAGCTAGCGGTCTGCAAACTTGATCTCTCGAGGGGAGGTCTTACTCGGTGTCATGGTGTGTTAGACCATGGATTAAACTTACACCAGAATATCCCTTCAAGAGATTTTAAGATCACATGTTATTATAATTATAATTATTACGATTCTTTAATTTAAGATTTTAAAATGGATTCTAAAATTAACAGGAAGCCAGTGCAAAGAAGTTAAAATTGGTGTAATATGTGACCACCCATTGGAATGTGTTAGGAGCCTCGCAGCAGTATTTTGGACAGTTTGTATGTATGTTGTGAGAATTTGATCAGGCCGGTGAGGAAAGAATTGTAGTCTGAGTAGATTAATGCATGCAATAATATCCCAGTTTTGTGTTACAAGTGACTTAGTTTGACCATGTTCCTGAGATGTAAAAAGCCCAATTGAGTAAGCGTCTTAACAAATGAATCAAAGCTCATGGAATGGTCAAAGATGAGGCCAAAAGTACTATTACTATTATTATTATCGCCATGTAAACCCATTTTCTGCCTGATATCTGTCTGGAAGTTTTCAGGGGCAAAAATCAATATTTCAGTTATATCTGCATTGAACTGCAGAACATTTGCACCATCCAGCTCCTAATGGTGTTTACACTGTTTTCCAGAACAATGTGAGAACTACAGCTGGATGTCACCAGCATATAAATGGTAAAAAAAAATATTGCTGAAGTTGCTGATTATCTGCCCAGGAGGCAACATGTATATGGAAAATAAAATGGGTCCCTTGGGGACACCACAAAGCAGCAATGTCAGACATGAGTTCACCCAAAGAGACTGATATAGAGATTTGAGGTGAACCACTATAATGCAGTCCCAGAAATGCCCACCAAATGTCTCAAATAATCTAGTAAACCAGAACTTAACAATAACCAGAATCTGTAGCCAATTTGATTTTTTAGAATGAAGAGATTTTAGAATTTAATGGAAGTTTGGATATCTGGTCTGTTTTTCTAAGGCAAGGTTGGGTTTCAGATTGGGTTTCTTCAACAAAGGTTGGACAATAGCCTGTTTAAAATGACTCCTGACACACCCTGATAAAAGAGAGTGGTTAAAAATACAAATAATGCACATCCAAATTGTGTTTAAAACCTTTAAACAGCAAACGGTGGGTAGGATATCAGAGGTGCTGGTAAGTTATAAGTGCTAGGAGGGACACTATTGTTTACAGTATCAAACAGTACTTTGAATTTTCTTACTGTAATATATTAGGTTGAGAAGTAAGAAGCTCTCATCCTTCAGTGACATGATCATTGAAGGTCCACATAAGTTATCTGAAATGCAGCATGTATACTTTGAGGTTTTCCAGAGGCATTCAGTCCTCCAACAATACAATAAAAATTGTAATCACCACCTCTGGTGTCCACTGATAAAATGCAGTCTTTCTGGACTACAAAGAGGAATAACCCATTTAATCAAGTCTGTGATGAATGGCAATGGCATGCAATGGCATTTTTGATTCAGGCCGCTTTATTTAAAGGGGTAAGCACAGGAAAAGGCGAGTAAACAGAATGTCAAGATTTCGCGATGAAGATGCAATGTGGCCTCAAACACTGTCTCTTACAGTAATTTAGCTTGATCAGCATGTACAATAACTAACTTTTAAATTTATTTACTAAGTAAGAAATTGACGAGAAAATATTCTTAAAGCAATACAGAATATTTTAAACAGTCTGCCCTTACTTAGTATTATTATACTCAATAGATCAGTAACGCTGCTCAACTAGATATTAGATTGCAGGTCTCAGTTAGCTTGTGCAATTTGTACAGTGTGTTACAAACATTCACACACTAATTTGGATTTGCTTACTCACACACACACAAACACATACACACATGCTGCAGTGTGAGAGGCTATAAGAAGCCAGCTGTTTAAACAATGAGCAGCACCCCTCAGAGGCAGGCCGTGGAGAATAAGCTTTCTTTTCTTTATGACACTGAAGGAACAAATTTGTCCCTCTGCTCCCTGTAGTACAAGTGCAGATATGAGCCCAGCAATTAGTCTGACAATACTGTGCACACACACACACATAGATTTGTATGACTTCACCTTTGAAAAAATGCACACGCAGACTAAGTAGGAAGTTGAGGAACAGTGAATGGCACAAAAGGAATCAATTAAAACCCAGATGTTTTGACAAAGAGAAAGAAAGCTACAGGGGTTTTCATATTGTTGGATGGCAATTACGCAATACAATACATTACAATTCAATGTAAGTGCTGTCATATCTGAATTATGCTGTAAGGGAAGCTGACTCATTCATAACAGCATCATACAGCTGAGCTCTCAAAAAAACTATGGTTGGAAACAAATGATCTTCACAATTGTGAGTAAGCTGTGCTTAGATCCATGCACATCCCAAGTACGTGATGACTTCTCAACAAGGGCCTTACTAAAATAGTTTTTGTAATTAAGTTTGCTATTTTATCTCTTAATTACAACTCTGGACTAATTTTGATGTCTTTGATTTTTTTTTTCTTTCTGTGTTTTGGAAGTAACACAATGCAGAATAAAAGGCATATTTTTGCCATATTGCTCGACCACACACACTTCTGACTGAACGTTTCACAGCTAAAGACTTAATTTTGTGATTTTATGAAATCTGAACTGTACTTAGTCCTCCAGAATTACCTTTAATACACCTGCCCAGACCCAGCTTTGACCTACTATTGGTCAGGATGACTGAGAGCTGCTAAGTACAGCACCAGCAGACCCACAGAACTCCACAGCAGCAACGTGAAGTCCTGCTAGTACCACAGCTTAGTTAGCACCAGCAACTGTGGCACAAAGCTTTTCAGTGTTGGGCACAAATGTAAGGCAGGTTTGGTTATTGGCAATTAGTCACAATTAGCAATTTCATGTGAGAGCTCAAGATGGTGGATGTGATCTCCAGGGAAATACAGGAATGTTCATGATGGTGGACATGGGTATGTCATGCCAACGGCTCGTCAGTGGAGGTGACAGCTGGAGACTTGAACAAAACTAATGCATAAAAGCGCCTGCCACCCTCACTTTAATCACGGTGTGGTTTTGGACAGAGCTGAACTCTGTGGTTCTAAAATGTGGTGTGTGTGTGTGTTACCGTGACATGTGTCTGAGTCAACAATGGCTTGCAGACAGAATTAACTTCAAGCAGTCTGTTCACCACAGGTGTGTGGATGTTTGTAGGTGTTTGTATGCATGTGGGTTAGTAGAGAGGAGGAATGGAGAGACAGAGAAAGAGTTAATGCTTGGAGCACAGCAAGGAGGAGGAAACAACTATGGAGGGGCAATACTTAATTGGTGTAGAGGCAAGATAGATAGATAGATAGATAGATAGATAGATAGATAGATAGATAGATAGATAGATAGATAGATAGATAGATACCACGGGGGAAATTCAGATGCCATTGATGGCACAGCAGACTGGTTACAGACACAGGACATATTACAGACTAAAAACAGCATAACAAGAGAACTTTAATATGAGATGAGATGAAAACAAAGTATAACAGTATAACAACATAACAGATGAGAGCAGAAAAAAATGTTACAATGTCACTTAACATCATAGTGCCACTGAATCCCAGAGGGTCAATTATGATTGGCCCCTTACAATCATCATTTTTTAATAAACATCAGTATCTTCATCTACATCTGAGTCTGTCAGGTGTGCAGGGGGCTCTTCCTCACTGCATTGGTTGGCACAGGTTTGTAATTTGCACAGGTTTGTGCGCTTCAGCCTGTTGTTGAGATGTGCACGTTTGCATGTAGTTTGCATGACCTCACACACTTGCAGGATAGCAACTGCAAGACAGCATCTGGTGCTGGGGAACCACGCATCCACTGTATATCCAGCTGCCCTTCATCATTTGTGGTCCATCCATGGTGCTTGGGGCTTGGTACAGATGGCTGGGTTTGAAGAGACCGTCCCCAGATGGCAGCCTTATAGTTGGCATGAACTAAATGCATAAATAAGCAATCCTGACATGGTGGAAGCTGGCTGGACTCTACCGCCCCACGTCTGGTGCAGAAAAGTTGGTAGCGAAAAAGATTGACATCTGTAGTGTGCGTAGAGGATACATACATGTGGCAAGTGATTTCCTCCAGGTTCTTGAGGAGCTCATCAGAGATAGTCCAAGCATGGCCCAGCTCAAGGAAGGCTTCCTGGTATGTCCTGTCTGATTTCAATCGCTTGAAGGTGCCCATTTTCCTACATCCTGCAAATGCACTTACTGTGTCGCACCGGTGAATGCATGCATGCCAATCAAGGCACCAGCCACACTTTGACCGAGTGATTGACAAAGTTTAGTGATGTCTAGAAATCTTGTCCTGTTCTGTGTGCCACATTTTAGGTACACAGGGCATGGGATGTCTTTGCTGAAACCAAGAGAAATCTGTGTCATCAGCAATGATGATCGCTGCCTTGTAGCCACACTCTGCTGCATGGAGAGCATGCAACAGCATGCAGGTGTCAGCTTCCTCCTGAGAACATCTCAATTGTGTTATCTCCTCCCACTGGTCCTTAGGGATTTTGAAGCAGACTTCTTCACAAGTAACATACAGTGTCTTGCCCTGTAGTTCATCTCTGTGCTCAGGCCGTTTCCATTCCTTCAACAAGAACAGAGAAGTTTCCTCCACTGCTGAATATTGTGGCCAGAAACCATGTTTTTGAACTGGATCCCCATGTCTGCACCTCTGTTTGCCCTTTATCAATGTTTGATTGACATGTCCTTGTAAACATCAAAGACAACATCAATCCGTTAACTATCGCCACCTTCATGCAAGACCTTGGCTAAGGTTGATTCTGCCAGCTGTGCAAATGTCTTGTCGTTCCCTTTCATTTTTTGCACCAGGCTCATTCCATCAATGATGGTTGTTGATGGTTTGGGGATTACTTCTGCTGGGGCAACACTCTTCTCCCACTCTCTGGCAAGAGCTGCCTTGTTCGTTTTACGAAGAGATCCATCGGCATTAGCTAGGGTCCATGGCACTGGTCCCAGGGGGTGTGCCAACACATCATGTGTAGTTCTCGGCTCTGGGCCACCAGAATCATGTGGCCAAACAGATTCCTATCAGCCTTCAGAACTACAGCCTTGGCTTGCCCTTTGGTGCATATTTTTTCTGATCTCTGAGAATGTTTTCAGCTTCTTCTTTGTGATTGTGTCATAAAACTTTGTAGTTGGTGGAGTTGTCTCATGTTTTCATGTTTGAAAGATTTATAGGCTTGATCACCTATCTTATGATTATAAAATAGGTCATTGACCACATGTGGTGGGGCAACAGTTGCTGTTGACAAGCTGACACACTCACATTGGTCTGGACTAAATGGATTCAGCCAGCAGTTGTCCAGGATATGAACAATGGACTGAACAGCAGCCTCATCTCTTCTGATCCTGGGCAGCTGTAAGTCTGGGTGATTAAATTGAGAATCTCCTTGACCCATCATATCCCTCAGCTGCCTCAGGTAGGCACTGTGGTACTCTGAGGTTAAGTAGTACTTGTAGACAGCCGCAGTCTTGAGGCTGAAGCCTTTTGTTCCACCAGATGTTTGTGTGTCCTTGTTGACAGTCTCCTCCATGGTCTGGTCAACAGGAATTCGTCCAACAGGATTTCTGCCTCCTTGAAGTGTGCATGCACTTCCGGGTGATTTGCTGGCAGCTGTTTCATTGTGGCATAATAGTATGACAGGTAGCGGGCATAGTTATGCTTGTCATTTGCGAGTGATGCCTGACAGATATCACCTTGAAAGCTATCAATGCTCCTCAGGGCTTCTTCCAGGTGGCACATCTCTGTTGGATGTTTCTCCTTTAGCCATAGAAGGAAGCTTTTCCAGGTGAGCCTCATCAATGCTTCATAGACAAGCTTGTGCAACCTGACAGCTCGATTGTATTTTCTGCCTTCCATCACACCAGCTATTGACCCTTCCACAATAACACCAGACTCCACACAGTGGTCCCTCAACCCTGCATCTTGGAATCGTTTTCCCAGAATGGAAAGCAGAATGCAAATGGTGTGGAAGATCCCCATCCTGATGATAATATTTTTGAACTTCTCATGCTTCCACATGATTTCTGCTGCCTTAGCATACAGTGCTTGGTCAACCACACAGACAATTGTCTTTAACTGCAGGGACTCCATGATGCCTATTGCTTGGTTTAGCATCTCATACACAGAGGACAGTTCTGTAGCAGGAGCGTTGATTGTTGGCAGGTAGCCTACAGTGTCCTGCACGACTGTGATATCGTTGCGGACCTGAATGTTGAAGCCAGTCCAGTTGCTCACAGACTGAGCTTCTGGGGCAGACATTCGCGCAAGTAGCCGGACAAGGTTCTTTGCCTTTGCATCCTGGACTTGTGTGGTAGTGTCAGCATCTACACTTGGGGTGTTTAGTGGCCCCACTCTCTGTCCAGAATTGTATGTAGGCAGTAGCAATGTTTTGGGGCTGACAAGGTGCAGTCCAATGATTTTTGCCTGGACAGCTATGCCATTGACTTGGTGAGAGGTTCCTGCTCCACTACATGTTTCCTCTAGCCAGTCTATGTTAGTGGTGAAAACATTTTGGTAAATGTTTGCTGGCAGTAGTAGATCATCTCTTGACAGTTCCATCTTCTGCAGGCACAGCGCTGTCAATCTCTTCAAACTGTGAATATAACACACTATGTCCGAGCCGGTTCAGAGTGTGCACCAATTCCTTGTTTCCTGTCAAGGATTTCACAGCAAAGGGCAGAAGTACATGTTTTGGTGGCTTGATTCTGCCATGGGTGACTGCATAGACCAAGTCACTGCCAAAGGCAGTGACAAGCTCTCTACTAATGATAGCAAGAATCCTCTGGTCCAGTTTGGTGACTGCTGCTTTTCTGATCCGGTCATCTGCGTGCAACTCTGAACATTGTATGAGAGGTTCCCACGGATTTTGGCCCTCGTATACTTGCTTGATTTTTCGCAGATAATACACTGCTAATCACACAATACTGATTTGCTTGGTGCATCTCTAGATGGTCTTCTTGAACTTTCTTCTGCTGCTTCAGAGGCAGATGCATTTTTATGAGTGATAGAGTCCAGGGATTTCTTCAATGTGAAAATACTACGGCATCAGCGATGATATTGCACTGGTGGAATTTCTCCCTCACACAAGTCTTTGGCTAAGTCCAAAATTGGGAGATGTTGTCTGATTTCTGCTGCGCTCAGCAAGGTTTTCCATGAGTCCAGGTTTTGGGGTGACACCAGGTTCGAGTCGGAATCCCCATCAGAGCAGTGGATGGTAGATACCTGTTTCCATAGCAGGTTGCTGCTGCCTTCAACTGAAATTGGATTCATTATCATGTGATGACGTGAGTCTCTGAAATAGACAAATGAATACACCCTGCATAATACCTTAAGTCACTGCCTTCATGCAATGAAAAATAATATAGTCTTAAAAGAAGTAACTAAACAACGCAACATGCTTCTTTAGATACTCATGTACAAGCGTATATATATATATATATATATATATATATATATATATATATATATATATATATATATATATATATATATAGTATGCATTTTCATAACCCTTAACATGAAATAAAAAGTTGTTACCAGTTGTGACAGCTGTGTCCCATTCAGCTTTGATTCCTGACAGAACTGCTCCAACTCATTTAATTAGACACAAGTTTGTTTCATTCATAAAAAAGGAGCAGTGTGATGTCCAAAAAGAATGTTATATGACTTTTAATGTGCTATTAGCTGTCTATGTTCTTTTTGGAATGAATGAAAATCTGCCTATAGAGGAAACTAACAAAATGTCAAAAAAATATAAAAAGCTGCTCCTATGAAAAGTCATAGGAAAATCATATTTTAATTTACTTATATTGACCCTAAAATCAATTTAGTACAGGTAAGGTTTTGGCCACTCAAGTGATACCGATATCTGGTCTGGCCCAAGGACTATTTCCATTGGTCGTTCCAGATAGAAATGCAGCTTACCCCCAAATTCCACTAGGCTCCATGTTTAGTTCACCTCCAATCCGCCACAGCAGTGGAGCTGATAAATTTCATTCTAGTCTATGTGTGCTCTTCCACTGGCTCCAATGCATTGTGTATGCCCTCTGTTGTATCTCCAGCACTCCAGACCCTTCTGCAGCAGGTGTGTAAGGCCTCTATTTTTGCTGAATGTCAGAGCATGGCGCATCAAATCCATCCTTCTACCGTGTGAACTGCTTGGTCTGGCCACTCCGGCTGTCTTGCAGAGCTGCGCCATGCTGCACTCAAAATGCAGCCAGTGGGTGTTGACTGACAAGTTTGATGCAAAAGTGCAGCAGAGCCGTTCCACAATGCAAATGCAACCAGTGGAATTCTGGAGTCACTGTGCGCCTACATGATGGCCAAGATAACATTTGGCTCCACAAAGTGGAGAAGCACAAATTAGCTTGTGATGAACATTAAAGGAAAGCAGCAAGCACATATTTTACAATGTAAAACAACACTCCACAAGCTATAATAATGTAAGACCCAAAACATTTTTGCTGTTTTTGTTTTTATTAAAGTTACATTAATGTAATTTATTGTGCTGTCACATTGCTGCTTGACCACCTTGTCAGGTGTATGTGGAAAGCAAATCTATTGAAAGGCTACAGGCCAACAAATATGGATTGAATAAAAAATATTTTGTAAGGTAAAAACACAATGTGAATATCCACAGACAGATTTATGTAATACACCTGCAGACTTCACATGCTTTAGTGTCCAGTAACACAGTGCTGAAAAGTCAGAAAGTTAGAATGCAAAGAAAAAAGATTGATGTCACAAGCAACAGGGCTCTCAGCTCATTGAAACATTCATCTATAAAGTCCTGATTGTCAAAGCGAGCAAAGAATGAATTTAGTTTACTGGTGAAGAGTTCTGTATCAGTTGATGTTGATAGACTGTGTTTGGGTTCACATCCAGTCAAGGTTTTCACTCCAGAAAAGCTAACTTAGAATTCTTGTTGCCAAATTCATGTTCCAGTTTTTTTTTCCAAATTTAAGTTTTGCTTAGAGAAACTTATTTTTGACAAATATTTTTTCTGTCCTGAGACCAACCCAGTCTTTGAGCCTGAAAGCTTACTTGGAACTGCACCATCTGGTGTAGTATGATGGTGTGAGCGGTTTGATGATGTTGACGGCGGTGAGGTAGTCCGGGTGGATGAGAATAATTTTTCTGGATCATTTGTGTCCTCAGTGAGGTGCGATATTTAGGCGAATTCCTAAGGTTTATGATGTCTCATTCACAGCTTGATGGGGGTAGGATAGGGGATTTGAGTGCATTGCCCAAACGGACAAGGGGTTTGAGTGCGTTGCATGAATGGCTGGAAAGGGGGTTCGAGGGCATTGCGCAAGCAGACAGAAAATGAGATTTGAGGTTGTTGCGTGAGCAAACAGGGAGGGAGTTTGAGAGCATCAAATGTTCGAGTCGTTGAATAAATGGAGAGAGGTTGAGGTCAGGTGGCACTCTGTCAACTACCATATTGGCTTCAGATATTACTAAGAGTGTGTCATTGTTGTAAGGCTGGGTGAGTTGGATGTCGTAAAAAGAGGCCTGGGCTGAATGAGGAGCCAGGGATAACCTAAACTGGAAGCGAGTTGAGAGATTGGTCGAACTGGCTCGTTGGAGTGGTGTTTTGAGTGGACCTTGAGGTGATGATGTCAATGTGGGTCTAGAGGTACTGGCTTATCGGACATATTGGGGAAGGAATAGAGAGGGAGGGGTAGAGGGGGAGTTGGGAAAGACTGGCCTGTGGTCAAGGTGGCTGTGTGCGCGGTGGCGTGATTGGATGTGTTTGCTGGAAATAGTAACCGTAACAGTAACAGTAACCGGGGACAGCTGCGGGAGCTACGTTAATCATGGGAAAGGAGAAGGAAGAAGACAGGATGCCAGGATGAGGTGGCACAGGTGATGTGCGATTATGTCATCAGTGCAATTGACGTCATCAGTGCGCCGCAAAGTATGCAGCGGCCAGAATGGAAGTGAAGATGGAGGTCCATGACTCTTGGATTGGCAGCTGTGGCTGCGGGTTTGGTGGGGGATCAGCTTTCACCTGGAGCACAGCAGGGAGGACCGCGACCTCTGTGTGGGTGAAGTTGCGTTGTTTGTGCTTGGCTGGCCCTGCCAGAGTGGAGGTGATAATGGGTGGAGAAGATTCAGAGATGATGGAACGATTATAGAAATATCATCGCCAGAGGATTAAGTAATGGCTTACAAAAGTGGTATAGTTTCCAATGTTAAGTTTTCAAAATGCTTGCCACAGGTGGTTTGATGAGATGTGGGTGGTTAGGTTGATTAGATGCAGGTGGTTAGATTGGCTGGGCCTGGGTAGCAGATCAGCGAGGCGGAATGGCAAGTTCCTGAACCTTAGTTATAATAACTCCATTTTAATTTTTCTTTCCCCATGTAGCTTAAGCTTGGTTTCATTGCATATTTCAGTCTATTTACTAAAATTCTGCATATCAATTTAGAGAGAATTCTGTAGTAGAAAAAATCTGGACCTGAATTTTGTTTTCTACATTTTAATGAACTTGTGGTCAAATGCAGTTTAGTGAAGATTATTTCTATCAGTGACTGGCTCACTTTGTCAGTGAGTGGCCAAAGTTCACAGGGGGATAAGAAATACTATTTAAATTAAAATAAATAGATAAATAAATAAATGAGTAAATAAATAAATAATTGACAGGTAATAGATGATCATTTGCACCATGCTTCCTGAACAGTCACAACAACTGAAATATGCCTGGAAAGAATAGGAAAGTCCCAAGTTTTATTAGTCCCCACATTTTCCCATGTAGGCATAGAAACTGAACAAATAAGACTATGTAAATTGTATCAATAATTTATGCTGTTGGACTTGGGGAGAGAGTATGGTGCATCTTATTGTGGTGGTTTCTCTGTAGAAAATTAACAGCTTCTCTGGACACTTACTTCTAAATAAATTCACCTGGGATGTTATTTATTTATTTATTAATTTTTTTTTACCACTGATGTACTATAACATACGCATACACACAGGTACACAAATAAGGTGACACACATACAAAGCACATGGTCCTAGCATGGACACATATACATCCCTTGTGACTCCATGTCTAAAACAACCCAACCATCAAGGAGACAAATTGGACTGTGTGTGTGTATGTGTGTGTGTGTGCGCACATGTGTGTGTGTATGTGTGTGCACCGTGAGTATTTTACAGTTTGTGTTTCCATGTGTTTTTTTGTGGTTGAGGGCAAGTATGTTTGTGTGTGTATTCAGGTATGAGTATGTGTGTGTAGATGTGTGTGATAGGTGAATGTGTGAATAATAACAATGTGTTTTTCTCCTAAGGATCTCCACCAAGCCTGCAGAAATAAAATATTAATGATCAATCACTGCTTTGGGACCACAGACACACTTAAAGACATACACAAACACACACACATACACACACACACACACACACACACACACACACACACACACACACACACACACGCACACACATACTCACACCCACACACATGGGTAGACTGAAAGACAGACAAACAGACTTGGTATTGTTGTATAGTATATTTGCCAGTGTCCCCTGACGATATTCTCTCCCTAAGCAGCTGTAAGCAGATGCTGTTAACCTGGAAGCCAAAGACATGGGGATGGGAGTGTGAGGTTGTCAATCCAAATCCAATGTTGTACTATCTTTGAGTAAGGCAATGAGAGTGATTCACTGGTCACCAGTGTTAAGTAGCTGTTTATGAGACCATATTCTGGTCTTGGTATTACTTAGGGTTAACTTGCAGAAGGGCCTCAGGATGGTGCTGTCAGTCTGCTGTTCAGTTAGCAAAATACAGAAAGGCAGCATTACTTTGTGAAAGCCCAGATTAAATTCAGGCTTAATCTTTAAGGTGTCTTCCTGACATCATTTGTTTGTCCATTTGTCCTGACATCAACTAGTAACCAGATTTACTCTAAGTTTTCAGTAAATATACATTTTCAGTTAGGGTAAATCCTGAAGTTCCTGATTATTCTACTCTTCATTCTTCAGTCCACTTCTTTTGGATGGATACTTGCACTGAAAAAAGGGAAATGGTGGGTTGTTCAATTTACAAATATGCATTTATTCATATATGGTTCTTTCTCTGACATGTTTAAATCTTGTAGAACTAGTTTAATCTTGAGGGATGTTATGTCTGTTAGTCTCAATCATGTTGAGATGACTCAAAGGAGTAATGTCTCATTCAAAATGGAAATCCCAACTTCCTGGAAACAGCCAAGGACATTTACAGACTGCACCATTTTCTCTCTTGCAACAGAGGATTTTTTGTGAAACCTCAAGGACTTTCTATACAATGATAGTGATAAAAGCCAAATCAAAATCAAATCAGTAAGAGTTAGAGATGGTATGTTATTATGCATTAATTAATTAATTAATTAATTAATTAAATCAGTCAATAAATATTATAATTATTGTTATTCAGTCATGATAACAAATGTATTTAATTTGTATTACATGTTTGCAAGTTTGCATGCCTTAATAAGTCACTGAATGTGCTGAATGGTGACTTTATGTCTGTTATTATTCCTTATTATTCCTCCAGAAAAAGCTGAATTTGTGTTTAAACACTATCGACTGCATTCCAGATGTACAAGCTCAAAAGCTGTTGAAGATATTCGTAAAAAGAGGACAGAGAGTCAAAAAACTGGCGAGCATTATGGCAGCCACGGCTAATGAAAGAATACATTAAAAAAAAACAAAAAAAACAACACTTTTCTGTTGCTTTACACATCACTGCTAATGTGTGTCACACAATAAGATAAGATAAGATAAGATATTATTATTATTATTATTATTATTATTATTATTATTATTATTTATTAATTACTTGCCTATTTTATTAAGGTTCAGTATTTTAAGATTTTATGTCCTCTCTTGTGAAGCTCTAAATACATCACCAGTTAAATGCCTTTTCCCTGTTAGTGCGACACTCAATTTACACACACCCAACACACACCAACATCTCACAATGTGCATGCACGATATGAAACACAAAGATACCTGTGTCTACCTCACTGAGGATCCTGATTATCTAGTGCAAAAATACAGGTTACATTTAACAACGCCTGACTGTTGGCATCTGAAAAAGTTTAAAGTATAAATTGCTAAAAAGCACTGACCGATATGGCTGTAAGATGGAAACGCAACTGGAGATTTGATATTTTATGTGATTTTTATTATTTTTTAAAAGTCTTTACACATGTAATATCGCAAATGTTTTATTTATAAACTGTGCCATCAATTTCATCAGAGTAAAAGTGTTTAAAGTTCAGAATGATTAGACCACAAGAAAATTGTTGATTCATTAATTAATTGTTTTATATTCTTATCATTTGAATTTTTTTTCTTGTAAATTCAAATAAATATTTAGAGTAGATACTAGTATTATTGATAAATTAATTAATGGTAATGTAGCTATTAGATGTATTAAAATATAAATTTTTCAGAATTTTTTAATGCAGTTTTAAAATTAAGTGACAAAATAGTGTTACAATAAAAGGGATTGAATTGATTTGGATCAAAACATATTTCAATCACTTTTTATCAACAATAATTACTTTTTGTAGTTTGTGTTGCTTTCATACAATTTGCAAATGATCTTTATCTAACCAGTGTCTACTATTGAACTGAGTAAATCCAGTGCATTATTTTTTCAGTATGGATATTAGCCTTTTACGTGCAGTAAATAAATAAAATAAAGTGTTTATTAGATTTTTGTTTTGAAATACAAAATGTTAAATTGAAATCCCCAAAAATTGCACAACGTTTAGGAATGCACATGCACCAGACAGTGTTACTTTAACCTAGGCTAAAATGTCCTGGGAACCCTACTCATAGGCTGCAGGAAACTCTGGTTTGTTTCTCAAATTATCACTGTCAGACAGACATGAAAGGAAGCTTTGATAAGGTATTCAATCCAAATACACAGGTGGTGAGGACATACTATATGAGCTGACGAGAGAAGGCCGAGTGTGTGCTGAGACTGCACTGTCTCCAGTGCACTCTGTGCTGCAGCAGTGTGCGCCTGACAGCACAGCTGTGTCTATGGCAGCAGTTTCACACATATCTATATGAAAACTAAAATTGTACTTGGTGAAATATGCATAGTCTTCATAATTTAATGGTGTTTAATGTAATCTTGGATTTCTTCCATCGATGATGATAATTTGAGTTGTAAGTTACTGAACAATCCGGCCCTCTCCAGCATTCCAGGACAGGGAATGTGATGATGACACAGCACTGACTGAGGAAATATTGGTTTAAGACTTGACTTAGCTGATATTTTTACAACTGGAAGGAGTTTATGGAATCACTGTGCCCCCCCTGTGAAAATGTAATGCCCACCCAGTGTCCCCTCCCATAAAATATTTCCAACGTCCCTGAAGATGGAATGTCTGCACGTCATTTTCAGATTTAATTTTCATCCAGACAACAACAGCCTATTTGCATGGGTTGCTGTCATAACGATGTAGGCATCAGTCTGTAGCTGCTTTCCAACACAAAAACATGAGAAATATAGAACCATCATCTTCCCCTTTAAACAATCATACTGTACACAGACTGTTGTTCTCTGTGTCGTCCTCCACACTGCACTGCTAGTAGCCGGTGTGATGCACCCTCTGGACTTGACGTCACCATTGTGTCACGCTGCAAGTGACCCAAAAGACATTTAAGTTGAAAAAAAAACAAAATTAAGTGATGTAGCACAAAATGAGTGATGACATGACAGTAACTATGGACACTATAGAGAAAAAAAAAAGACTGTGTTAACAATGGAGACTGCAGGGCAGGGTACATTAATGATCACGCAGACACAAATTGCACATTGGGTTATAACTGGGACAGCTGAAAGAGCAGCAGCAAAAGACACTTTGAATCCAATATCAGTGGCCAGAGACTCCGGACTAAGACACATCTGTAGAAATCTGATTTGAGTTGCATTTCAAAACTACACCGGTTGTTTGGATCCAATTTTGCTCAAATCACATTTCATGTGTTTTTTGCTCTCCAAACAACCTGGATACAATCTGGATATGCAAAAAATGGGTGTGAAAGTCTGAAAAATAGAGCCACCATTCAAGCCAGCTGGTCAAGCCAGCTGCCACTAGGATTCTGATGGCATTATGGTACTGGTGCTCAGAGCAGCCAGTGAGGACAAAGACTTGCATTACAGCAATTCCCTTTGTTATATTACAAATCATGATTCATTGAATTCTGCGATGTCAGCATTATATGTAATTATTTTCTAAAATCATTTTCATGATAGTAAGTTAAAGTCAGGTAATATTTCAGTACGCTATTTATAATTTCTTCATATTTGCTTTTGAAATCCTGCAAATATCAGCTTGAAAGACTTGCCCAGAAAACTGGTTTAACTGTCACTGTCTTCAAGCACATACAGACTATCTGCAGCAATATAAGCACGCTCTCACCAAACCCCGCTCCACCTGTTACTCCCAACTCATTCACCCTGGCTTCACCAACCCCAATGCTCTCTTCTCCACACCGTAAACAAACTTCTTAAACCCATCGACAACACCTCCTTCACAACCTTCCTTTCATTTCTCCAAACACAAATTTACAATATCTACAGCAACCTGTCCAACTCTCCTGCCCCTACCCCCACTACTCCTTCACCCACCCCTCCCCCTTACTTCTCAACCCCTGTCTCAGTTTTTTCATGTGTCTACAAGGGGCCTGTTAAACATAATGGCACAAATGAAAAGCCCCACTTGTGCCCTGGACCCCATCCCATCCCACCTGGTCAAGAACTGTAATTTATATATTTATTTATTTTTTTATTTTTTTATTTTTTTAGCCTGCATGCACACAGACCTGCTATGATGACAGTGTGCTCAAAAGCCTCCAGCATGTGCAGGCATACGCATGAGAAATCATTCCCAAGATCAAGTGCCGAGCTTATAGTTCAGCTCTTGTTTCCTTTTCCATCTGGGCATGTCACATTTTAAACTATACAAACATAAAAGGTTACAAGGTAAATTTACTTCACTTTTTAAAACATAATTGTTTAAAAAACAAAGCCATTTTTTCCCTCATAGTTTTACTGGAAACCAATCAATCAATCAATCAATCAATCAAAGCTTTGTGATTTAGCTGTACCAACAAAAGTATTGCAACAAAAATGCGATTACGTTTCACCGGGATCAACAACACGAACACACCAAACACACACGACATATAAATATGATCATTTAAAACTAAAACTATGATGAAGGCTCATAAAGTGCAGTAGTACACATATTCCAGATCAGCAAGTTCAGCAATGTGACAGCTTGTGGAAGGAAGATGTTGATTGTTCTGTTTGTTTGGCCTTTCTTGGACAAGGTCTTGGACAGAGGGGAGAGAAATTCCAATGACCCTCTCTGTTCCTCTAACAATCCTCTGCAGGGCTTTTTTTTGTCTGACATACTGCAGCTGGAGTACCATGTGGATATACAACACGTCAGTATGCTCTCCACCACACTTTAGAAAGTCCTGAGGATGCTGATGGGGAGAGAGGCTTGTTTCAGCTTCCTCAGGAAGTACAGTCTAATTTTCTACAAATATCAAATATAAAATACAAATATGAGTTCCAGTGTTTTTTTTGTTTTTCTTCCGACCCTTCTTTGTGGTGTGATAAAACATTCCTCATCACCGCTCCTTTTCTCACTTGCCCCTTACATGAGAATGACAAAAATTATTATGAAGTCCAGATCATTGCACTTGTCTTAGGAAGTGAGCTGGTTGAGCATATTCTCAAGATATAAAGTACCAGAACAGATGGGATTGGGGCAAATTATACCTAGCAGAAAGCTCATTAATGGTGGCACATTTCCCTCGAAAAATATATATCTGTAAAATGAGTCAGACCTTACCACAAAGTGAAAGCTGTATCTAACTTAGACTCGGGGTACACGGAGAGGGAGCACAACTTGATTTTTTTTCTAAATGTTCAAAGATGCCACAGGACAAGATGCAGGGAACAACAAGAAGCAAAGGGGGCAACGACGAAGTTGCACGTGGCCTGAATTTTTTTTCAGCTTTAGCTTCCCAGTAATAAAACAACAGCTTAGGCAAGGGTCCCCCCTCCAAGAGGCCCCCGTTTCACTTGCTCCCTTGTAATACTGCATTACATGCCCTTGGGTTCTTACCAGCCTGCATAAATACTGAAATTGTTTTGTCTTACATTTGAAAGAACAATTTTGGTAGAAATATTGGCAGAGACTGGAAAAGAAACAAGAGTCGGGGCAGAATGTTCATTTGAGTAGAACTAATTCTACCCATCAGAGAGAGGGAGAGATTTTAAGTGATAAAAACCAGATTCAATTTCCATAACTAACCATAATCTTTCCAGAGAGTGGTGAGAGAGTGAGCAGTGTTGATATCTAAACAACAGAAACCAATACTGGCCATCTGGAAAGATAAGACACCTGGAGGGATTTTCTTGGCGGACTCATCTATAGCTACAGCAAAGAGCCACAAGGAGAGACGACAGCCTTGCCGTGTTCCTCTTGTAAGAGGAAAATAGTCAGTTGAGAGTTAGTTGTCACACAAGCAGTAGGGGCACAGTATAAAAGTCATATCCAGTAACATTTAAAATGTAAAATGGTAATTTGCTAATGTAGGCTAAAGTGGGTACATTTTAAAATGCAAAAGCTGAACTTATTTGAAAAGATGAAATTGAAAATTGCAATATAAAAACAAAACAAGGGAAACATGAAATGTGAAAACAGTTAAGCTTGAATGGAAATCGATGAATGAATTAAGGGGAAGTTTCTTTTAAAATAAATGTAATGTGCAAATGTGATAACCACTCATTTCTGTTTAATCAAATTGGTAATTTTATTGCATCATTCAGTGTTGTGCTTTTTAATGCTGCTTATGATATGACAAAGAATAATAATGTCAACGCTGGAGAATGAATTAAAATGAAATGATTACATCTTTACTTGATTTTGTAATATTTTCCATTAATGATAAGTCACGTTTAATTTTCTATACAAATTCATTTATCTAGGAAAGCAAATGCACATTTGGAGGTGGTCTCAGATAACTGATTTCAACATACTGGCCATACTGTCAGTTTTCTATCAACTCCTCCTGTATCTTCCTGTTTACTCCTACTACCTCCATCAATACAGAGACCAAAACCATATGTCTAGTCTTCTAGTGTTACAGTTTCATCCCCCCAGTCATCAGCGTCATGGACAACATGATTACTATTATCAACATCAGCATCACTGTAAAAGTGCATTCCTATTATTCCCACAAGGGCAAGCCAAGGCCCTTAAGCAAGCTCACACACAGGCGCGTGCATCACATACACACACACAGAGTGAAAAAAAACAGAGTGGAGCTCACCTATCACCACCATTATTACCCCTTTTCTGCTGTCCCCTTTGGGGAATGGACTGGTCCCTTGTCACTGACTGACATCCCTCCCATGGGTCCCTAATGGTCCACACAAACACACGCAGACACACACACACACACACACTTGGGCTCCCCAAAAGTCAATTCCCTGGAAACTGTCAGAATATCCCTGGTCAAAGACCAGAGGTATCCATGAGTGAGTGGTAATGTGCATGTGCATGTATGTGTGCATGTCTAAATGTTGGCTAAATCGAAAAGACATTTCTTGATCCCACTGACACATTCTTAGGGGATGTGGACAGTTGTTTATTGGTAAAAATGAAAATGAATAAATATAAAGTTAAGTTTTTTTTTCTTTCTTTCTTTTTTTTTTTATTACTGTCTTTGGCCTGCTGCCCGTATGATTGGCAGAATCCTCAGGGGCAGAGAAAAAAAAGTTACACCCAGACAACTGGTTGGGCTTGGTGTGTATGTGTGAGAGTGTGGTGTGATGGACATATTTCCTTAAGGCATTATTGACAGTTATAGGCATAATGATGTTAATTTAACCATGAGAAAAGTAATATTTTGACCCTTATGCCAAATTAATTTTGGTCAAAGTTACAAATGGATAAATCAAGCTAACTTTCTGACCTGATTTCCATATTAAATTTTATTTTCTCAACTGCATAGCTGCAGGTTTAAAATTATTTAGTTGATGTTGCTGTTATTTAAAAAAATAAATGTACTCAGCGACATGCATTCATCTATGGGATTGGGTTTGGGGGGAAAACATTGCAAAAGTATAAGATAGAAATCTGTAAATACAAAATACAGATCTCAGAATTATGAAATGCAAATTCTTCCGTTACAAAATAAAGATCTGATAATTATGCAATTGAAATATCACTATTACAAATACGATCTGGTAATTAAATGTTATACTTGTATCTATACAAATAGAGATTTCAGATTTACTCTAATTGAAAGATATTATGGCAGTATAATGTATACAATACTATACATCGAAAAATTAAGATGATAATTGCATGATATGACAATGTGATTATAGAATAAATAAAACAATATAATATCTGCATCTTGTAATTATGAGATAAATGATGGTGTTGCTGCTTGATTGTAAATTGCTTTGTTCTATTTCACCAATACAATCGTAAGCCCTCCTCCGGCATCCTCTATCCTGAATGTGTCTGACAGGAACTCCTGTTGTGCGCTCATATGTGAAAAGGAAACTGTGGACAATGTCCAGACCAGATTTTCCAGATTATGTCTGAAGTTTATATTGGACAAAAACAGCTATAGAGACAAAATGAGCTGGGTAAATGAAGTAGATTTCAGAACAAATGAACCAGCCTGAACAAGTCGGCACAAAGAAATCAATGTCCCACAAGGTAAACACAAACACACGCACACGCACACACACACACACACACACACACACACACACACACACACACACACACACACACACACACACACACACACACGCTAATCCTTGTTTCAGACAGGTTGTGTTTGCTGAGGATGAGACAGTTTGTTGGCTGGCCTGTGGGATATTGATACCAGCCCAAATGCATTCTCCATTTGTACTTCTCTTTGTTTGTTTGTTTGTTTGTTTGTTTGTTTCTTTCTCTTTATCTCCCTATATCTCTCTCTCTTTTTTGGTCCACTAAGGAGTGTGTAACTGACATAAAATGGGAGGAAAGGGTAACAAGAGGGGAACAGAAGGACAAGATTGGAAGGGAGGATGCATATGCCAATAGTTTCTGTTCATTTTCTGTATAGCGTGACTGATAAGAAATATTTGTTGCTGATGCCAATAGAGATATTAGGCGGTAAAAAAATAGTATAGTGATAAATTGGCTAATATACACACGTTTATGACAATGATCCTTCAAGCACTTGACAAAGATATGTAACAGAGGCAGGATTATTTAATAATACACTTTATCATTTCCACTGCAATGAAAGAAAAAAAACTTTACTGGGAAATAAATAATCATAAATTGTGTTACAATCTCAATATATATATATATATATATATATATATATATATATATATATATATATATATATATATATATATATATATAGAGAGAGAGAGAGAGAGAGAGAGAGAGAGAGAGAGAGAGATTGTAACATTTAATATAAGATGTAAACAGCAGCAACACGATGGTGATGATAACATGGACGGTATCTTCACATTGAATGTTTGACATCTAGTAAACACTATCTATATTTCTATCAACTTAGACTGTGTGTGAGCACTAAGCATCATTGACGTAAACAGAATCCACCTCTTCTTGTCCAGCTGTACTCCTGCTCTGTGTCAGCTGGTCCTTGCGTCTATGGCTACAGCTTCATTCAGGATGTTGTGGTGAAGAGAGGCCTCTGTAAGGATGTGGATGAAGCAGTGTCTGATTTCCTGTTGTTTGGCCCATACGTCCAGTTCATTTTTTTCTGTATCCAGGAGAAGCTTTTAGTCCAAGACGGATTAGCAGGGCTCACAACCTGGATATCTTCCAACTTCTCCATGGGGCTGTTAGGTTGGTTGGTTGAATGATGCCATTATGGCATCAGTTATATCAGGCTGAAGTTAGCCTTTGATAGACAATTCTAGACAGATGGCTTGTCCAATCAGGTGCCAGGTGTTCAAACAGCTTCATGCAACACATGCTAAATTACATAATTACATAATTGCCATCAGTAAACTGGTCGCTGTGTGATACTGTGACTCGCGGGGACGGAGGCTGTTTTCTGGGGGAAGGTTCACTGAAGTCTCAGTCAGGAGGGCTGACCATCGCGGTGATTTATATAAACACAACCACTTGAGTGAGTTAAAGGTTTTTGCCGGTGACAGACGCTGTTTTTCGGGCAGAAATGTGACAAAGATTCGGTAGGACAGGCGGGAGGACAGACGCTGCTCCGCCTACAACTGCGGTATGTTTTCCTCATATAAGTTACCAACGACAGTTACAGTTACAACGTTACTTTTGTTGGTCATGTTATGTTAAATTTATCGTTAGATTAGTCAACTAATCATAAAAATAATCGGAAGATTAATCATTTGAAAAATAATTGTTTGGGACTGCTCTACTCCTGATGAGCAGGCGCTGCCAATAAAATAGAACAGAATAGGATAAAATATTGTCTTATTGTCACTATGCACCTGCACGAAGCAAAGAAAGAAAGGGAAAATATACCAAACAAGTTATATAGTAAAAATATATGCATATAGAAAGTTTTAAACTGCGATGTGCTGGTGACTCATCCAGGCTGTACCCTGCCTTTGCCCATAGAGATAACTGGGATTGTAAGTAAGTAAGTAAGTAAGTTTTTATTTATATAACACTTTTTCAAAACAAAGTCTTACAAAGTTCTGTACAGGGTACAATAAACATAAGTAAAACATAATTAAAAACAAACATAAAAGTAAACAACAAGATAAAATAAAACAAAAATACATGTACAGATATGTGCAAAGAATAATTATAGTTCAGTTCTAGGAAATGCAAGATGATAAAGATGAGTTTTAAGAAGTTTTTTTGAAGACATTTAGTGATTCAGCTGTTCTGAATAGGGTAGACTGATCCAGAGGGATGGGGCCCTGACGGCAAAGGCGCAGTCAACCTTAGATTTAAGGAGGGAGCGGGGTACAGATAGGAGGCCTAGGTCAGACGATCTGAGTGGTCTAGACGTGGAGGAAGTGTGTAGGAGTTCAGCAGTGTAGGGAGGGCTAAGACCATGAAGGGCCTTGTATGTGATAAGTAATGTCTTGAAGTCTATTTTGTATTTTACTGGAAGCCAATGAAGGGATGCAAGAATAGGTGTGATGTGGGATCTGCGGTTGGTTTTGGTTAGTAGTCTGGCTGCAGCGTTCTGTGCGAGCTGCAGGCGACACAGGGCTGCAGGGTTGAGACAGGTGAAAAGAGCATTACAGTAGTTGACGTAAGAGAAAATCAGGGTGTGGATTAGAAGTTCAAGATGACTGGTTGTTAGCATCGCTTTGATTTTTGATATGTTCCAGAGTTGGCTCCAGTATCCCCCATGACCCCTTGAAAAAGGGGGAAAAAAGCGGTAACATCCCTGCAACTCTCATGGCAAAAGTGGAAGAACATGAGATGAGATAAAGTTTTAAAACAAAGAAAAAAAACTATAAGAAATATAAGAGGTAGCAGCTTTAAGCTTTTGCCAGTGGGTAGGATTGTTCATTATGGGGGTGGATGGAGGTTACAGCTCTGGGGTAGAAGCTGTTTCCCTGTCTGTTGGTGGTGGATTTAACTGTCTGCCTGAAGGCAGTGGTTTGATTAGGGTGTGTATGGTCCTTACAGATGCTTTCGGATTTTTTCTTCAGCCTTGCAGCATAAACAGTGTCCAGTGTAGGACGCTCTACCCCAGTGATGCACTGGGCTGCTTTACCCACATGTAACGCAGGAGTGTTAAAAAGTTAAAATGATTAAAAAAGTGTATGGTTAAAATTGATTGTGAAGTTTAAAATCAGGCGAGAGAGCAGTTGTTTAAAACCAAGAAACCACAGATGCATTAACAGATATACATTGACATTTATTTGCAGAATAAAATCAGGTTAAAACCACAGATGAAAATCCATAAAAAATGATAAGACATGGGAGCTAGTTAAAGGGGCACTGAAATGCTAAAATGAGGGAAGCTAAAACTAAGGAGCGATAAAAGCCCAATAAAACAGTTTGGGGGCTTATCTGCAGGGGGAAGGCGGCAGCAGACATCCAGTACGCCGGCGGGGATGGCTCGGTCACCGAAGGAAACAGAGCCACATGTCCTTTATTCACTCTGCCCGCCTCTTCATGGAACCTGCCGTCAATTAGCCACCTAGCTCCTCCGTCCACTGGGTGCTCTGGCATGGGTCCTGCGGTCGGTGAGCTCCCTAGTTAGAATCGCCACTTCCTGCCACTTCCTGCTCCTTCGCCTGCTCCTTCGCCTGCTTCGTGCGTCTTGCTCGCCTTCTTAAAGTCCTGCCAGTCTCTCTCAGGTGCGGTGATTGGGTTTAGGGGTGCCACAACTAGGACAAGGTTTTTTAAAATAAAAGCACACACTCCCAGTGTTTAAAATACACACGATAAACACAATGTGTTTGGCAGCTGTTCAGCTGGCATACCACAGTTGGTCAGGACATTCTCGATGGTACTCCTGTAAAAGTTGACCAGCAGTTTCTGTGGGAGCTGGGACTGTTTCTGGTTCCTGGATAAAAACAGTCTCTGTTGAGCCCTCTGTGAGGGGTTAGAGCTCCATGTCAGCTACCTCAATACGGTGACTCCAAGGGAACTTGAGGTCGTCAACACATTCCACCTCAGAACATGTATGTGGAGGGGAAGGGTGTCTCTTCCTTTAGTCTTCCTGAAGTAAATAATCTGCTCCTTTGTCTTGGAGGTGTTAAGGATATTAAGGTTGGTGTGTGACTGTCTGTGAATTGGTAAATGTGGCATGCACTTCAGAGCACTTTAGTTGGATAGTAGACCAGATAGGCACTAGATGAAATGCAGTCTTTTTACAAAACTGTTCAAATCACCTAATTGTATTGATACATTGCAACCAGAACATGTGTCTGTTAACATTTTATCTTAAAGTGCTTTTATTTTTGCTCCTTGCAGATCTACTTGACACCGTTTTCATTCAAGAAGCATTTGGTGTTTTGATTAGAGAGCCGCTTTGTCAATGTCAATCACACACCACACCAATCAATGAGATGTGGACTCATGTAAACATCATTACATTTATCACGTTTTGTTGAACCTGATAGATGTAATGATGTTTACATAAGCAAACTACTCGTGTGTCTGTATATTATATTTTTTCTCCCTCGTGTCTTTTTCAGTTTATTCAATGTTCTCCCATGATGCCACCCTGTGTTTCCTACCTGTGTCATCTCCAGTGTCTCCGAGTGTCTTCCTGTGTTTCTCAGTTATATGTTTCTGTTGTTTCTTTTTTTTTTTTTTGCTCATTGTGTTTTCATTTGATTTGGACTTTGCTTTTGTTTTGCACTTTGTTGAAACCTCTTTTGTTGCTACTTTGTCTGTTGTCCTTGTGATTTTTTTTCTGGATTCCTTGGTTGTTGTATCATTCAGCTTTGTTTAATTTGTGTGTTGTCTGCATGTGGGTCCTCACCTTAATTGACAAAGTGTAACACAGTCTAAATAATTATCAAGAACATGTTCAACAATGTAAAAATATAAATTGACCTTGCAGCTCTATGCAGTGTCAAAAACTAAAAGCCACATTCTACAAACCAATCCTCTATAATTGCTCCTATATAACTCATGTCTGTGCTTGGCCTGCCAGCCTTGTCTTGATCACTAAACATATCCACCTACCTCACAAATATATGTATCATGCCCTCCTAAGATATGTAGCATGTGTTTTCTCAACATTAAGTTTTTCTCTTTTCTCTTTGCTAACAAGCATCAGTCAATATTGAAGCCACGTTTCACAACTCCCAAATAACCCAACCACTTTATACATGTCTTAAATAAGCTCACTCTGCACACTCAGAAAGCATTGTCACTAAGAACACACTAATATAAAAACCTAATAACTTGCAAGATTACAAAAATTGAGCTTATATCTGCAGAGTTTGATTTTTTTCCCCATAAATTCGTATTTCATTATTATGTATTGCTTTATTTGGTGTGCTGCAAATAACAAGATTGAATCAGAGATGTTTCGACCGGAGACAGTTCACCTTTCACACAGTTAGTACTGTCAGGAACTTTCTCACCGAAAATATTCCTTTTGATTTTGGAGGATTGGTGCCACAGTAGAGAATGCATGAGGAGGAGGACTCCTCCATAATGATGAGCCTTTGTTTGTATTGATATCAGTACTGCATATATCTGGATATATCTGCAATATCAGTGATAAGAGTGGAAAGCAATAAACGAGCAAGCAAACAAAAAAAGGTTTTGAGGCAGCTTTGCTCCGTGCAACAACATATAATATTAATGTCATAAATACTTTTGATGTGAATCATCTGGACAGTGACCAGTTCTGACATACAGTAACACCTCATCTTTGTTCCTGAGCAGTACATTTTGGGAAGCTAGTCAAGACAGATTCTTTCATTTACAATGCATATCAATAAAGCCCCATATTTTTACCAAACTGCTTTAGGTGGTTCAGAGTTTTTTAGAAGCATAATAGCCAATGCTATGTTTTTTTGTTTGTGTATTTCATACTCCTTTCTGAGCAGTTTGTCTAATGTTTGCTGCTAACATGCTGAAGGCACTGTAAACATTGTTTTGAAGCCTTGTTTCAGATGGACAGAAATGAATGTAAATGTGTTGTTCATTTTGCTAAAATGAACTGGAAAGATGAGCCCACAATGCAGCCATTTCTCCAGGCATAAACTGTCAGGCACATGTACAAGGATTTGGGCATCGGACAAGTATATTGTGTGAGACAGTAGCTGTGAAGGCAAGAAAGTCCTGCAAGCTGACTGTGCAAGACTTAACAGACAGACAGCTTAAAGATTGATTTGGTTTTTGTTGACTTTATACCAATGTCTTCATTAAATGCTTGTCAGGCTACGGCAGATAACAGTGTTCAGGCTGTTATAAGGCCTGCTTTGCATATGTGACATTTTTAAATGTTAACATTGTGAGGTAGGTGTAATTTTGGGAATAGACCACAGACTTTGCCAAGAAAATACACAACACATAAAAGGTCAACATATTTTTAGATACAAAATAATTGACATTATTGCATCAAACTTAAATTAGCTGGCTGTGTAATGTAAATAGTATTCTAAAACATGTCAGAATAAAAACAGAATAAAAATGCCAATACTGCTGAGCTGGAGCATTTCTCGGTCTATTTCACTTTTTGACCCTAACCCTATTTTTGCATTGTGTTTACTATTAACATTACCATTATTATTATTATCATTATTAGTAGTAGTGGTAGTAGTAGCAGTAGTAGTACTAACAGTAAGATTAGTAGTAGTAGTAGTAGTAGTAGTAGTAGTACTAGTAGTAAGATTAGTAGTAGTAGAAGTAGTAGTTGTAGTAAATATTCATGCCATTAAGAAAATGACTTTGGAACTACACAATTGTGAACATATTTTCAACCATGGCAAGGGAGTCGACATCTTAATGTTGCTTTCAGGCAATTAGATTAAAAGAATAATGTAATAATTTAACTAATTTTTACCTGTCATAACATTTTATTTTAATTTGGATTGCTTGTTTGTGTGTGTGTGTGTGTGTGTGTGTGTGTGTGTGTGTGTGTGTGTGTGTGTGTGTGTGTGTGTGTGTGTGTGTGTGTTAACTGTGTAGATCTGCCACTTCAATCAAGGGCTGAGCTACCTGTAGGGATAATGGGAACTACAAAGGAGGCTGGGAGAGCTTCTCGTAGATATAAGCCTCACTGAAACATGATTTGTGACACTGGGTCTCTAAAATATTGACAGTATACATTTTTTTCTGAAACTTTCTAGATTCCATGATTTATCATCATGGATAATGTGTTAATTTAGGCTATTATTGATGTATGGTTCATGCTTGAGGGTGATTCCTCACTAATTAACTTTAATAAACATACCGACATATGTGAACTTCTTGCCATCTCACCATTGAAGCGTGGCAACACAGTAGGCTTATCCTAAATGTCACTCACTGTAACTCAATATAAGAAAAACATAACATAACATAACAAAAAAAAAAAAAAAAAACACCTTCTAGTCTCATTCAGTCTGCGTGAAGTGCTCCGTTTTGTAGACACCGTAACGGTACACCAAAAAGGAAACAAGGGAGTTCACTTGCAGCTGAATCCTGGCCTATGTGGTCACTTCTGTTTTACAGTAAGGGTTTCTCATAATCAACTGTTATTCACTGTTAAACATGTACTGTACAATATGTGATGTGGTGTTGATGCAGAATAGGTTGCTTGTGTGTGCTTGTGTGTGCAGATAAAGAATGATTTTGGTCTGGTCTGTGTTGCCCAGTACTTGTGGTGGTTTTTGTGTTGTGTTCTCCTTCTCCCTCTGCTCACTGCTCTCCCTTTGCCTCTGCCTGCTCTCTGGTTCGGGTGGTGACCTGAATTCAATTGCTCATTGGGCAGATATGAACACACTCCTGCTGGGTGAGGAGGCAGCACAGCAGCAGGGGTGGGGTTTTATCTCTTTTCCTTTCCTTTTCCTTTTTCCTTTGAGATTCACTGTAGTTCAGTTATCTACTTTGTTTGTTTCATTAAGATTTATTTTCTTAGATAATTAGGGAAATGCGCTGAGTATGACAGCCCATAGCGGGCTGGCTCTGCAGATTCCTCTTCTTTGTTTTTTTGGCATTTCTTTTTTTAACAGAGGAAACAAACCAAAAAAATAATAAAACAATAAACATTTAAATTTTCAAGTGAAATCTTACTTTGGCACCAACATGTTTGTTTTGAGTGGCCATAACAGTGATGTCAAACTGGAGCAGCTGCGTGTGAAAAGGGGAGGTGGTGCACGAGTCATCACCCACCTACAATACAGTACTTAGTTCCCTCCCCAGACAGCTTAACAACCATTCACACCTGGGCTCACTTGGCCCTAACAACCCACATGAAGACTGGTTGGGTCAACGACCCACAAGTGGCCCTAATGACTCTGTAAGGACACTCCCACACAGAGTTTAAAAGCCTGCAGCTCCACTCCAGTTAGTTAGAACTGAAGAAGCCTCTTGGATGAGAGATGACACACATTCAAAAACTGAAACAAATCCAGTAGCCCAAGATATAGAAACTTCAAACCAAGTAGTTTTGGTGCCCAATAAAAGTGCAAAAATCATGTTATGTCATAATATGTGAACTGTTTGTCAGCAAAGCTTATTTTGAAAGTCTAACCGGATCTTGCATATAATGTATTGTTTCTGACTTGACCATGGAGCCCCTCACATGCAAAAATGACTCTAGAGGGATGGATAGAGCATCACTGTTTGGAGCTTATGGTCACTGACTCACTGCTGTATTGAATGAGTTGGGATTGAGAACATGATGCCTTCTGCACACGCAAACACTGGGGTATATTAGTAATCACAGACGCAAGTAGACAGAAGTATACAGAAGAATGCACTCTCTCAAACACATACAAATAGAGGCAGATGGTTGATTCAGGGCTGATATGGACTCACTGCAGCTCAAAGGCTGAAGGTTACAAACACATTTTTTTTGTAACAAATACATGCATTGAGAAATGTGTCTCCTCCGGGTTATTTTTAGTCCAAACAAATCACTGCTATTGCTTATGTAAATTAGAAACAGATCACCTCCTGTGCTGCTAAGGACATATCTCTCTATAAAAGCAAGGAATCTCTGTCTGTCTGTCTGTCTGTCTGTCTGTCTGTCTGTGTGTTCCTCAAATAGCTCTGCGGATCAGGATCAGACTGTCCTGAGAGTTTCAACATGGCTGCTGCTTGGTTCAAGGGTGTGCCAAGTCGGATTTGTTTGGATTGCAATGGTACTGTTAATAAATCATTTCATAAATGCTTTACAAAGTCCGCAAGCATTGTCCACCGGAGCCACCATAGCCATGTGTGCACCAGAGCCAATCACTGCAGAGCTCAAACCCACGACATACCTTAAGAAACAAGCAGATTTAGAGCTGCAGTGGCGCGAGCTGGACCGGCGATTTTGCCGGCGGTTCGGTCCCGTTCTGTGCATCTAAACTGACTGTTGTGGATTAACGAGACTAAACGAGTCTGTTCCGGTCTGAGGAGATATGGAGACGCGCGGACAGCAAAGTGGAATCGGAATCTGTGGATGTTCGTGTATAGCTAGCTGCAGTGTATAGTTAGTGTGTTATGTAGTGTGTTTAAGTGTAGTGTGTTTAGTGTGTGGTGGAGTCGTTTTTTTGTTTAATGAGTCAAAACAATGAGGAGATGCTGAATGTGGAGCAGGCAGTGCAGCTCTTCATTCAGCTAGAAGGACCTCAGGCAGACCTGAGCATTGCCTGCATTTAAATGTAAATAGTGACATATAACTTTGTAAATTTTTACAGTGTATGCACATATTTAGCAAACAACAATTTGTATTTGCATTATAAGTAATAACAATGAATAGTTAAACATATTTGTGGTTTTCACAGTAAATTTTTTTTTAACTTTTTCTACTCGGATTTTATGTTTTTATTTGTGATTTTAGGTCCATTGTGTTAATACAGTATGTCAAAATAAAAATGATAGTTTTTAAGGTGAAATATAATGGCAAAATCAAAATAGTTAAAAACAGCCAATTATACCCTGGAATATCGGATTTCACAAAAAACCTAAATGTCCCTGATGTCCCACCTTCAAACACAGCCTCATTTGGCCATCCATGAAAAAGCTACTTAACCTCCCACTTCCTACGGGCACTGCACTAGCTGTGTGAAAGAAACACTCTTGTTTCAGCAGAAAATGTAAAAGCATAAATGAAGTTGTATGAACAATGAATATGTATATTCAAGGTCAAGCAGGGTGACGTACAAAAGTTTTTTTGTTTTTTTTTCACACAACCCCTTGAATTTTTTTTATTAAATGCATTATGGGCATTTACAGAAGCCTTGAGGGACAAGTGAGACAAGTTTCTGTGTATGGAACATAGTGAAATAAATACATTTAAAAAAATAATAATAATAAAAAAAAAACAAGAGGAAAGTAAGCCTAACTTTTCAAAGAGTTCATTTCACAAGAGCCTGTGTGCACAACCACTCATGTCCTAAATAAGATGAAAAACATGTCCTCCAAGGGAGTTTTAATTTCGGTCTGCACTCCAAATACAAGATGCATCTATCTTGTGTATACCACAAACTTGGCGCTACTAGGCCATTAGTGTCACGGGTGGGATACTGTGTATTATCAGCTGTAGCCTGTTCGAGACTACCGCGAGTCGTCTTGTTAGGCACGACACACGCAATGATCGATTTAACCATTTATTGCTCCGATATCATACACAATAATTCACAATGTGGCGAACACGGCTCGTTCTCCCAGGCTTTCCACATTTGAGGTCCAGCATGCTACTGCATATAAAGGGAGAGAGTGATTAGTAACTGTGTGCCAGCTCTGCCACTCACTCACCTGGCGTTGCTCTCCTGAACGCTCTCCACCCATCCCTCTCCTGCAGCCGCGCATCGACCAAGCACACCTCCACATCAGCATTGTGAGAAAGTCCATGCATCCATCAGCATTATGCTCAAGAGCCACCACTTTGGTCCTATGTTTACAACAGTCACACTGACTGCTTCATAGGCCCAAATTATGTGCGACAATCAGTGGTATCCCTCAGTCAGTTTGATACGTGACTGTTTTTTACTGAAGTCTAGTTACGGTGAACTCAGTCTGCATCATGATCAGGACTCACAGTGAGGATATGGAGTGTAAAAACTCTGTGAGAGCTGTCACCAATTTTATTTACAGGCTCTGATAAATCATACAATCCATATGTTCAGGTGGTGAAGATGTTCCACATGAGCTGATTATTTAAGGTGTGGAGCACAGCGTGCACACTGTGCTCCACACCTTAAATAATAATGCCTGACAGCAAAGTTGTGTCCAATGCTGCGACTTCACACAACTACACGAAAACTAATATTGTACCTGGTGAAATATGCACAGTATTCATTGTTCAATGCCATTTGATTCAATTATGGATTTCTACTATCGATAATGATAACTTCATCAGTTAGTTACAAAAAAGTCCAAGCGCAAGTAAGGAGGTGCAAGTGTACATGTAACACTGCTTGTTTGAATGTTTATGAAAATGTGGATTTATAATTGATGCTTAATATGAAGTGAAATTAAATGTAAGATGCATCATTATGTGTAAAATAATGCCTCTCAAGTTTAATTTATACAATGTGGCTTTAATTTACTTAAATTAAACAAAGTAGAACTGATGAATCCCAAGAATCCTGTTAGTTAGATAAAACAGACATATGTTGACCAAGCAGGGCATTGATTGCTTTTAGTATAATAAGGACTGACTGGCTTTTAGACATTTAGGTTATCTTTAGTGGGAAACTGTTAGATTCAAGCGGTCATTTACAGTGCTGTTGTAAAGCCACTTCTGTTGCATCAGAGGGCTGCATTTAGAATTAGGGCTAAGAAAACCAAGATAAAATGACACAGGGGAATGTGAGGAAGCCTTGGAAAATAAGAACAGTCTGCAGAGTGAGGTGAAAAAGCAAGGGCAAAGTTTCAAACATGGGCTGATGACTGAGTGTGGAACAATTATAGCAGATATTTGGGTTGAGTGGTGGAGAGGCGATCCTATTAGGGCTTTCAGGAGAAACATGTCATTTCATCGACAGTGACAGTGACACCAGATGTCATTTTAATTGACACTATGCCATAGGAGAGCAGGGAATGAGAAAGAGAGAGCCAAAGAGTGCGAGAGAGAGAGAGAGAGAGGGAGGAAAAGAGTGAGAGCGGGAGCCTGGGCGAGAGTCCTACTTCCCCCAGGGCGATCTTAATTGGTAAAGTTAGGAATATAAGCTATGAAATATTTAATGTATAAAAGTAGAATATATTCACTCCATGCTAGGAGCACTTTCACCCAACAGGGGCTTTTGCACAGTAGAGCATCTAATAGGCAAAGTTGGTAAATAGTTATTTTTTTAACTGTACTGTTGTTGTGAAGAATGACACCTCTCTGCATTAAATAATCATAACCACCCTGGGCTCACTTTCATGCACGCAGACAGTCTGTATACAAAGTGACATGGAGGAGTAAATGCACATCTGAAACGTTTCTTTTTTTGAAAGTAAGATTATGCATTGAGTGTGCTGGGCTGTAACTCCCACCTGACAGTGTATGATAACTTAAAATTAGTATCATCCACTAAGAAATCTTACAAATCGAACATTTGGACAAGATTGATCAAATACTTAAATTCACACTTTGTTTTGTTAATCATAATATTACAATTACTACAAAAACCGGCAACCATTTCAGTTATTCAGTCATGGGATCAGGACAGAAGGAATTAAGGCCAACATTAAAGAGATTGGGCAAGACATTTTTGGCTTTTCCCCTCCTGTGCTTCTGCTCTTTTGGTGGATCAAACTTGTACATCAAAAAGCAAAAAAAATAAAAAAAATTACAAACTTTTGCAGAGGCAGTACGTAGATGCACTTCTAATGTTGTAAGACGTGGCCAGTTTGCAGTGATTGCTTAAAATGTGTCACATCGCGGTGAGGTTGTCTTGTCTTGGGATCTGTCTTGTGAATTTCATGTTTTATTTTGAAAGTAACTCTCCTCTCTTTTCAGGTCACTTGCCCTTCCTCTTGTGTCCCTGGTCTGACGTCATCCCTAATTCCTGATTGTTTTCACCTGTGTTCCCCTCCCCAATGTGTATAAAGTCTTTGTCTTCCCCTGTCTGCGTCGCCAAAGTATTTCGTCTTCCATGTTGTGTACCGAAGCCCTGAGCCACAGTCTTGTTCCTAGTCCTGATAAGTATTGTTCTTGTTTTATTTATCTGAATTTTGTCCTCTTGAGAAGAGTGATTTTGAGTTTGTACTTTTCTGGTTAGGTTTTTGTGTTTTGCATTTGAGATTTCATAGCTTTTCTTTTCTCCTCCTTGTGAGCGATTTTTTTGTTGATAAGTTTGATAAGAAAGAGTAGATATTTTTCATAGCCCTTGCGCTTCCTCTTCGGAGTGATTCTGTTTTGTAATTTTGATACTTTACTACATTTCAAGAATAGAGTAGGTTTTCCTCCTGCGGGAGCGTTTTGAGTTATTCTGTTTTTCATGTTGTTTGTCTTGTGCGTCTTCCAGATTTTTCATAGCCATTCTGTTATCATTCATTCTGAAGAGTTGCAAAAACAGATTAATAAAACTTGACATTACTTCTGCCATCTGAGTCCTCTTTCCTGTCCAAGTCTGACAAAATGTGTATAGCTCACTAAGAAAAGAGCTAATCAAAATTGCAACTTAATCAAATACTCTTTAGCCCTGTTTTGCTGTTTATGTTGTCACTTTTAATGTTTTCATTTTCAGATGATGAATGAGAATGGCATTTGATCTGATGGGTTGAAAGGATAAGGTACCCTGCCTCATCATTAAAGCCCACTGAGGGATGTGATTATGATTGTGGGCTATAGAAATGAAATTGATTTGATTTGATTCCTTATCATTGAGGTTATTTCTCAATTCGTCATTAGTTCATTATTGTACTTCATTCATCAGCAGTGTTCTAAGTTTTATAAATTCAGCCACAAAACACACAGTCCCATTTTCACAACACTACGTGAGTCACTTGTGGAGGAAGCCTTTTATTAATGACGCAGTGCATCCAAGCAATCCAAATGAATTTGATACAACACAGTTGCATGTACAGGATTTTATATAACAATGGCATAATTAGGCTACTTTAAACAGAAGAGATCACATCACAGTCAGGGTGCATTTACGGGGGGGTGTAATACCAGGGCTGTGTGTGTTTGTGTGTTTCTCTGCGGAGCAGCAGGGATACGGCAACGGCAGAATGCCCACAGTCATGGACCATGTCATTCACCCAAATATAGTTTATTTATAGGAAACACTATGCCATGTGTATGATGGAGAGAGACAGAGTTGCTCTGAAAATAGAAAATCAATGTTAACCAGCCAATTTTGATATCATGAGCTGCCACAAATAAAGGAATGTATGGACACTATCTGTATGCATGTTTTGTGGCATTAGAACAGATATTGCAGTTCATTTTTATTGTTAATCTGTATTTAGAGCAACAACAATAAAACACATATCTGTATCCCATAATTGTAAATCAACTTCCTAGCCAACAGATGACTATCCAAAAATGTTAATGGCTAGATACATTTAGAAAACACACAAATTGAAGTTAGATGTTTCCATCTTTAAACACGGTTTGTCCTGCAAGCAATGTTTGCTTGTCTTGTTTCTGTTGCTCATGGTTTGATTAATACTTTAAGACCATATGAATGTTATTTTACTCCCTACCTCAATTGTGACAAATAATTCCAGATCACCTGAACCTGTGGAGCTCTGCTTTCATTGATAGACATTGTAGCCAGCCAGAAGGAGATGAGAGTGTTGCCGCCGTGGACCAATCAGCGATTGAGGGAAGGGTCCAAAGAGCCAAAAACACGGAACAAAATGGTTCTGTGGACAGGTGCAAAAGGAGTCAGAGGAGCTGGGGACAGCAAGAAATGGACATGGGTAGCATGGCTAGGGATATGAGATTGAGAGACAGAACTACGAGCGGCAGGAGATGGGATCAGGAGCTAATGCTGGTTGCCTTAAGGATGCAGCGTGTGGTGTAAATGTCTGAGATGGAGGGGAGAGTGACTCGATGATCTTTTCGACTTGTGGTCCAGTTGGGTGCAGTTCCCGGACCAGGCGGTGATGCAGCTACCCAGGAGGCTCTCTATCATCCCTCTGTAAAAAGTGGTGAGAACGGGGGGCGGGAGGTGGGCACTCCTCGGCCTTCTCAGGAAGTGGAGACGCTGCTAGGCTTTCTTCACACTGGTCTTTCTTCCTCGCCACCACATTGTTTCTGCTTCAAACCAGGAGTAGAACACATTCAGCGCATCAGGCTGGGAGGTGTCACTGTCACAGGTCAGTGTTGTTGTCCTGTAGCTAGTGATGTTTTGGATGCCCTGCCACAGCTGTCATGTGTCTCCGCTGTCTCTGGAGTGGCCGTGGATGCTGTGAATGCGCATGTTTAGCATCCCTGATAACCTGGGCCAGTGTTGCACTCGCTGTGCTCAAAGCCGCCTTATCTCCTTCTCTGAGGACAATAGCTGTGTCCCAATTCAGGGGCAGCATACTTCAAGGACCCACCCTTCGCCACCAGCAAAGGCAGGGTCCTTCAGAGAGACCTGCAGGCAGCATTAGCCTGTTGTGAAATGGGACAGTCTACCCTTTGGAGCATTTCCTGGTTGCGACATCAGATGTTCTCACCCCTGCCTGTACGTCACTATTTATGCAGGCCAAGTGCACGAAAGTGACAAGAAAGTGAGAGTAAGTTTGCCATGTCTGAGCTGGAGAAGATCCTCATTTTCTTTCTCCTCTTCCTGCTGTTGGAAGAAGTTTCCAGTTTCCACTGGATATGGTCTGCTGCGTTGCGGCTCCGATCCGGTTTGAGTCCGCCACGGTGCAGTATGGTAGACAGCTGGCCTCACGACGTGTGCTGGTGTCAACACGGAGTGTTTTGTTTTGAAAAGTAACCCGATTTTGTGTGATATTTTGGCGCTTTACTTCCTGTCTGCTCCGTGCTAAATTCAGCTGAATTGCTGCGTCATGCTCTGGCATCTCCTTCTCCCTGCTGAGTCCCACTGCCAGATGCATATTCAAGTTTGTGGGAGTGTGGCTTTGGATGGAACACTGATGGGATGGGGGGACGGGGGGACTTAGAAGAGGTGCCACTTTCAAATCTTGCTAGCTTGTTTGCTAGCTCTCCAGGATTATAGACCCTAGCTTTAAGGAACCGTGACCGCAGTTCAACATCAAAATATTTAGCCATGAATCAAACCAGGTTGAGAGGCCTAGTTAGACTGATAATCGGATTGATAAACAGATTTATTATTATCTATCAAAGCTCTAATATGAGCTCGAAATATGTTATTAACTACAATTATGTAGCTATTGTTTAATTAACTATTTTACTTCTCCTGTTCTTCCCCTTTCCTAATCCAGACCAGATCCCTGTACTGCAGGGTCAAAATGGCTGGGACTCATCCTCCACCACCACTGCCTGGTCAGCCGCAGCAGCACTTGGCCCTGGTGTGTCCTCAGGGATGGAGGCAATTACGACAGGGTGGCAATAGACAGCTCTGTAGGAAGTATGTATTCCTATAGAAAAGTGGGAGGTTATGCAGTTTTTTCACGGATGGCCAGTGTCACACAGCGGTGATGTTTTGCCTTGTTTTGGTTTTTTGTCTCGTGAATTTCCTGTTTTATTTTGAATGTCTAACTCCCCTCTCGTTTCAGGTCACTTGCCCTTCCACCTGTTCCCCTCTCCCTCATGTGTTAAATAGTCTGTGTCTTCATTTGTCTTGTGCCAGAGTGTCTCGTTCCTTTGTGCACCCCAGCCCTTCGTCACAGTCTCATCTTTCTTCCCCTTTTGGAGCGATTTTGATTTTCTTTGTTTCCTTTTGTTCATAGAATAGTTCTAGTTTATAGCCTGTGTTTTCCTCCTTGTGAGTGATTTTTTGTTTTAAATTTTGTAGTTTGGTATTTAGTCAGGTTCTAGTTGTTGTACTCTGGGTTCGTTGAGTTCCCACCATTGGTGTCGTCTTTTGTTTCTCTTTGTTTTATTTTGTTTCTTTTCTCACTCTTGTCAGTGTAGTGTAGATATAGGTTTCATAGCTTATTTATTTGTCTCTTGGTCTTGAGGCCATACATTTCAGAATAAAAGTCTGTTAAATTTTGATTCTGCCCTGCATCTGAGTCCTCCTTCAAGCCTGAAAGCCAAATGAGGCTGTGTTTGAAGGTGGGACGTCAGGGATTATAATTGGCCGTTTTTGACTACTTTTGATTTTACCATTATATTTCACTGTAAAAACTATTCACCTTGTCTTGTTTGGTGTTATTATTTTCAGCACAGCCTCAAATGTGTGGCTGTACAGTTATTTTAATTTTGACATACTGTATTAGCACAATGGACCTAAAATCACAAAAAAAAACATAAAATCAGAGTAGGAAAATGTTAAGTTTTTTACTGTGAAAACCACAAATATGTTTAACGAATGAAAATATAAATTGTAAATTTCAAAAACTCAAATTTAGCAAACAAAGTTAGATGTAACTGTATTAAAATGCAGGCAATGCCTCAGGCTCATGTATCAGCTCCTTCCTGCATGCTCAACATTCAGCCATCTCCTCATTGTTTTAACTCATTAAACAAAAAAACGACTACACTGCACCAAACACTACATAATACACTAACTACACACTCCAAACAGTCCGCCGACTCAGGAGGTGTGGGTGGGCTAGCAGCTAGCTACACACAAACATCCACAGATTCCGATTCCAGTTTGTTGTCCTCGCGTATCCGGATCTCCTCAGACCCGAACAGACTCGCTCCAGACTCAACAGTCAGTTTAGATGCACAGAACGGGACCAAACTGCAGACAAAATCCCGGTCCAGCTCACGCCGCTGCAGGTATAAATCCACTTGTTTCTTCAGGTATGTTGTGGAAGTGGGCTCTGTAGTGATTGGTTGTGGTGCACACATGGCTATGGTGTGCAGTGATTGGCCCTGGTGCGCATGTGGCCATGGTGGCTACAGTTGACAATGCTAGTGGAATTGGTAAATCATTTATGAAATAGTTTAGCAGCAGCCATGTTGAAAATCTCAGGTCAGTCTGATTCTGATCTGCAGAGATATTTGAGGCACACACACACACACACACACAGACAGACAGAGATTTCTTACTTTTATAGAGAGATTGCCTTACGTCCATTCAGCCGCGGCACAATGTTTAACCCCAGTGAAGAGGTGGTCATTCTCCGCCCTGAATTTTGCTGAAACAAAATGAAATGTGAAAGACGTTTTGTGTTATGCCACCAGAAAAAAAAATGGTTCTAATATAGCAAAAATAGGATCATTTACATGACGTAAAAATAGTCTATAACAAATACATCAAGCATGAACAAATAATGATAGACTAATTGACACTTGCATTGTCTGGGAAGAAGTCCAGCAGACAAAGGATAACATACTGGGTCAGGCAAATGTTAATAACTTAAAATAAAAAATACCTATAGATGTTGATATATAAAGAGGGAAGGAAGAACTTTTTGGGAAGTTTTGGGGACCATTTGATTTGTTTGTGAAAGCCGACAAAGAGGAGGTTTGAGTACTTGTCAATGCAAACCTCTTAGTGAGGCTGATGAGAGTGACCTCTAAATAAGATTGATTAGATAACGATTGATTGAATTAGCCGGAGAGGTTTATTTTATTGTATTTTTCATTATCTTTTTCTCCTTTTTATCTTTTATTTATTTATTTAATTTCTCCTTTTTGTCTTTTGACCTTGAATTGTTTGTTTGAAATGTTGTGTATGTCACCTGTGTGTCAGTGGAGTCTGGAATACTCGATGTACACTTCTGTGAGTTTGTGCCTGTGCACACATGTTCTGAGTAATATGTCAATGAACATATCGTTCAAAAATAGTCTACAACATCTCAACAGTCACAATGAGATATAAGTCAACCTCTGAACGTCAAACATTTTAAAGTGAAGGCTTTTACGGCTTTACTTCCATAGGCATCACGCTGAGCATTACCAACATTTTTAACTGACATTTAGAGGTTTTAAGGTTTCAGGTTTGACATATCTGGCGTTGGATGTTCAAATGAGTGAAAAACTAGTATAAACCTAATACTTACTTCATGAATCTTGGGCAATTTGTAGCGAAGGATAGTAGCGTAGTAGTGTGTCCTACAGGAAGAGGCAAAAGAAGGCAGCATTTGTGGGGTGCACTTGGAGGATCCTTTGAATTGGAACAGGCTTTGCATAGCGTAGTGACGTAATTGTAATACAAATGCGCACTCCGGAGGATGCTGCCCCTGAATTGGTACCCAGCTATTGTCTCTGGCTCTCAGCATTGCACGTACCACTGCAGTCATCCATAGCTTGCACTTGCTGATGAAACCAGTAACTGATGCTGTGTACTCCTCCAGGTCAGTGGAGCTGTTAGTGGTTGCTGCCTCCCTAAACATTTACCAGTCAGTGCACCTGTCAGCTGGTCTGGAGTGTCTGACAAGCAGGCTCTATGCTGGGATCAGCGGAGATGTGATCTAAGTATGCAGGGTGGGGGCTGGATGCCCGGTATGCACCGGGTATGGGTCCAGCATGTTCACACCTCTCGTTGAAAAATCCACATGTTGGTGGCAATTGGGAAACACGGTTTTGAGATTTGCATGGTTGAAATCTCTGACGACAATAATCAGTCCTTCTGAGTGTTTGTTTTGAAGATCATTGATGGCCATGTACAGCGTGGCTAGTGCTTCTCTTAGCATTAGCACTGGGAAGAATGTAAACAGCTACAAGCTATGTGCAGCGAGGAGAGCTCTCTCTGCAATTAAAAGGGTCTAAATCTCACAACTGCGTATTCCACCAGAAATGAACAGGACTTGGAGACTAGGACAGAGTTGTTGCATCAATCCGTGTTGATATAGACACACAGTCCTCCACCTCAAGTCTTGCTGCACAGTGTTGGTTTTCTGTCAGCTCAATGCAGCTGAATGGTGGTGTCTGGGACTCAGTCATTCAGCCATGTTTCTGTAAAAACATACACACAGCAGTTTATAATGTCCCATTGAGTGGTTCGTTGTAGTTCAGTTTATTTTCCAGGGAGCAGACGTTGGAGAGCAGTATGGATGGGAGAGCCGGCAGGCTAGTGTTAGTGGTGCATTGCAGTTTAGCGACCCCTTGAGTGCGGTTGGTACATTTCAGCCACATAATTAATGATTAAAAGACACATAAATAACACTGTCTTTGCTCTCGGGGGTCGCAGCAAACTGATCGTGCCGTCGCTGGAAGTCTAGCTACACAGTCTACACATTATGTGTTTTAATGGTATCTGATACACACTGTAAATAATTACACCCCCTGTGTATTTAAGTCCTTGTCTTCCCCTCTCTGCCAGTTTTTCTCTTCTGTTCATTATGTGTCTCTCCTTTTCCTGTCTGTTTCCCCACATAAGTCCTCTTCCTCGTGTTCCCAGCTCTTCAGTGGTTTGCACCCTTTTTTTAAATCTTTTTCTTTTTTTTTGGTGTTATTTATTTTTTTTTATTATTCCTTTTGCATGTTGGACATTTGGGTTCTTGTATTGTTTTAGTGTGGATTTCGAATCAGTTTATTAAGAAAGCTCACTTTTTGTCTCTCCTTTGGGTCCTTTTTTGTTTAACCCAAATAGTTCTTATTACCATTAGTGTTAGCATTACCTAGTGTGGCCAGCTGCAGCTCAAGGAAGTATTAAAATATAGTAACTAATCATGCGATTTTATTTTACTAAAAAACTTCAGGCTAATTTATTTGGTCATTTTACAGTAGAAGTTGATTCTGTAAGTTTGTTGATTTCCTCCCAATATTAACTCTTATTTCTGTTTGGAATGTGGCAGATGATGGCGGTGTTAACAGCATACATGATAATAGAGTTCTCTTGATGTCAGGCAGTGCAGTCATAGGTGCAGAGTATGAACAGGAGGGAGCTCAGCGCACAGCCCTGAGGGGCTCCCCTTTTGAGCACTAGAGGGAGGAAGGTGACTGCCACAGAGTGAGACTGAAACCCAGGGTTAATATTTCAATTCAGTTTCATGGGTAAGATGGTATGAGGTTGACAAAGAACACTCTGATGTTGCTGTTTTCAAGGTCTGTGAAGGTCTGTGAAAAACAGACAAACCATTTTATATTCTATTATAAGTTAAAAAGATTGAGTTTATACAGGAAATATTCCTCTATAACATCTGGTGTGACCACTGTCAGTTTGCGTATTGTGCTAATTGGGAGGTAAAAGAATTCTAAAGCTCATTTGGTTATTCCATTGTTTACTGGGAAAATAGTATATCACTGAATTCCAAGAAAATAATAATGTCAGCTGCAAATTAGAGGATGTTTTATTTATTTGTTAGGACAATTACTTAAGGCCAATTAGGGCTTGCAGCCAATTACCCTCTCTGGCTTTGAAAATAAAGAAGTGGATTCACTGGAGCTGTTTACAGCAGCTGTCTGCTAATAATTAGTTGGAGCATTTGTTTCAGCTTTACTACTTTACATGTGGGTCTGGTGATGTGACTTTTTGTGGCACATGCTGGATATACTGGAGTTCAGTCTACTGAGTTGCAGAATACAGCTTTTCCCTTGTGGGGATGTTATACATCATTATGATGTGTGTTTATTGTATTTTTTTCAAGTAACTTTCTCCCACATTGTCCTGCTCACACTCACATACATCTGCCAAGCTTGAAGGTTCATGGTGATTGGTGAATCATATTTGTGCGTGTATGTGTGTTTCCTACAGTGCAGTGTACAGTGCAATGTCCAACAAGGACCAAGAGTGCTACATAGTGACAGATGAGCTTGATGCAGAGAGGAAATAGATGGATGAAAATTTAAAATCCCACACAAGTGCGGGCACACACACATACACATACTGAGTGTTCCTTTCCTTGTATAACTGAAGCCTTTGTTTACAGAGTGGATTACACTGATATATCAAGACAGTACAATACTGTTATTCAGACTGTGACCGTCTTCAGTCTGGTATGATGGATGTGATGCAGTCTGATTGCTTCCATGCTTATTATAAATTGAATTAATACTGCTCTGTTGTCTGTGGGAAACGCTGACAGCATCCCCTGATGGGCAAAATGCTATTGGAGAGCTTTACCACTCAGACAAGAACAGCATTCTGATTAAATGCTTGTCTTACTCATTTACTGACCAAGCCAATCACATGTCTTTATCTGACCACATTTTCCACTGCATGGTATTATAAAAAATTATGTTTAGTTTACTGTTGTCTATTTTTACTGTACTGTTATATACATCTAAGACACTTAAATGTGTGCTTTAAGGTGCTAAACAACCAAAATGTACAGCCCTTGCTTTCAAAGGTGTCTAGATGAAGTGTAAGACACAAAGAACCATCGTATTCATCAGAGCTTCACTTCTTTACAACTCGTCTCTATCCCATAATGCATAGCGTATCTCTTATAAGCCTTCAAAATAAGAGTACATCATGAAATAATGCAAAGCAATGTAATATTATCACTTTTTCAGCTGTAAATAGTATTTTTTAACATTACATGAATTATGAACTTCCCTGTTTAATGAAATAAATTAAAAGGCACATCACAACTTTTACCAGAGGACACTGGACTGTCCATATATTAATTCTCAGTCTTTTCTCAGTCTGTCTCCAAGAGAATGATGACATCAGAGATGGGCCTCAGGTAAGTTTTATGGGTGCCCTGAAAAGATGTCCTCACTTACTTGGAAAGTGGACGTGGCCAGAGCCATTAGCCATTCGTTCCTTGGCGCAATCTACCTCTAACTGTCACTAGTGCTGCTAGTCCCAAGGGATCAAAGATGCTGTTAATGATAGAATGCACCCCTCGTGTATGGCTTGTTGGAAACAGCTACCTTGGAAGTGAATGTGTCCATTTTTATGTCCCAGCATAAGCCCAGGCTCCTTTGGGTTGGAGTCTCATTGTTAAGACCTAAGTCCCTGATGCCTGTCGCCAACTCCTGAGGTTCAAAGGCTTGCATCACAGGGACCCTGTTCGATGCAATGTTGTGAAATATCAGGTTTGACTCTGCAAGTGATGCACAAATATGTTTCAGCAGATTGATGACTGCGGACTCTGTGGGAAGTGATATCAGTCCATCATCCACATAGAAATGTCTTTCAACAAACTGTCTTGTGTCTGCTTCAAACTTTGGCTCACCTTCTTGAGCTGCTCTTCAGAGGCAATAGATTGCGACTGCTGGGGATGGACTATTACCAAAGACGTGCACGTGCATGTGATACTTATCTTTATCTTTTCATTATCTTTATGCCATAGATATCTCGAACAGTCTCTGTGGTCAGGTCTCACTAGGAAACCATAAAACATTTGCTGGAGATCAGCGCTGATTGCAATGAGGTCCTTCCTGAACTGCAGCAATATGCCCAGGAAAGTATTATTTAGGACAACCTGTCAGCAAGTTGAGTGATGCGCTGCTTTGCTGGGTGCTTGAGTCGAACACAACTTGTATTTGTCATGGCTTCTGGGGGTGATAACCCCCAAAAATGGGCAGATACCAGCATTCATGTTTCTCATTGACAGATGGTGCACTCTCTGCATGCTTATTCTCGAATAGCTTTTCCATGAAGGAGGTGAACTGTTACTGCATCTCAGGGTTCTTACTCAGGGTGTGCTTCAAAGAACTCAGACAGGACAATGATTGCTCCCTGTTGTTTGGGAGAGGGAGATGAGGTGATCAAAATGGCAAGGGGGCAACCCAATTGTTCATTTCATCCTGATGGACTTCTTCCTCCATATTTTTCAGAAAGGTTTCATCCACAAAGGACATAGCACGCTTGTTGTTGTTCTCTGTACATTCAAACACCTTGAGCCTGAGCTTGTCCTCAGCTAGTGTAGGCTTTGATCTACGTGTAGAGAGGCCATTTCTGTGCTCCCAACCATAGCTTGGTTTCTCCTTTATGTCAATGCTGTTATCACTGTAAAGAGTGAAGAGGGATGGTCGACCATTCTGAAGAATATGGGTCTTGAAGACACATTTGGCTTGTCAGTACCCAGCCTAAGTTGAGGCACTGAGTGAAAAGGTGCATCGTGGGGCCCATTCACTTGCTGTCTCACCTTGTGCACCCGTATCATGTCTCTTCCCAGTGAGATCATCACCTGAGCATAGGTGTCCAGCTAGGAAATGTATGGGGCAAGGTGTTTTAAGTGAGCATGTGCAAGAGCGAACTCTGCCTTTGGTATTTCAGATTTGTTGGTCCAAGCATATACCTCCATTTACTGCTTCAATCTGGATCCCTGTTGCCCTCCTGTCAGTCATCTCAGTTGCACTGGCACATGTCCTCATCAGATATGGTGATGGACTGCCTTTAATCCCAAACAGGTGAAAAAACTCAGAACAAGCAAGTGAGCACTTGCTCTGGTCGTCAAGGATAACTTACATCTTGACAGCGCATTCTGGCTAACCACGAGGGAACCAAACACACTTTGGAACAGGACTGAGGTATGTTGCTGGCTTCACCACAGACCTTTGTGCCCCATGATGTCACCTCAACTGGATTGCCATCTTATGACTCTGTATCTGAATCAGGTGTAATGTCAATGTCAATGTCAATGTGCATTGCAGAGCAGTGTCTTTCACTTTTGCACTCACTACATTTCAGCTTGGCTTGACAATCCTTAGCCAGATTTTTTGGATTGCAGCCCTTTTAGCAGCGTTTGTGTTCTTTTTGGATGTTTCCTCACTCCAACAATGTTTTCATTCTAAAGGCTCTACATTTATCCAGAAGATGGGTTTTCTTGCAAATAGAGCAGTATCGAAAAAAAAGATCTGTGTCTTTGAGGCTTGTATCAGTGGCTGCAGTAAATTCTATCTTATACACAGATACAGTTTTGTTTCCACTGTGTCTAAGTGAGATTTTATGACTTTTGTTGCAAGACTGGCTGCTGTTTGGCAGGATGAAGCTTGGGTCATTTCTTGCTTTAGCCTAGCCATAGACAAAGTCAACATGAATGAAAAAGGGAAAGTCACTCTGCCACTTGTTCTGTTGACCTGCAGACAGCTTCTCAACTATAAGCTTTATCCCACCAGGTGTATCAAGATAGGCTAGATCCAGAAGATATCCCTCATTTTTTGGTGCCAGAAGCTCCAAGAGAAGATCGCTGAGTTCTCTTGGTTTTGTATTGTCTCTGGGAGATAGAAGGGGAAAACTATCAAGTCTCTTGACTAAGGCATTTTCTAAATTTTCTGCTGTAGCATTGCATTCTTCAAGTCTGTCCCAGGACAGCTTGAGGGCTGCTTGGGGGTTGGTAGCATGAGCAACACAGATTCTCTGATTTGCTCAGAAGACTCCTTGCCGAGTCACTTGACTAGGAGATCCAACTGTTCACCATATGTGAGCCCTACGTCCCGTGTTGCATTGAGAAATGATGATTGCCATGCTCTGAAGCTTTCTGGTGTGTCATCAAAGTTTGAGAGCTCTGTAGTGGCCAACTATCTGCTTGCGAGGAACTTGGCTAGCTTCTCATGAAGCTATAGAAATAGAAATATAGAAATAAGGCGTGAATGGAAACCAGAGATGAAGATGGATACAAATAAAATATTAAAGTAGACGATAATAAAATAAAACAAAATAACATAACATATTAAAGTAGACAATAAAATATGAAATAATAAAGTTGACTGTCTGGAAATTTATACAATACAATATACAGTGGGATAACATATATACCATACAGTGAGACCATACAATTGCTGTTTTGCTTTGTCTTTTTCTTTTGTTTGTTTTTATATATAAAAAGTCTGATCAACAGAGGAGGAGTTGTAAAGTTTGATGGCCACAGGCAGGAATGACTTCCTGTGGTGCTCAGTGGTGCATTTAGGAGCAATCCGTCTGTCGCTGAAGGTGCTCCTCTGTTTGACCAGAGTGTTGTGGAGAGGGTGAAAGCCATACTGCAGTATTGCCCACACCTTCAGCAGCATCCTCCTGTCTGACACTGTTCTCAAAGTGTCCAGCTCCCCCCCACAACGTCACTGGCCTTCCTGATCAGCATGTTGAGTCTGTTAGCATCGGCTACTCTCAGTCTGCTGTCCCAGCACACAACAGCAAACAGAATGGCACTGGCCACCACAGACTCATAAAACATCCTCAGCATAGTCCATCAGATGTTAAAGGAGCAGCGCCTCCTCAGAAAATAGAGGCGTTTTTTTTCGCTTCTTGTAAAAGACTTCAGTGTTCTTATTCCAGTCCAGTTTATTGTAGATGGACGCCCCCAGTTATGTGTAGTGTTCAACAATGACCACATTATGCCCCGGGATGGAAACTGGGGTCGCTGGTGTCCTGGTTGTCCTCAGATCCACCACCAGTTCTTTAGTCTTTGTTGTGTTGAGCTGCAGGTTGTTCAGCTCACACCATCTGACAAAGCTGTTTACCGCAGCCCTGTGTTCAGCCTCCTCACCCTTGCTGATACATCCAATGACAGCAGACTCATCAGAATACTTCTGAAGATGGCAAGACTCTGTCTTGTAGCTGAAGTCTGTGGTGTAAAGGGTGAAAGGAAAGGAGAGAGGAGAGTCCCTTTTAAGGCCCCAGTGTTGCTGACCACTTCATCTTACACAGAGTGCCCAAGCTCACACACTGTGGTAGGTCAGTGAGATAATTCACAATCCATGATACAAGGGGGGGGGACCACCAGCATTGCCGTCAGCTTGTCACCTAGTAGAGCAGGCCTGATGGTATTGAAAGCACACAAGTCAAAGAACGTGCCACCGATCAGTAGTCAGAGAAGCCACTGGGCTGTTGCGTCTTGGCACTGGAACAAGGCAAGACGTCTTCCATAAAACAGGGACGCTCTGGAGGCTCAGACTCATGTCAAAGACACAATGAAATCAGTCAACAGGAGAGCCAGCAGGGGCCAGGGCTGCAGTGTCAAACCTATTGGAGAACAAATTTAACTCACTGGCCCTAGCCACACTACCATCAGCTCCACTGCTAGTTGGTCTGAAACTGGTGATGGTCTTCATACCACTCCTGACCTCCCTTGTATCATTCCACCGTCCTTTTGTAGCAATCCTTAGCCTCTTTGATCTTGGCATTCAGGTCCCTCTGAAGCCCTGTCTATGCGGAAACGCTCTTTAGTGTAAACGCACATGTTTTGCATCGTTTTGGCCGATCGTCCACATGGAACCTCTAAATGAAGCGCCTGAAAACATATTTTGAAACTGGGTCTCAGGGTGGAAAAATCCGAAAATGCAGCCCTCGTATTTTCATGTGGACGGTGAATCCACATACTTTGGGTATCGATGATGCCATTGCCCCACCCCCCAACCTCTAGCCTCTGACCTCTGAACCCAACAACGTCTCATAACAGCAAAAACAAGGGCAGACTATAGGCTTGTGCTCATACTGCAGTAGATATTGAGTTTATTAGGGTTACTAGGACAAAATATTATGCTCCTCTACTGCCACACTGAGCAAAAAAGGATTTTTGACAAACACATACGCCACATCATTTTAGATCCACCTCGAAGTGATACCAGGAGGGCAACCAGGAGAAGATTTTGGGTTAGACCAGGTCAAACCAGCAGTTGGTGGGACAACTTCGTCAATGGTGTTGCCAAGAGTCTGATGTTTGAACAAAGTAGCTTGAGTTATTAAGAATAGTTACAAGGATGTTATATTATATACTGTATGGTCAACTGAAAGCAGTTATGTCATGCAGTTTAGACTCTACTGCATCTGTCTATGGTCCTAATACAACTATATGTGTTTAGTTTTAGCTTTGTCAAACCTGTTAACCCTGTGGTCTAACAGAATTGTTGTACTCTATCAAAACAAACAGCTTCAATGTGTTTTTTTCAGTCTGTTTGTGTCCTTCGCTTTGATGCCTGCAGCCCAGGACACCACAGTGAAGAGGATGGTGTTCGCAACAACAGACTGATAGAACATCTGGAGCATCGGTTGCAGACATAAAAGGATCTGAGCCTCCTCAGGAAGTAAAGCCGGCTCAGGCCCTTCTTGTAGACTGCCTCCATGTTAGTAGTCCACTGCAGTGTATTGTCCATCACCACACCCAAGTGTTTGTAAGAGTTGAAAATGTCAATGGGCAGTTGCTTGTTCCCCCTGAAGTCCACCACCACCTATCTCGTCTTTGCCACATTCAGCTGCAGGTGGTTCTCCCCAAACCACTTCACAAAATTGCTGACCAGGTCCCTGTACTCCCTCCCACCCTCTACATGGCCCACAATGGCCGTGTCATCAGAGAATTTCTGCAGATGACACAATTAACTGTGGTATTGTGTACATGGTGAAGAGGAAGGGAGACAGCACAGTTCCCTGGGGGGCGCCGATGTTGCTAATCAGACGGTCAGACACACAGTTTTGAAATCTCACATATTGTAATCTGCCTGTCAGACAGTTATCCACCCATATGACGAGAGGAGAATCCATTTACATGTTCTCCAGTTTGGCCCTCAGCAGCCTGGGCTGAATGGTGTTAAAGGCACTGGAGAAGTCGAAGAAGATTGTAGAATTATCAATTTATAGTAAATGTGTGAATAGTTTAGTAGGAAGCTCAGGAGGGGTGACACTGACATCATGTGACTGTGGTAGGCCTTAGTTTCTTTATAGTATAACATTAGCTTTTTACTTCTGGTGATCACATCTATGCTTCAAAAAAACATTCAAATTGTGTTAATTTGTGAGTAGTATCAACTTGTGTTTGTCATAGAACTCATTTTCTGCAAAAATCCAAAATCCAATGAAAAAATCCAAAAGGCTTTTTAATCTGCTCCCAGGTGACCACAAACAAAAAACAATAAAACAAAAAAATTGTAGCTTTGAAGAAGATGCTTTGGTTCAGTTATCTGCTGTTTGAGAAGACATGGTGTACACACAGTGCCACTCTCTCATGTTCTGTTGTCTCACTTGGGAAATTTTAGGATCAGCTGAACCTGATCTATTATTGCCATCTTCTCCAACAATCAATCTATCCATTCATTTGATAGTATTCCTCTCTACAGTTTTCTCCTTACTCTTTCCCACCATCATTTGCCTATTACCCATGCTGTCCATCGGTCCATCTCTTATAGGATCATCATCCATTGCACCACATGTCAATCCATCTTCTCTCTCTACCTGTCAATCTCTATTATCTCTCCATCTCTCCTTTCTTGAGGCTTTTTAGACTTTTTCCTGCTCTCAGAAATCATGGCCTCCATCCCTATGGGGAAATCTTTCTTGATAAAATGTCACTCACACACACTCACATGCAAACACACTCATAAACACTTAACCACACACACACACTTATATACACACAAATACGCACATGCACATATCCAAAAAGCCTGTATTTGTCCTAATAAAACGTCAAGCCGGCAGCAAAATGAACTGTAATGACTTTCAGGCTGTACTAATGGCCAATAAATCCTGGATTAGGAAGCTCACACGCACTCCTGCTCCCACTCTCTCTCTCTCTGTCTTTCCTTCTCTCTCTCACTCACTCACACACATGCACACACACACACACACAATCACACACTCATACAAACACACTCACACAGGGTCATGTTTCATGGCATGCTGCGTTGGGTTCATTCAGGAGTCAGATGGGTAAAGTTTTAAGCTGTTTTCTGCTGTTAATGACTGTTGTGCTGACTTTTATAATAACAGCATGGATAGGAATCAGCAGGAATTAGCATGCTAGGATCATTTAAACCAATGATTCATGATGACTATGGCTGGGAGCCACACACACACACACACACGCACACACACACACACGCACACACACACACACACACACACACACACACACACACACACACAGATAGTGTTCACACACCCTTCCCTCACAAAATTTCACTTTATGGCAGTTCAGAGTCATTTTTCGGGCAAAAATGTACAAAATGAAATCCCGGAAGCAGTGTCGCCGTCGTTTTTCATTATCAACAGAGTGATAGATGCATTTCATTGCTTTATTTCAAAGAGTATCAGCAGGATAAACTGCAGATGAGAGAGGAAATTGTGTATGAGGGATTTCTATATAAGATAGTATGTGATGGAATATGATCAGTGAGATTACAGGGAGAGAAGGATGATATGGAGCAAATGAGGTCATCAGTCAGGACAAATTTTAGTTCTGGGAAACTGAGCTTCATTTAGAGTGAGAGAAAACCAATATTAATACAACTCCGGTAAAGATTTGTAGACCTTTAAATAAGGCAAAATAAAGCAACATTGTGTACAGTATCTACAGATGAACAATGGACATAAGCAATCAACATCGTGTTTTCATTACAGTTTTTTCCAATTGCTAAAACACAATTTTGCAAACTAGGCTGGTTTTATCAAAATACTTAACACAATTCACAAAACCACACAACGAAACTGCAAAATACCTCGTATATCTTGCAAAATGAAGCACTGCAACCAAAACCACATATAGCATTATTAAAATCAAACTTTTGCACCCAATGGCACACACTTCATTCGTATTACATATTTTTGTCTAACCAACTACAGACTGTTGGGCATAATGAAAAGCACTCTCATCTTTAGTATGCTTTGCCATAATACCAACACAGTTCAAACTGTAGAGAATTCATCAGATTGTTCACATGCACATGTTCGCACTCCCGAACAAGTTGGCGCTTCAAGTCAGACGGGCACACATGCTAAACCGCAACAAGTGGTATCAAGTAAGAGGCTTTCATTTGGGCAAAGACAGATAGTATATAGCGTGTTTTCTTTGCTGTGCTTTCTGATTTATGTTTACTGTACTGTGTGCTAACTGTGTTGCTACGCTCGCTAGGAGTTCATTCAGGCTCATCCAGCCTGTGCAGTTGCTGCTGTGTGTGACCACAATATGCCGTATTCCGGCTCAAACACACACACACACGCACTGAGATACACATAATCTCATGAGCGATCTTTTGGAAACTAATAGTAAATAACCTTGCTATAACATAAGGAACATGTTACTAGTATATCCATTTTATTCAAAGGTGGACTTCTCTCTGTAGCACGGCTACATTTTCGGAACTGTGGGTATTACCCCTCTAAATTTACCTCTCGTGTGACCAAACTGCACAGACCAAAGACAACATAACCGCCATCTTTGCTTAAACTTCGTGCGCACATGTAGTGATCACCTTCGATCGACATATTCACTGCCGCCATTTGTGAATCCCAGGTATCTCATTCAGAACCTGAATCATCACCTCGGGATTCGTGTTCTTGCGTGACTTCGCCAAATCATGTTCAGTGCATCCTGTAGTCTCTTCAACAAGATTTCTCAAGTCACATCCACTGATCCGTAGTCCGGCGAACCTGACTTCCCAAGTCACGTTCGGCCATCTTTGTAGTCTTTATGAGGGACTTCCTGCCACCCACACACACACACACACACACACACACACACACACGCCCCCACCCATTTATATGTTTGGCTTATTTATGTTTTTGATGTTGCTAGTTGCAAAAGCAACTGTTGTTTGTTAAGCCATTGATGCACAGCATGGGTCAAAAGTGACCCGGCTGAGTTTTTATTTTCTATATCTTTGCAATGAATTACTTTCATCATTCAGTATTCAAGGTATTCCTCAATTAGTTTGTTTTTGATCATCATACATCCTTATTTAATTTTTTCCTTTCTTACTTTTTGAATAAAAACACCTTTTGTATCAATACCCCTCTAATGCACAACATGGGTCGAAAATGACCCATATTCATTGTCTATGCTATTTCATCTATTGCTGAGTGTTTCTATGATATATCTTTGAAATAAAAGATAATTTTGTCACTTATTATTCAAAGTATGTAGTAAATATCTTGTTTTTGTTTCACACAAATCAACATTTTTTCTTTGTTACTGTATGAACAAGCACAGCTTTTGTATTTCTACATTAACTTCACACACATGGGTCAGAAACGACACACACAAATTTGCTATATCATTTGTTGTCAACTGTGTCTGTGACATTTGCTCCCTGTGTAAGTACCATAAGTATTTTTCAACTGTTTGAAAATATTTGATAACAACTGTGAAAGATAACTGTACATGATATTTGATTGGGTTTAGGTTACCTTGAGTGAGTACATTACTTCTCAGAAAGTTAAAAGTAATTACTATGAGCTAGTTAGCTAGCTGTTGACATATTCTATGTCAGTTAGCTAATTCTACTATATTTAGCTAACTATTGTAGTTAGTCCAGCTAACTACTTTTTTTTTTTTTTTTTTTTTGTCCAGCTAACTACTTAGCAAAGGAGATTGCTAGGCTACTTAGCAAAGACGTTAGCTTAGCTAACTACTTAGTTTAGCAGATTACAAGGCTACTTAGCAGAGTAGTTAGCTAAATAATTAGTTAAGATACTTAGCCAAGTCACCAAAATAAAGCTGTATGCATGTGTATTGATGTGCATCTGAAAATATTATATGTGCTTTTGATTTTCTTTATCCAGAGTATGGCTGTTCACAGATTTACTGCTGAGATGGTTGCAGCAATGATGTAGGAGGGATTAAATGAGGAAGATGAAGAGGCAGTTTGTTCTGAATCCGAGTCAGGAATCTTTGATGATGATGACCCAGAATATTTGCCACAGGGTCAAGCTGGAGTTGTGGGTGTGTCTGAGGATCCAGCTCTCCTACGTGAAGACTCCTCTGATGGTAAAGACGACTCGTCTGATGATTCCTCAGAGGAGGAAACTCAGTCCAGTAGACTGTGTAAAAACAGGTCTTACTGGAATGAGAATCCCCCCACTCATGGCGGAACAAGAAGCCATAATATCCTGAGGAGCTGCCCAGGACCTACACCTGGATCAACAGCTGTCTCACCTAAAGATGCCTGGGATATGTTCATTACTGACAACATCATTGAGGGGTTTTAAAATGCACCAATTTAGAGGGACGAAGAATAGCCACAGCAAAAGGGAAAGAGTGGAGAAGCATCAATAAAGAGGAATTCATGGCCTTTAATGGTTTGACCCTCCTTGCAGGAGGGGAGAAGAGCTGGGATGTGGCCTTGCGGGAGCTGTTTATGGATCCGCTCCAAAATCCAAAAGCCACCATGAGCACTGGGAGATATGAAGATATCCGCCGTGTCATATGGTTTGACGACAAGAGGACCAGGGCTCTGCGACAGGAAACAGACCACATGGCTGCATTTTGGTACGTGTGGGACTGTTTCCTGAACAACTGCAGAAGACGGTTCATCCCCAATGACTGTGTCACCATAGATGAGCAGTTTGTGCCATACCGAGGCAGGTGTAAGTTCAGGCAATACATGCCCAGCAAGCCTGCAACGTACGGGATAAAAATCTTCTGGATGTGCGAGGTAAGGGTACCCTATGCAATAGATGGAACTGTCTATACAGGGAGACAGCCAGGACAGGGATTTCAGAGGAACCTTGGGGAGAGTGTCGTCCAACAATTGTGTAGAGGAATAAGGCAGACAGGTGAATATGCAGCGATATATAGATATAATAGATAATATTTAGATATAAATATTTTTTTTGTTTTTGTTTTTCTATAAGCAAAATAGTAGAACAGAATAGAATGCAATGCAATTCAATGCAACAGATGTTGTTAGAATTTAGAGAAATGTGGGTTAGGTCACATTTCACCAGTTTACAGTTCAGTTCAGCTGTCTGTTACCAGAGGTATGTGTCATGGTTGTCATGGTTGATTCCTGCTTCCTAGTTTCCTACCCACCAATCTGTGTTCTCCTCACTCCCCCTCACACCTGTCCCTCCCCCTTTTGGATTTTTCCTGTACTCTTTTTTTGTTTATATAAATGATGCTTTGGTCAAATTGTCTCGGCCTATGACTTCAAAATTGAATGACTTCATACAATAATAATAATAATAATAATAATAATAATAATACTAATATTAGTAGTAGTAGTAGTAGTAGTAGTAGTAGTAGTATGAAGTCATTTAATTTTAAATCACACCTGGATGAATGGGTAATTTTTGACCCATATGTTTAAATTCAATGTAGTAATATAAAAACATTTTTTGTATATAAAGTATGAAAGGAAAAATGGAAAAAAAAATGATCAGTGGTAATCAAAAACAAGATATTTAAAGAATATTTGGAATATTAAATCATAAAATGAATGAATTTCAAAAGATGAAGAAAAGAAAAACTCACCCAGCATGAAATAACATGGTAAATGAATGCAGGTCATATTTGACCCATGTTGTGCATTAGATGGGGTGTGCATATGTTATGCATCAAAGGGTTAAAGTAGGTGGTTTGTGTTTTGGGAGAAAGCTTTAATAAACACTGTTGACTTCAGCTGAGCAGCATCTGTGATTATTTTGCACAATCCCATATTGTAATAACTGCTGGTTGAGATGGTGAGTGCTCAGATTCATGCCCTCCCACTTATCTAATTATTGATATTTTCATAATATTGACAATTTGATTAATTCTAGGCTTTGAGACTAGAGGTATATCATTTGATTATTGATCCCTGATTTCAGGGTGGTGCCCCGTGTTCATTAATGACTCACAGTTACCTAGGTTTCATTAATCAACTACATCAATTTTAATTAATTAAAAATAACATATTTATTAATAATCAATAATAAATATCGATTCCCAACAATCTGATTTCATTTGAAAGTTGATATGTTCTTTGGCCATGACCTCCTCTACCAGCTCTAACCCCTACCTCTCACTCTTCCTCCCCCTCTCATTCTCACCCTCCCTCTTCCTCTTCCTACTCTCTCTGCAACATCGTCCATTTTTGTTGCGGAAAAAAAAGGTGCTCACATGTGGTCTTTTAGTGCTTACTTCCTGATTGAAGTAATTACAGTAACAATTGTTTGGCCAGGTGGCACATATAGTGGCCAATTAGCTCACATAGTGTAATTTTGAATGGCAGTGTTTTGACATGTGACTTTATGTCAGATTGTTGTGTCTTATGTAGAGAACTGTGTTCAGTGAGATTTAAAATGTGCCATTTTGAATTGCAAAATGTGTGTAAAGCAGAACATGTGTTAAAAGTTTAGGAAACTTGAGAAGAGGTTTGCTCTCTGTGTGTCAGTTTAAATATCTGTGCGATGCATGTCATTTTAGTGTGTTAGCAATCGGGAAAAAACTGTGAACGGAAACTATGTCAACACTCAAATATCTAAAATCTTATCTGTTAACGGGCTAGGGTTAGGGTTAGAATTTTTTCTGCACTGACATCTTGAGGTCGTTTTCATACTTCTGTCCAAATTTATTTCACCAAATCTACAACATGGAAACTGCAGTTAGTAACTTTGGGCTATTCCCTCTCCCTATTTTTGACATGTTTCATTAATTCAAACAAATTTGTTTACTAGCAACAACAATTTGTGAAACATGAGGCTGCCACCATTTACAATGTGTGTCTGACTAATAGCTTTTGTAAAACACAATGACCTGCACTTCACTGGGACATCAATCCAATTGGAATTTATTTGTGTGTGAGGTGTGTGTGTGCGTGTGCATGTATAAGTGAATAATAGTTTGTTGGTGTTGGATGCGTCTTTTCTTGGAGCAAAGGGGTTCGAGTCCCATATGTCCCAATTTAAATTATTTTCCATAAATAAGTTAACATGTTAATTATATAACATGTGTTATGTAAGTTATGTGACTGAACATACTTACATTAAGTCAGAAATAGGTATGATCTTTTTCCAAACCTAACAAAGAAATTTTGGAGCCTAAACTTAACCAAACTGTAACCATATCACAAGTTGATAACAGTATAACAGTCATAATGTTCAAAACATTTGTCGACAAGCTTGATTTAGAAAGTCCAATTGTAATGACACTATTATGCAAATTTGAACACAGATCCCTCACATGCAAAACTGACACTAGAGGTGTAGGTATACCGTCATAGTTTGAGGCTTTAGGCCACCTTTGCTGTAGCAGCATTTTTCACAGGCATTTTATGATTTCAAAGTTTGCCTAAGTATGTTTGAAGTTTGCTAAACATAATTGTATTCCAACGATTCAATGACTGGCTACACTGAAATTTAAGCTTGCCAGTTTATTTTACATTTCAAATGTTGATAGCCCTAGTTGATAAGAAACATAATAATTGCAACAGTTTATTTCCAGCCAGTGACCTCTGTTCCAAGTTTCCTGTCTTTCTCCTGAGTAAAGGCAACAATTGCAAAAAAAAACAACAAACAAAAACAACCACACAGAAAATAGATAATGTAAAGCTGCTGCAAATAAATTCTTTATATTATTTATGTAGCACATGTTTCCAAAGTTTACACAGTGCAAGTAAAGGCATATTATTATCATGGTGCTGCTAGCGTAAAAGCATGAGAAAAGCAGGGGCAATGTAGAAGAATGTGAGAATAAATATGTACAATTGATGTAACTAAAATTATACCAGCTGTGCAAAAGATACACACTAACATGTGATAGCAAGTGCTAACAAGTACCTTTCACAAGTTCAGCCCACAGGTCATGATGTCAAAGGCTGTGCATATGCTTCTTTGTTAAAAGCTGAAAGGACATCCACGGTTTTCCAGTTACATTTACATGACATGACACTAGACACAGTTAACCCATTAGTTGCAGTGTAACCGTGGCAGCCTTTATTTGTGCCTTTACAAACAGCAGAAAAGAGAAGGCAAGGCAAAGAATGTTTTGCATGTTGCACATTCAATAAACTGAGCAGATGTGGGAGGAACGTTTTGCAGTTACACTTTGGATCACAGCTCTGCACAAAACAAGAGAAGAGAATTTCTAACAAGATTGCCAGTGGAGACTCAGACAGAGAGGTATTGGATGATGGTTGTGTGGAGGAAACATTTGTGGCAGAGGAGAATAAAGAGAGCCCAGAGGAGGTGCCTTGAGCTGAGGGAGAGCAGAGTGATTTTCAATGCCACCACTGTGGGTAAACAACAACATTTAGGATGCCTGAACCAAATACAAAAAGAACAACATATGAAGCACTTTTCACCCTTACTTATGGTGAAAGAGGACATATTCACTAACCACAGACACAAGGACTGAGGTTTTTATTCAAAAAAAAAGAAAAGAAAAGAAAAAGACAAACATATGTTTGTTTGTTTCTTTTTTAGTGGAAATAGTGACCAAAATAAGTGACCTTCAGAGTTAAACCTGTCACCATCTTTTATTCTATAAACTGGGCCCTCAAAATCCTCTCTGAAACTACTTCCGATGGCTTTTGTCCATGAAATGAAATTCAAACTTTGTCATAGGACTAAACCAAACATGTCGTTGGAAAAGTCTCAACCTGGACAGTAACACATGTCAGTATGATGGCTATTCATGCCTCCTAGTACCTTATCAACTTGTAGAAAGCTAATTCTGTCCAGTTGAGGGTTTAGCAGCGCTAAATCACAAAAGGCAAACGATTCTGTCTCCCACTTATTGTGCCTTATATGCCCAAATTAAAGTTATGTGTGTTCACTTATGGGTAGACTTCTCATCTGTGAGGCGAAAAAAAAAAAACAAATATACAGTAAGAAATATACAAATTAACTTTATCAGGTATTAATTGGATTCACACAGAACTGCTCAACCTTCAGCACATTTCACAGTTTACTGATCTCATCATGCAAGTTTTGTGAGTAATGGATTATTTAACAGTTATCTCACAGCCACTTGCAAAAAATAATATACAGTAAGGGCTGGAAATATTTGGACAGTGACAAAATTCTCACAATTCTGGCCCTGTACGCTACCACAGTGGATCTGAAATGAAATAATCATGATGAAATTGAAGTGCAGACTTTCAGCTTAAATTTGCAGAGTGTTTATTTCAAAATTGGAGGAAGGGTTTAGGAATTACAAAAATCATCATAGATAGTCCCCCCATTTCAAGCTACCTAAAGTCACTGGACAAATAATAATATACATGTTACAACATTAAAACAGCATCAAACAATGCTGAATCAATTCAGAACAGGAAACCTGTCTAAAACACATCATCCCATTAATTTTTTTTTAAATTATGGCAAAATTTCAATGTGTGGGGCGGCTGTAGCTCAGCAGGTAGAGCAGGTCGACTAGTGATCAAAAGGTCGCTAGTTCAAATCTCGGCTCCGGGCAAGGCTGGGCTGCATGTCGAAGTGTCTTTGAGCAAGATACTGAACCCCACATTGCTCATCAGTGAGGGCCCTGTGATGAGCTGACAACTTATCCAGGGAGTACCCTGCCCTCGCCCTGAGACAAGGCTGGGATTGGCTCCAGCAGCAACCCCCCGTGACCCCATGGAAAGGGATAAGCGGTTCGGACAATGACATGACATGACAAAATTTCAATGTGTTATTGTGACCTGAGTCTTTACCCTTAATGAGGTAACACAGATTATTTTAGCCCATAGACCATAGCCCACAGCCCCCTAACAAATGTTAGATGGGCTTTGATAATTAAGAGAATTAGCATTATGAGAATCGAGCCTGTCCAACTCAATTAACAGTTGCAAAAATGTTAAGCTGTGCCCTCCAGTGGATGACGTTTGTGAAATTTTGCTGGTTACAAGGCCAACATTTTACCTTGGGGAGAAATACTCTTGTATAGTGTCCAGTAACTCACTAAAAAAGCAAAACATTTGCACACAAAAACCCTAACAGTGTCTTACTGAAGCAACTTGTCCTTTAGTCCATGCACTTTTACACTGTAAACTTCTGGATCTCATCAATACAGTGGTCCCCAAACTTTTTTTTTTTGTTTTGGAGGCATTACTTCCCCTTAAAATGCCTTATCAGATATTTTTAGCTTCTTTAATATATGAAATATTTACATTTCCAAAGCATGTGAATAGATTTGGGTGGAAGAAAGTCAGCCATCAAGTCATCAAAATGCTATTATCCCAACTTGTGGGAAAAAAAGATGACAGATAAAAGCCATAGAAGAGAACAAGTAGCCCGAAAAGATTTGTCATGGAAAATTATAATTAAAAAATAATAAGAATAATATATTTTACACTAGAAAAAGCAAAGGATACCAGCCTTCCCATCACGATTGCTCATTCAAAATTAAAGCTCAGTGTTCATTGTTATTATGTTTAATCGCTGACTCATGCATAAGCTAGTAACACCCTACCATCTATGCTGTCATAATTCATATTTAAATATTTCTGTGAAATATTTCTTGGATCACAGGATTTTATATTGTTTGTGATCTAGATCTCTTTTCTTTTTTTGTTCTTTTTATAAATCCATCAGTCAAATCCAGCATGTTTGCCTATTGACTTTAGGCTAAACTATGAAAGCAATAAGAGTATAATATTACATTTGGTAATTAAATACCAATGTATTTTTCTTTCAAAGTTCAAGTTCTGGCAACTTACATATGAAGGTATTGTTGGTGCAAAAGGTTTGAGCACCTGTGACAGTGGAATTTGTAGTTGTGTACAGTGACTGTGTATGTGTATCAGTAAATGTGTGGTCACATACTTTATGAGTTGTGTACTTGGTAGATTTTTTTCTCTCCACAAATGCAACACAACACTTACGCATTCACAAATTCTTAATTACAGGTGCACAAATCCTATTTTAGAAGTCAGAGATTAAATAACTGACACACTCACATTTTTGCTCCACTTGTTGTAGTATATTTGGTGCAAAACATATTTGTGCACCTGTATCAGACAATGTGAACTTGTGGACAAAATTTGAATATGTGCAAATCTGGATGTGAACTTGTGCAATAAATGTTCAATGCATTTAAAATAATTTATCACAATAATATGTGTGTTCTTTTAAAACACAAATCGCTAAGTACAAGTGTGCAAATCTTCCCCAGGAGTCACAGATTGTTTCCTTCAACTACAAATCACAAATCCCGCCACTCCACTTCCTTCAACTACAAATCACGAATCACGCCCTCCACTGAGATATGTGGTGCAAAACTATCTGTGCATTCAGTCTATGGTGCAAAAGGCGGGTGCTGATCTGAGATTGACTGATTCCACAGCCAATCAGAGGAGAGGGGCTTTTTGTCCCACAGTCAATCAGAGGAGAGGATGAATTCAGCACATGTTAACTAACACCAGCAGAGACAGCATCTCTTGCTAGGTAGCAGGCTAATGATTGTTCAGCGGTGGGTGTCACTTGCACCATTTTGTAAAAGTAGACAGTTGGCAAACTTCGAGCAAACATGACAAGTTTTGTTTCTATACATTAGCTCCTGTCCTAGCAATGAGCAGTTATTACAGCGACTCCCTTTAGCTTCACCAAAGCTAGCTTTGGCTAGTGTCAAGCTTGTCGCATTCTCCCTCTCATTGCAATTAATTTTTAAGAAATCGCATCCTTTTGCCTTCACAGATAAACAACAGATTTTTGGGCCAAGAGTCAAGTAAATTAACAAGCGTCTAGCTACTCCCAAGCAGACCATATGCTTGTAGTCTAACACAAATGAACTGATACAAGGAATTCCTGCAGCTATGAAGGGGCTGACATCAGTTTGGTGGTTCCTATACTCCACTCTAGAGAAACAGTCATCTGTTCGAGAAGTGCATTCCTGCTCAGTGAATACCATTCTTCCCGCCACACGAGTAGCTCTGACTATACATCTCCCACAACTCTCATACAAAGTATGACCCTTAATACATTTGAGATATGCCCTTGTTGGCACACCACAGATGAGAGCATCAATATTGACAGTGTAGGTCTGACCTTTATAAACTATACCATTGTCTTTGAGATGTTTGTACTCGGTCAGAAAGTCTTTCAGATCGTCCTCAAGTGGACTTGGCTTACTTTTCCCACTAAACATTGCTGCAATAAAAGGGATCAAAATGGCCTCATTTCACCAGTATTGGCCAGAGTTGGACTCCACTACTTTTGAAAAGTGGGATGCCATCGATGTTTACAGTGAGGTGCATATCATTACTGTTCATCAGACTTAAGTAACAAGAGATTCCCTTTTCTAAGCTGTAATACTTGTTGTGCCCCCCACATTTAGGTTCTGTTGTGTTTTGTTGTGGTGTAGCAAGGATTGTCCAGCAATCCACAGGCAATAGGTTCCCTTGCTTTCTTAACGTGGACAGTAACCCGTTAAGTGCTCTGTGTATCACTTTGTGCTGCATGGCCCACTGTCTCAGGTCATCTTCAAGGCTGCTGTTCACTTCAGCTTCATCATCATTTGGTTCATATTCAGAGTCAGTAGACAAATAGTCCACATCAGTGTCAAAATCAAAACCATGTGATGTCTGAGGAACGCTGTCACTTGTTAAACTGTGTGGGGTCCCAGGCACACTGCAACAACTACTCTGACTCCCAGCCACAACATCGCTATTAATGTCAATGCTCTGATGTTCATCTTTGCTGTCATAACATAGAAATTCATCCATGTCTCTTTGGCATTTTCGCCATTCTCTCATTTCCATAGCCACCTGTAGACACAGATGCAGTATAAGTCAGTTTAGTCTTACAATATATTTGACTGGGTGTGTGCAAAGGAGCATGAGGTCACAATCTGTACCTTGTTTAGGTGGCTTCCAAAGGGCAGGACACCTCACCCCACTTTCAAAATAGGACCAAACACCAGCTGACAAAAGGATAAGACTGATTTAGAAACACCCAACTAAAGCTTTACAATACTTAACTCAGTACTCCATCCCAGCTAGCAGGGAATGTTCCCACAACATTGGCTAACATTCCCTACAAGTTCTTATTATGTTTTAAAAAAAAACGTCTTCATCTAATGTTCAAAGAACATTTTTAGGATGTTTATCATTTCAAATAATGTTCTTATAAAGTTAAATGTTAAGAAAGGAAGAATGTTTTAGTGCAACATTCTGAAGATGTTTTGGTGATGTTGTTGAAGTAACAGATTATAGAATGTTCTTCTATAAAACATTCCATAATGTTACAAAATAGCAAAGGAAGGACATTCTTACGGCAACATCTAGAAAATGTTTTTGGCATGTTTTTAAGGACTCAGCTGTAACATTCTTGGGATGTTTTGGGTATGTGGGTGAGGTAACATATTATAGAATGTTCTTCTATAAACATTCCAATGATTTTAAATGACACAAAGGAAGAACATTCTGTAAGCAACCCTTGGAAAATGTTTTTGGGATGTTATTAAGGCCTCAGTTCACAAAACATGTTTTCTACAACATTCCTGTAATGTGATATGTTAACAAAGAACATTTTGTCTGCAACATTCTGAGAATGTATGGTGATTTTGTTCAGTTAACAGATTATAGAACATTCTTTAAAACATTCCCACAATGTTAGATGATAACAAAGGAAAAATATTCTCAAAACATCACTCTGTTTTCAGAGTTCGGCATGTCTTTAAGGCCTCCAATTACATAAAGTTTTTTAATGAAACATTCCCACAATGTTACACAATATCAACGGAAGAACATTGTCAAAGCAACATGCAGAAAATGTTTTCGGGATATTATTAAAGCCTCAGATTTAAGCACATTTTTTATAAAACATTCCCATGATGTTATGTGATAATAAAGGAAAAACATTCTCAAAGCAACATACAGAAACATCTCAGATCACAGAAAAGAACATTCTAAAACGTTCCTGAAATATGATATGTTAACAAAGGAAGGATGTTTCAGGTGTAAGATTCTTGGGATTTTTTGGGGATATTACTAAGGCCTCAAATTGCAGAACCTTTTTTTTTTAATATATAATGTGTCTGTATTGTGATATGTTCACAGAGGGATAACATTCTCACTGCAACACTCTGAGGATGTTTGTGGCACATTGTTATATAAATAATTCCCACAATATTTCCTGATCACAAAGTAATAACATTCTCACTGCAACATTCAGAAAATCTTTTATGGATTTTATTAAGGCTTCAGATTACAGAATGCTTTTTTTTTTTTATTTTTTTTTTAAAATAATACGTTTCTGTAATGTGATATGTTAACAAAGGGAGAACATTCTCAAAGCAACATTTGGAACATGTTTTGGGGATGTTTTTAGGGCCTTAGATAACAGATGACAGAACTTCTTTTTATAAAATGTTATAAACCCATGCCAGCTCAAGGGAAGCAGGCTAAGTTACCTCAGAAAAGCCAATGCAAGCCAAGACACAGCCAAACCCACGAAAATGACGTCACTAATCCATCCATACTCCCAGCCGTCTCAGGGCTGATAAATAAACTAGGTTGACGTTTGCAAATTACTTTATCAGCTACAAAGCAACTAATGCCAGATCCATGCTGTCTGGCCACTGGCTGCTTGCTCCTGTGCAAGGTTGCTGTCTGCAGTTGCCCTAATGGCCATCAGTGTCATTCTGATTCTTACACATAGGCCTGAAATTGGTGACAACATCAAAGTGTAATGGATGGATGAATGGATTCTAACTTGTGACAATCACAAGCAATCACGTTCAGTGAGTCAAAGATATTCAGGTAAAATCAAACAAATCATTTTATAGCTCAATATCACAAATCACGATATTACCTCAAGGGACTTTATAATATATATTCTACAACACAGGCTACATGGGACAGATTTCCTACAGGGTGAGCAATGGAGGAAACCTAGGGAAGAGCAACAGAGTTGAATCCCTCTCCTGGGATTGAAAGACATGTAATATTGCATGTAAAATGCCAGTATGGACAATCTAGATGACAAAATTAGAGATACATTCATGACAATGTCAGATCAACTCAAGTGTTTACAGTATTTTTTTACATTATTGTTGTAGCCAAAAAGTTAAGTTTAAAGTTTAGGTTTAAAGTGCATGTCTGTGGGCTTTGGCAGTTTTTGTTGATTTTTTATTTATTTTTTGGTTCCAGCAGAATGTCTAGTGGAGAAAGTGCAATTGAAAAAACGTAACCCTAACCCTTTGTTTATTTAAAAGAATATAAATAAATAATTCTGTTGAAAGACTTTTGATTATTGATGTTATCAAACTTTTACATGTGTTAATAGTCCAATTCCAATAGTTAAGGAAATGATCAGTGATCCTAATGAGGACATTTTTGTCTTAAGATGAAGTGGGAATGTTGTTACAGTGTTTTAATGTTTAAATATTTTAATGAAAAGTTACTGTAAAACATTTATAGATTTTTTTTCAAAGCATGTTATCCAACTCTAAAATAGTATCATTCCAGGAACATTAAAAAATGTTTTAAGAACATTTGGGCATAATGATCTAACAGGGCTTTTAGTAAACATCTTAAGGAGGTTATCACTCAACATGATTGTAATGTTAGAGGACATTATCCTCAAACATTCTGGGAACTGGAAGAAAACTTCCCGCTGAGACTGTTTTCAAGAACATTAGGGCATAACGCTCAAGCAATGTTGACACTGAACATTTAAGGAGGTTATCACAAAATATTTTTTGAATGTTTTTAGATAACGTTATCCTCGAACATTCTGGGAACTTAACAAAAACTTGCTGACAACATTACAAGAACATTCTGGGTAACATTCTCAGAACGTTTTTAGAACAATACATTGCTAGCTGGGTAGAAGCCTTGTAACTAGTATTTCTCAACTGAAATGAGTTGAAATGTTTGCAATAAAGATAAGGAAAAAAACAGTCGGGATTGGATTGTGATTTATTATTAACCTGACTGTAGTTTCGTGTCCAGAATGTAGGAACCTGTTTTCTTGTACCAGCTAATTTTACTGTTGCTTCATTTGGCTTGGCAGCAGGTTTTTAAGTGGAAATGTATAATGCCTTTGTATGCATTTCCAGTTGCCATCAGCTGGTGAGAAAATCAAATGAAGCTATGGGAAAATGAACTGGAACAGCATGCCACCCTCTGAAATGGGACTACACTTATGCATAGAAACTAGATGCAGTACAGTATAAAAAACAATGTCTAAAATGAGTTCTAATTTGACGTAGAAAAGATGTCCACAAAGACCATATTTGGACTAGAAATAGTTCCTGTACGGAGGTATTGTGGACGTCATGAATGGACATTAATTATAATGAACTGTGCATATATTGTGAATGGGATACTGGTGAAATATTTTTGCACCCCAGGAAATGCATCACACAGCACTTATTTCAGACAATGTAGAACAGAACTACATTTTTATTGCAGATTATCTACATTTTACTCACCAACTCTAAAATTATTTACACTTCTCCCTGAAAATGTATATCCTTAACTAGTTTCTTAAAGCTTCTCTTTCTAAAGTTTATAAATAAATGAAGATCTATGTAATTCTATGTGAAGACAGGGGGTCCTTGCACTCTCAATTGACCAGCCACCACTGGCTAGCAGTAAGTTTAACAACAAATGTCTAATCCGTGACTAGACTCAATGTGAGTAAATTATATGCCCTGGTAACAACGTATAAACTGCTCAGATGCGTTCACTTCATGGCCTATAGACATGTATTTCCAAGGTATGTAATATATTGAAAATAGATTTTTTCATGAAAAGTTTTGAAATAGCATAACATATATCATTTGGCAGCTGTCTGAATGGACAGACTGATTATACCCCCAACATACACTTCACATTACACACACACGCACACCCACACAGCCAAACAGCCAGGTTCATTCTGGAGTACAAGATAGAAATGTATGGAGCACTAGATAGACTGATCAGCAGTATAACTCCACTCACACACATCTGTAATTTCCATGACCACTGAACCCTTGCTGACAAGCTGTCAGTGAAGCAGGAGAAAGACATCTTACAATCCACTAGTGTGTAGATTGTACTCTAACGGACTCTGTGTACGTGAGCACTTCAACAAAACGTGACTCCTTTTCAAAGCTCAATTGTACTGTAGGTGTAAAGCTGCAAATGTATTCAGTGAAACAGCAACACGTACTATAATTGCATAAAAAGCAGGAGGGTTGAAGTTCGATTGCTGCATGTAAAACTGCAAAGTGCGTATTGTCTTTTTTTCCACTTTGCTTCCTGCTGAATGTTTCATCACCTCTGGGAAAAAAAACTGCATTTTCTTGGAAATTAAACTGTATTCTTCCATTCATCCATGTCTGCTCTCTCTCCTGCTAACTTTACCTCTTATTCCGTAAACAGAGGAGTATCTTCATAGTTTAGTGCTGAAGGTAAGCCATCACAAAATAAACTTGATGTTTTGTGGCCCAGTATATTGAAGCTACCCTAGACGACTTAGAAGCAAGAGGTAACTCATGAAAACTTGACTTCATTGTTCAGAAAGCATGTAAGGTATCATCGCTTTACTTACTTTCACTCTATTTGTCCAGATTCAGCAGGACCAAAATATCAAAAGACTGCTTCTTTGCATTGATGAAATCAAGCCAGTTGAGATAATTTTAAGTTATTTGGGGTCCCAGCACTTAAGAATCCACTTGGAGGACGTTGTGCATGTAGTTCATGAAATGGGTGTTTAGACTGCTCTGCTTCTAGCACTGCTTCTACCAGACTATGACCAGTATAAGTTATTCAGAACTCTTCCTACCCTGCCGCCTGCTATGTACCCAGCTCTAGCTTCTGCTTACATTTAAGGCACTGATGCTTGTGGTTGAGGGTAGGACCTATCAATCCCAGTGAGGGAGACAAAATCAGTACGCAGCCTGAGATCAAATTCTTCTGAGGCTTACCTCGCGCAAGATGGTTGAGGAGTGATAACCGAGGGTTACATTCTTTCTCTACCCTTACAAAAACGAATTATCTTTGTGAAAAATAGCCACACTCTATCTGCACTATCTTACATTTCATCATTGTTTTATGAATTCTGAGTATTCATAGCAATATCATGAGCATGTTGGGCAGAATGTGTACACTCAGACACTGTAGCCAATGCAGTCCAGTCATCTGCAGTAGTAGTAATTGTAAGTAGAGCATGATTCAATTCCTGCTGCATGTCTTAGTGTCCTTAAGCAGTGTTATGCCTGAACACGTCCAGCAAACAATTTTTCATTAACTTGTTCATATTCTGGGTGAACGTGAACTGAATGTACGTATGTATTTCTGTCTGATGAACGTTATTGTGAACGCGCTCATTCTGGCATTCATGAATGGCGCGTTCTCACAGTTTAACTTCGTTCAAGAGGCTGCCAGATTTCCATACAGCCTTCCAGGCGAAAACTCGGCTAAAACACACCGTAAACAAGCCGCCGCATGTGTCATCAACATGCTAAGCATGGAGACAAAAGCAAATGAAGGCAGCAGCACTACCTCAGACTCTGCCTCCACCATTAATACAACATGATGATATGATTACTAAAAAACAATTTTATGAAAAGGTCAGTGATGATCCAGGTGGGAAATCTGACCTTTTTGTGTACACTTTATCTGCACGGTTTCAAGAAGCAACTCCTTACATCAACAACATCGACAGCAAACCTGAAACGGCACATTGAACTAAAGCACCCGGGTAGCTTTTCAAGGTATGTGCAAGTGAATAAAAAAAATCAAAAGACACGGCAATGGCGAGCCAAAACAGGTCCTCTACCACCCAAATCACATTAACGACGTACAGTAGCACCTTCGCTGTCTTCATCTCCCAGCAACAGCTGGACACCATGGTTTTGCAGTATTTTGGCAGCGACCTGCAGTTTCAGTGTTAAAACTGATTAAATAATTCTATATGGGCTGTGGCAATCAATTTGAAAAATAATAGCTTGCGTCAATATATTGGACTAGTTCATTTTTGGAACTGTGAACTTGGTTCAGAATTATTGAATTATGAACTTTGAACTAGTTCATGTAGAAAGTGAACTTTCCCAACACTATGTCCTTAAGCAAGATACTGAACCTAAACTGCTCCTGATGAGCAGGTCAGCACCTTGCATGGCACCCTCTGCAATCAGTGTGTGTGTGTGTGTGTGTGTGTGTATGTGTGAGTCTGTGTGTGTGTGTGTGTGTGTGTGTGTGTGTGTGTGTGTGTGAATGGGTGAATGTGACAAGTATTGTGAAGCTCTGAAGGGAATAGTGATTTGTGCTTTTGAACATAACCAACATCAGTCAGTGAGACAGTAATGTTTACTTTATCTGACTTTTATGGCGTATTCCACTGGAACACAACAAATCAACCTTTAGTTCAAAGTTAGCCTGTCTAAACATGACTATTATCAGTTTAATGTTGAGGGCACAGAAACTCTTTACAATCCTATTGACACTCATGGAAACAGCCACACAGTATATTAAGAGAGAATGCAAAATACATCCATCCAGGGTCATAGATGGCTGCATCATTTTCTTCCAAAAACCGTAAAACTGCACCTTGAAGCAGAAGTATTCTCATCTCTTCTTTACTTGATCTATGAATTTGCTTTTGGCCATATCCAGAATAAGTCACAGTTCGCCCATGACCTATAATGCAAGTAAGTGTGAAAACCTGCAACAATGCTTGCTTTGGATAAGCCAAAATAACAAATAAATGGCTTACATTATGAAGCTCCTTGAAACATGGAAATGCATCCAGGATCTTTGTTGCCCTGTCCTCTTCTTTCAGGGCATTACTGTCAATGAAAGATTCTTGCTTGAATAGCCAGGACAAGGATTTGGGAGACGGCAGCTTGGTTGGGTTTTGGTTTTGTGTACATCCCCTGCAGAGTCTTGTAATGTCTGGCCTGTGTAGTTTCTAGGCTCTCTTCCTCAAAGGTGTCCGTGTGTAGTTTGAAGATAAAAGAATTCTGTGGAGGCAAGCCTGGGTGGAATGATAGAGCAATCTTTATTGAAACAGGTCTTCAAGCCAGCATCTGAATTCAGAGTGCGGCGCCCTCTGGAGCTCTCAAATCTGTGGCGAAGGTAATGCCAAATGGCTTCGCCCTCTGCTCTATCAGAGATCCTATCAAAACCTCGATATCAGGAGATGTACCAAAATGCCACCTCCTTCTCTGTTCGTATGATCCCTTTTAAATTCCCTTGGGCTACTTAATTGGTCACTGTTGTGGGTTGAGGGTTCATCTGTCCAGTCGACTAAAAAAGGAGCTGGCCTATCTCTCTGCTCATCTCCCATAGATGACTAAATCTGTTAGTGTCAGTCCTTGGGTCTTGTACTCTAAAATTACCTAAATGACCCCTCTATCCTTTTCTGGAGATGTATGTGTTTAGATATCTTCCTCCATCTGACATAGGAGTCAGACTCTGTTTTAGTCCCTATAGTGCCATTGTCTCCTTCTAACCTTTTACCCACACACAACTGAATGCTGACTCCAAGGTCCCTTGGAGCTGTGAGCTGTCTGCATCCCCTAATTCACACAAGGACGAACAGGTTGAATTTAAACTGAGTTGAATTAAAGGCCAGGATGTGTTGCCATCCAGAAACCTCACCCGTATTATCAAACTATCCCCATCCACGTATATATGTGTATATTGTACATATATACACACGCATATGTATGTGTGTGTGATTTATATATATATATATATATATATATATATATATATATATATATATATATATATATATATATATATATATATATAGAGAGTATATATGAGTATATATTTTTATATTCACAAAACTTTAATCTAACTAAACTAACTATTGTTTTCATGTTTCGAAATCATGTTAAACCTTCCCAAAACTTCACCATCTTATAATCACTTATCATTCAAAAGGAATTAAAACATGATTAAGGCATAAGACAATAACGTATACAACATAAAAAGATAAACTATACAATGTACAGTAGGACCAAGGACATATATTCCTTTTAGTTCTATCTTAACAAAACATATCAGACATTTAACTGGTAAATAACACAAGTATTACACACAAAGGAATGATCTGGAAATCTGTCCCGATCACCAAGGGGAGGGGGCTGGTTTCTCCCAAACTTCAAACTCATTAAGTAATAAACTTCATTTTGGCTTGACAATAACATGAGAAAGATCTCGATTGTATGACTTCTTAGGCTATTTAGGAATCTGCTAAAATTAAGATGAAATTGTAGTTTAATAGTTATTCAGAATGTATTGGAATTTGGATGAGTATAGAGACTGCAGTAAGATTGGAATATCACAGGACCAGGACCATGGTTTGACTCGTGAGGGGGGGTGACTGGATCATCTTTACTCAACCAGCTTCTTCTTCCCTGTTTTCTGATGTGGAGAGAGAGAAGACTCGTGCTTGACCTCTTTTGGCCTGAGGAAAAAGGAGTTCATCTTCTTTGGAGGGGGGGAAGAAGCAAATATTCAAACAAATAGACTTTGTTAGTTAAGTTAATCTTGTCTTGTGGTTGCGAGGTCAGAGGTCAGAGGATGGGGAAAGGAAGCCGACCCTTGTGATGAAGACAAAAGGGCATGTGTTCCTACATTTTTAATATCATGGGGATTGAACGCACAGTTAATAAGTTGTATATAAAGTGTATTTTTAAAAAGTATTCAAGCTAAAAGTAATTTGATAAATGTGTGTACTTAAAGTAGTTAAAAGCTAATCAAATTTGTGAGGTTAAAATCATCATTACATAGTGCTTTAAAATGTATTTAATTTGTTTTGGGTGTTTCAAGTATGAGTATTTTTCACTTGTTTTTAAGATTAAATTCTAGTACTAGTACTAGAATTAAGTATTTGATTTTGGGATGTTGATCCATTATCGTTTCTTGGGTTACATTTTCTTGACCTTCTATTTGTGTTTGTTTCAAGTCCGTGTAAAGCAAATTCAGCCATTCTCTGGGCGGGTCAGAAAATCATGCAAATCATGGCCGTGTTACGTGAACTTACCGGTAGGCTACAGCTACAGCTGGCTACGGAAGCTGTTTGTGGCAGCTCTTGTAAGTTGAAATCAAGACAAACACATCACGAGAAAACAACCTTTGTTATATCTAGATAAGATAAATCGTTGTCTCAAGATAATTTATTACTACACTTATTATATTCACCATTTTATATAATTCTTTATATATTGTCTATTCTGTAAATAACCCACAAGTTTCATAAACGTATGACATTATATATGAAAGTCAATCATCTCAGTCAGTTTGCATTCAGTATCTCAGTCCATTTGTGGAATTCAGATAACGTGCCAAATCACGGATCAATTTCATTCAGTTATACCATTATCTGGTCAGTTTACAACAGCAAATTAGACAGAGAAAACTAGACATACACATACATCATGCACTCAAGCTTAAAGTTAGCTTACCATGCATTCACTGAAAAGTTGAGGGTGGTGGTCACGTCAGATGGATGTGTTGCCACCCCTTGCAATAACGTTCTTCTCGCAGCTCCTGCAGCTAGAGCTGCCATCCTCGACCAGCTGTCACCGAGCATTCTTATAATAACCAAAATACGTCCAGACTTCAGATTTGGTTTCTTTGAAGGCGGAAAAATGCCTTGAGGTAATCAGACACACCTGCCTTCAATCAACACCTAACACAGCCATTGGCTCACAACATTGTAAGATCCTCTACCCTACACACTGTCAGACTTGGGACAAAAGACAGGACTCAGATGCAGATTGACAGAAGTAAAATCAAGTTTTATTTTTCTGATTCGCAACTCTTCAGAAGAGATGATGAATGAGAAGCTATGAAACTCTATGGTGACAGACAAGACGAACAAACACAAAACACACAGAAACATAAGACGCTCCCGAAGGAGGAAAACCTACACTACTCTTAATATCTGAAATATGAAAATTACAAAAGAAAAGTCACTCCGCAGAGGATGGCACAAGGCTATGAAAAATAAACTATTCTATCAATATCAAAATTTACAACAAAAGCTGCTCCCGAGGCAGGAAAAGAAACAACTATAAAACAGGCTAAACTGAAACTCAAAATCCTAACCGGAAAATTTACAAAATCAAAATCACTCTCTCAAGAGGACAAATACAGAAAAACAAAACAAGACAATACTTTTCAGGACTGTGAGACAAGGCTTTGGTACACGACGAGACGACGAAATACTTAGGCGACGCAGACAGGGGAAGACAAAGACTTTATACACATGGGGGAGGGAGACACAGGTGCAAACAATCAGGGATTAGGGATGACGTCAGACCAGGAACACAGGAGGAACGGCAGGTGATCTGAAACGACAGGGAAGTTACTTTCAAAATAAAACATGAATCCACAAGACAGATCCCAAAGACAAGACAACCTCACCGCAACGTGACGCACACACAAAACCACTCCCCCCTAGCGCCCAATACTGTGAAGTTAAGAACAGTGTGAATGATACAGGTCTACCCTGTTATAGTTATCACATTGTATTGTTCCCAAAACAGAGTAATCATCCACAGTCTCCTTACTGTCTCCAGTAAGGAGAGTAAGGAGCCACCACTGGAATATTCCTTCATCAGGTAAGGCAGCAGAGAGGAGGCTGGGTAAAATTGGTATCCTCATCGTCCATAATCTGCTTTTTCAGAGCAGGGATCTTGCCAGTCTTCAAGTATGAGCTTAGCTTTGAATTAGCAAAAACTCATGCATCATGTACACTCACAGGCCACTTTATTATGACATCCATGAATTTGAACTTGTAATCACAGACAGCCTGTACATTAAGGGAATGCTTGCCTTTCCTGTTGATGTAGTCAATGGAGTTGGTAGATGGCTGCTTTATTTTGACGTGGGTGCCGTTGACTGCTCCCAAAACACAGTGGCATGCATGAGCACAATGGAAGCCCAAAAGCAGATCCTTGCTCTGTAAAAGGCAGCTTAATGTATTTTTCGACCCTGAGACCAGGTTTCAAAAAAGTGCGTTTACAGGCGCTGCGTTTATAGGATCCATGTGGACGATCGGCCAAAACGATGCAAAACATGTGCGTTTACACACAAAAGAATTTCCATGTGGATGGCCCCTGAGAGTCTGGTTTCCTTTGCCCTAAGATGGTTTTAAGGCTTTTCCAGAATCCACTGAGGTTTCTCTGCTGCAGCTGGTCCTCCATCTTCCTCCTGTAGCTGTCTTCGGACACGGCCAAAGACAGTGAAAAAAGCAGTATTAACACCAGGGTGACAAAACAAGTCTGGTCTCCAGGCAGCGCCATGTTTAATCTGAAGACATGATCAGTGTTACTCACTTCACCTGTCAGTGTTCATAATGTTATGTCTGTTACAGTCTATGTATACAGCTGCGAGATGTGAACCCTTTGGAATTACCTGAATTTCTACATAAATTGGTCATCAAACGTGTTCTGATCTTCATCTAAATCACTGCAATAGAAATGCACAGTATGCTTAAGCTAATACCACACAGACAATTATATGTTTTCCTGTTTTTATTGAACACAACATGTAAACATTCACAGTGCATGGTGGAACAAGTATGTGAACTCCTAAGCTAATGACTTTTCCAAGAGCTAATTGGAGTCAGGAGTCAGCCAACCTGGAGTACAATCAATGAGATGGGATTGGAGGTGTCGGTTAAAGCTGCGCTGCCCTATAAAACACACACACTAGTTTTGAGTTTGCTATTCTCAAGAAGCACTGCCTGATGTGATCCATGCCTCACACAAAAGGGCTCTCAGAAGACCTACAATTAAGAATTGTTGACTTGCTTGAAGCTTGAAAGGGTAACAAAAGTATCTCTAAAATCCTTGATTTTCATCAGTCCATAGTAAGACAAACAGTCTAGGATTCTTCTTCATCTCATTGAGCATTCCATTTATAGACAGTCAGCTAAAGGCTTACAAAAATCTCTGGCACACGCTAACATCACTGTTGAAGAGTTTACGATACATAAAACACTAAACAAGGATGGAGTTTATGGGAGGACACCACAGAGGAAGACACTGCTGTCAAAAATAAACACTGATGCACATTAGAAGTTTGCAAAATAAAGGCACAGCACACTAACATCAAAACCTCATCCCAACTGTGAAGTATGGTGGAGGGGGCATCATGGTTTGGGGCTGCTTTGTTGTCTCAGGTTCTGGACAGATTGCTATCATCAACGGAAAATTAATTCCTAAGTTTATCAAGACATTTTATAGGAAAACAGAAGACCATCTGTCCACCAGTTGAAGCTCAACAGAAGATGGGTGATGCAACAGGACAATGACCCAAGCCACAGAGGTAAATCAGAAACAGAATACTTCTGGAGGGGCCCAGTCAGAGTTGTGACCTCAACCCAATTGAGATGCTGTGCATGACCTCAAGAGAGACCCAGTCACACCAGATATCTCAAGAATATTGCCGAGCTGAAACAGTTTTTTAAAGAGGAATGGTCCAAAATTCCTCCTGACCATTGTGCAGGTCTGATCTGCTTTTTTCACTCTGCACTGTGAATGTTTGCATGTTGTGTTCACTTAAAACATTAAAGCATATAATTGTGTGTGTGTGGTATTAGTTTAAGCAGACTGTGTTTGTCTATTCTTGAGGTTTAGGTGAAGATCAGAACACATTTTATAACAAATTTATGCAGAAATTGAGGTAATTCCAAAGGGTTCACATACCTTTTCTTGCAACAGTATAAAATTGGTGTACATACTCACACAATTGCTATGTCCCAATTCAGGGTCTGCACACTTCAAGGACCTGCCCTTTGCGGCCCCCCTCCCAGAAGGAAAGTCCTTCGATGCGCCCTGCAGGCCGCGTCAACCGTTGTTAAATGGGACAGTCTAGCCTTCGGAGCATTTCCTGGTTGCATCACCAGATGTTCCCGCTTCTATCTGTATGTCACTGTTCATGCAGCCCAGGTCTGCAAAAGAGACAAGAGTAAAGTTTGACTGTCAAATATGTTTGAGCTACAGGAATTCATTTCCTTTTTAATCCTCCTGCTTGTGGAGGAAGAGGAGAAGTGGCTGGTTTATCTCAGGCTGAGAGGACCATGGACACAAAATGTATATCATTACTATCATTATTAGCTGTAATTTTGTAAATAGTAGTAAATGTTAAGACGTTGATAATAAAATAAAACATTCAATCCCTTGTTGTCCCTGAAAAGTAGCACTTGATGCTGTTTGCTGTTATAAATTCTACTTAAGTTGTAAATACTAAATGGAATGGACAATGTGTATCAATAGAGCAATATTTTATTTAATGAATTATATAAAATGAACAATTATGCAGAAATAATTTAAAAAGAACTCATACATTAACTAAATAACAACAGAAATAATGTAAGGATTGTCCTCTGGAGCAGAGAGGAGCCTCTTCATCCTCCCTCCTCTTCCTCCTTGGCCCTGGCTGGCTCTCCTCCTCATCGTCGTCATCTTCATCCTCCTGGTCACTTGGCCCTTGTGTGTCCTCAGGGATGGAGGCAGTTAGGATGAGGGGGCAGTGGAAGGCCTCTGTCCTAACACCTCATCCATGAGAATGATCTTAAGGCAGTGGAAATCAATCACGTCAGCAATTTTCAGCAAATTATTTATTAACTTGCATGGGTAAAACAAATGTATTTTAGTTTCCACATCATCATTCAAACCTGCAGCTACTTTGTTCTGGTTCTTTAAATGGACCCACTTGCTTCTGGCCTGCTGGGCTCAACCTTCCCCCTGCAGGTCCATTGTTTCCAGAACTGCTCTGAACACAGAGAGAAGCAAGAGAAAAGGTCAACACAAGATCACATTAACACAGGGATGCTGATTTGTGACATCAGGGCAGACACATGGGCTATTTATTATGTACTATTTATCTATTACTGCCATACTTCCATCCAGCCGCGGTGGAATGGCTTAGAAATGATTGGCCATAATTCTGACACCCTTTGCCCTATTATCACATAACTTGGTGGGTAGATTCACAACTGTACTGGAAATCTGCCTACCAAAGTATGTTGAGCTCAACCAATAGGGGGCACTATAAATGCTACACATGTGTATCTCAAAGACCATCAGATGGAATTTCACCAAATTTGGTATGCATGCTGTAGGGGTGTAAACTTCGAAAGGCTTTCCCTGCAAAGCCATAAGTGCTACTGACATGAAATTTTTCATACATGGCCTCCTGATAGTCCTCTACAAAAAAGCCTTAGCACCATAAAAAGCCGCTATTACAGATTTTTTGTTAACACGGTGGCCAATGTCATCAACTGCGGGGGATGAGGATCAGGGTGGCTGGTTTGGGGCGAAAGAGGTCAGAACCCGCAGATTGCTGCTTGCAGCTATATTTTTGTTTTGTTTTGATGAGTAGAACCCCACTACATCATGCAATGGCAGTATTACTACTTCTGCCAAATTGAGCATAGCATTAGTTCAGGCAGTGATGAAGTCAAGCTCAGCTCACAATCCAGCTACATTAGCTGATGGAAACTGATCTCACGGCAGCCCGCATCAGGTGATGGATTAGCTGGTCCACCAGCTGATTCCCCTCTAAGCATCCAATTGCCAAATCTCACACCTTAGGGCACCTTATTTTAGCAGGTTTAGCCTGCCTACCCTTGCTGCTTCCTCCTCAGGCCATTTTGCAACCTGCCTCTGCCCCAGCTCCTCCTTTTCATGCTGTGTCGGACTAATCAATGTAATAGATGCCTGCTCTGTCCTGTTCCCAAGCAAGGGTCTTTGCTGCTGCTAACTCAGCCAAATATATATTATTGCAGTGGGAAGAAGATGTCTTTGACTAAAAGTGGTCCTGATGGAATTACATTGTGGTGCTCACCTATAAAGTTTATTATGCTAAACAAAATGTGTCATACATAATGTGTTTCTCACATTATTATGATAGATTACATAGATTATGTAATAATCCAAAATCCATTTAAAGAATCACTCAGTATCAAGTGAACCAGAGCTATGCTAACTTCTGGGATAGCCTACAAAAATATGTCATCCCTACAGCACTCGTTAAAGATGCCTGCAGATATACACTGAACTACCAGTGTAATGGGATCACAATCTAGGACAATCCAGCAAATCCTACCATACAAAGCTTGTAGAATTGCATTTTTGGTGACATTATGACAGATATTAATTGTGTGACCAGAAGCCTTACTGCTATGAGAAATGTCATAACACTGTAAATTTCAAAAAGCCAAAACTATTGCACGTGCTAAGATGATAGCAAAAGCTTCAAAATAATTAGAAAACAGACTGAAGGGGGGAGAGAGGTAGCAGCTGGGGGTTTGTGGATCCTGCTATGGACAATAGTTTGAGCCTTTAGTTTTGTGTGTGTGTGTGTGTCTGTGTGTGTGTGTGTGTGTGTGTGTGTGCGTGTGTGCGTGTGTGTGTATCAAATGCCACCAGCATTCTCTAATCCACAGGGACACAACTTGGCACCCACTGGAACCTTCTCTCACTGTGACAGTTTCAGCTCACTGATTCACTAGGGGTGTGTGTGCAAATCTATGTGTGCATGGGCCTGCCTACATATGTATGTGTTATTGTGTCCATAACGACTCTCTTCTCTCTCTTCTCCCTTCACAGCCAGACTATTGTCTCTTCTCTGTTTGAGGGATTCAATATGAGCGGTTCACCAGCCCACTATGCTCATTACACACACACACATACACACACAAATAGAGCACAGACAACCCCAGGGATTGTCTTTGTCAAGTCAGTTTCCACTGCCTCTTTTTGTTCATTCTCCTTCCCCACATCTGTTCACAGCATCTTCTTTCTTTTCTCTTCCCCTCTCTCACTCGCTCCCTTCTCTCTTTTTTTTCTTTCTGCCTACTTTCTTTTTCTCATCCTTTTCCACAAAGTGGCTGAGGACAGAAAAGGTCATTGACCAACAGTTTTATGCTCTCCTCTGTCTGCCACCTGCTCTCCCTGGACTTTTTTTCCAACAAAGGTTGATGAAGGCTGGATAATGTGTGTGTGGCGTACACAGTTGGTGTGTGCACTGTTTAGAGTGCTGTGCTTTAATGAGAAGATCACAATTCATATGTTTTGCTTACCAACAGGAGAGCAGTCAATGAAAAGGACAACGAGCCTGATAAGTGCAGATTAAAAATCTCTTTTCCTTCATCATTTTAATGTGTTCAGTGAAGAGATGCCAACCAACTGGTCATGTTGAATGGACATTATCAAAAAAAAGTATTAAAATTGAATCAAAACTGTCTAATAAATTGTCGTATTTGTCCAGATTTTTTGGCACCGATTTGTAGTCAATGGGTCTTCTGATAATGGAAGCTAAAGCTGCAGAAAAAGTGAAATTGTTTTCTGTTCAATTATGCACGTAAAATAACTAAACTACAGGTTAGCAATCAAAATACGTGTGCTTCATGAAAGGGAATTAGGTATGAGTTGCAACAGTATCGGTTAGTATTGTTTTCACCTTTGAGTCTGTGTGTGCATACATGTGTGGCATTATTTCAAAACGTGGTCCTGGGGTCATCTTCTGTATAAAAAAAAAAAAAAAAACAACAACAACAAAAACCAAACGGCTTTGAATATGCTGAAGTCTGTTTGTGGATGATAATAATTATTACAATAGTAGTAATACATTTTATAACAGCATTAAAAACTGTTTTTTTTTTAACAAACAAAGCAAATTAGGATACTCTTGAAGATAATAATAATGATACTACTACTACTACTACTAATAATAATAATAATAATAATAATAATAATGATAATAATAACTTTATTTGTATAGCACTTTTTAAAAACATGGGACAATAAAATGAATAAAATAAGAATAGATGCATGAAATAGTTAAAATAACAGAGGTAATGATACAAATTATTAAAGTAGGTTATATAATAGAGATGAAATAAATAAAGTAGGTGAAATAACAGAAATGTAATACATAAAATAAATAAAATGAGTAGCACATAACTCAAATACAGTTGGGGTAAAAATAAATATAGAATGACCACATCACATAAAGGCAAGTCTATAAAAATGGCTTTTAAGAAGTGATTTAAAATAATTTATACAACAGTTAGTTCTGACTATGCAATTTGATTGGACAAGAGGCATTCCAAGTGTGTTGATATAGAGTACAACCGCACTGGGATTTTTATAGACATATCACTCCGCTGTGCAGGCGTTCTAATTACCGTTAATTGACATTACATCAGTTGCCAACTTGTCTTGGATTGTGGCAAACTGCATCGCAAAGATCGACATATTTCCACAAATTACATTTGATTAAAATGATGAATGGTCAGACTCAGAGGAGGGTGAAGGGAAGGAGAGAGGCAAGGATACATCAGCGCAAACCAGGTGTGTTGGTTAGACTCAGCTGACTTAGAGAAGAGCAAAAATGAAGCCAACACTGCCGTACAGAAAGTGTCTGATGCGGGACTTGAGGCAAGGGAGATCATGGCAGTGACTGGGCATAGGTGAGATGCTTTTGATTCATAGATACTGTGTCGCAGTCCGAACATAAAATACATATCCAAACAAAAACTTGTTGCGCAGGTCTGAAAACTCGCTAAAACTTACTGGAAACAATGGAGCAATGTGCTGTCTGATCAAGCTGTTAATTCATCAGAAACACACATCATGTCACAGAAGTGACTGTCGCTGGACTCTCGTTTTAGTGGTTGCATAATAATTGGAAACATTCAGATAAATGTAAATGACACAAGTAGCGGTAATATGCAGACACAGTAGCGGTCTTTAGGAAATGTTTATGTGTTGCCTGGCAACAGTCTAGTCTCCCTTCCAGTTACAGAACTATTTGTGTTGGTGGAGCCAAATAAATAATTAATTATATAAACAAATCTTAATCTCTTGTGGTTTTCTACTGTTAACTAATAAAATGTGCTTGTAGAATTGTTGGCCTGCGGCCTCGTGCCTACGACCGAATCACACCAGTGCTGTTATACAGTACAACCGCATCGTGTGATATTGCTTAATTACCAATCCTGCAAGCCTTATCTGCTCAGGCAGGGCATTCCAAAGTCGAGGGGCCCTTATGGCAAAAGCACGGTCCCCTTTAGTTTTTAGACTCAACTTTGGAATGGATCCAGACCTGAGCTTGCTTTAACAGTGATCAGTAAAATCTTAAAATCAATTCTAAAACAGACAGGGAGCCAATGGAGGGAAGCTAATATTGGAGTGATGTGCTGACATCTGTTAAAACCAGCTGGAAGCATAGCTGCTGAATTCTGTACCAGTTAGAGGGGAGAGAGAGTTTTTTGATTTATGCCAGAGAGAAGGGAGTTGCAATAATCTAGTCTGGAAAAGATGAATTTGTGTGTGAGCATGTGTTTTATTCTACAGACAGAGCGTGGTTGAAAGTAGCAGGAATGGAGTCAAAAAGTGCACCTAGGTTTCTTGCAGTGGGTTTCATGTTGACGGAGAGGGGACCAAGGGCTTGCTGATGATGACTAATATTGTTGGGGGGGTGCACAATATGATGTCTGTTGTGTTGTTAAGCTGTAAGAAATTTTGGGCCATCTATAGCAAATAGCTTCCAGGGTCACCGGGCCTCAGCGGAAGGTATGTTTGTGTGTCGTCTGCATAGCAATGGAACGATACATCATGGTTTTTTAATAATCTGACCAAGTGGGAGCATATAAATGGAAAATAAAATCAGACCTAAAATAGAACATTGCGGTACACCACAGGTAATTCGAGTGACCAAGAAGGTTCTGTCTAAAAGGTAAGAATAAAACCAATTAGAAGCAGTATCCTTGATGCCAACCCAGGTTTTCAGGCAGTCCAATAAAATGGCATGATCAACAGTGTCGAACACTGCACTCAAATCTAAAAGGATTAAAATTGTGCTATTTCGCTTATCTACTGCTCAAAGAAGATTGTTGGTTACCTTGAGGATGGCAGTTTCTGTACTATGTGAAGCTCTAAAACCTGACTGAAACGTCTCAAAGATGTTGCTGTGAGACAGCTAAAAGTTTGTAGAAACTACTTTCTCTAAAACCTTGGATAAAAATGGAAGCTTGGAGAGGGTTGGAACGATTAGGTAAAATTAATTTAGAAAAGAATGAAGTTCTTGCTTCTTTAATGGAACACATAATGGTCAAGCCAAATAGAGAGAGGTCCAGAGAGAGGTTAAAACAAGAAGGCAAAATGCACAATCTCAATATGAGTAGAGTTGTTTAAAAAAAAGAATATCACATATGAGGTTTTAGAAAATACAAAAAGATGAAAATAATAAAAAAGGATGGAAAAACTAAAATAATTGAAAACTTCAAATCCAGTCAAGTCTGATTTTGAAGCTCATTTCCTCATATATGCAATTTGGAAGTCAACGGGCCCTGATAGCAAAAGCACAGTCACTTGTTTGTATTGTTTGTATTCTTGCAGGTTGACATTTTCAGACTAATCGCACAGTATACCCACTCCAAAACGGCCATTACTTAGATATATTAAGGATTGAGGTCTTACCAGCCTGTACTGTAGACAGGAATTATAACTAAGATATATGACATTTCTTTTGTCACTCCATGAGTATCTCCCTCACTGGCTTGGGCTGTGGCAAAGACAGAAGATGGAGTAGGACCGTAAATGATAAATGTACTTGGAGCCAGCTACCGATCCACCAAATGTCACATTCAGCAAAAATTGTCATTATTTATTTTTGTCATTGCTTTTAGTTGCTCAAGTGAGTAGATTATCATTAGGGGCCAGTTGTTCAAAACATTCAATCTGGATCAAAATGATCCGGATTTGTAAGTTCCATTTTTTGGTATTCAAGATCAGGTAATCCGTCTTACTTTTATGCCATTTTTTCAAAGCAACATTGGATTGGATCACCCTGATCCAGATACACAGTTTTCAAGATTACCAAATCCGGATTACCAGTGCTCTAAACCAACCAATCGAATGGTATAATATTAGGAGAGAGTGCCTATCCACTCCTGACATGGCCGATGACTCCCTTCTTGCAGCAACCACACCTGCGCAGGCATGCTTCAACACTGCTCACTACAATTTTATTTTTACTTTACTATACTGAAAGGCTTGATTGGTAGTCTTTCTACTTTATCTACTTTATCACTGTAACGGTTAAACAAGCCAAGTGCAAAATATAAGTAAAAGTATATACAGTAAATGATAAATTTGTATTATTTGACCAATTGAATTTTTACTACATTTTCTTCCTGAAATCCACCTTGAAATCCAACCTCCTGTTGGGATCAGGATAATCCTGTTTTTTTTTTTTATCAAAGTTATCCAAATCCTACTGAAACATTTTGAACAACACAAACTGAAGGTTTGATCCAGACCAAAACTAGGATTGGATTCTGTGATCTAATCCGATTTCAGAATCCTTCTTTCCCTTTTGAACAACCCATTTTCAAGATTTGATCCAATCCGATAACCAAAATCCGATCAGATTACTTTTGAACAACTGGCCTGATATGTTAAATTGCCCATTTGGATTAATTTGAAATCTTTAAAAATTTTAGTGAGAATGGACAGTCCAGAACTCACCTAACACTAACAGAATTGTATATTGATTTTTAAAAATCAGCATCCGTTGATTGACAAAAGTGTTGTTTGAAATCAAATATGCTGCATGATTTATCGTGGCAGTTTGTGTCTCTCCCTGCCTTCTCTGGGTTTCTGTCACATGTTAAATGCTTCAGTTCCCATATAGCATTTTGTCATCTAATATCACTCTGATGAGTCAAATGGGAACCTCAGGAAGTTTACGTCTCCCAGCAGCCCTTATAGAATGACGTCAGGTGTTAATTAAACACAATGTAGCTGAATTCCACCATGACCAATTTAATCCATCCTGTCTGGATGAGAGGTAAGAATGGTGTGTCAGTCAGGAACTGCCTGTCTAAAGGCATAGAGTCCAGGGGGACCACACTGGCAGACGGACCGACTAAGAATAGCTCAACCAGACTTCCAGGATGGTTGGATGACGGACCATTTCACACCTAGGCTGTTGGGAAAATAGATGTGAAAAATGTATTGCCATGATTCCACCCGTTCTGTGGAAAGTGAGGGTTGCCTACTGCCTGTTGCATCAACTGTGTTCAAGTTCAGCTTCAGAAGCATCTTTGTTAACAGTTGTAACTTAGAAAACAGCTGTAACTTAGTACGATACTGGTGATGCTGACTGTCCAACAATGTAGAGATAAGACATAACTTAGAGTTAACACCTCTCTGAGCAGGGGTAAGTTACTGCTTAACTTCGGTTATGGCAGGACAGTTAAAACTTGTCACATTAGTGAGAAAGCTGCAGTGATAGCAATTTGGTTTCTACAGTCCAGTCCTTATACAGCTGCATAATGCATCAGCTTGAATGTTAACTGAAAGCTTATTACTGCCATAAAACCATGAATGATTAGGATTGCACTGATTACACAATGCTGACTCTCTCTTGTGCTTTTTTTCTCTCCCTTCCCATTTATGTCTGATATATGTTGCCCAGTCTACTCCCCTCTACTCAGTCAGTAAATTTAGGATTATTATCAGATTCTTACAGGTTCTGGTGATCATCTCATTCATTTTGATCCAGATAAGAGGTCAATGAATATTATTATTATTATTATTATTATTATTATTATTATTATTATTATTATTATTATTATTAATGCAATTATTTTGCATATCAGGATAACAGTGTGTTATCCCTTGCAGTTCTTTAAATTTAGCTGGTTGTGGGGCAAAAAATCACACCTCGTCATCCCTCTTTGAGCCGCAGTTTATTTCTAGAGGGGACAGTAAACATTCTGTTGTTTGTCTCAGAAAGACTGAGTTTGGCTGTCTTAATGTGAGGTACACTTGCCCCATGCTAGCTAGACCGGGAGCTAATATTAGTGCTGTAGTCAAATAATCTTCAGGGTCTCTCCATTTATTATCATTATCTCTACCCCTCTGTGCTTAGCTCCATGGCATGCCTAACAGCCTCAATGTGTGTGAATGTGTGCGTGTATGCGTGTGTGTGTCTGAGTGCATGTACGTGCATTTGTGTGTACATAAGAGAGAAGGGGAAAAGAGCAGGGAATTCACGTGTTACTCAGCACAAGTGTTTTAAAAAAAAGCGCATGCATTTGTATTGATGGTGACTGTGTGTGTATGTGGTGGAAAATGAGTGCATGCGTCCTCTAAATCACATCACATGGCTAATGTAGATGCAAAATTGAATCGGCTGCTGCATCATTTGTCTGGTGGATCGTTACTGGTAATATGTCTGTCATATTAGCGAGGCATTTCTCATCTGGACACTAAAATGTCTTCCCTGTACTCACTGGAATGGTTACGCTTAATTGGTTGTAGTTTTCCCTTCATTTCTTCCATTTATGCATTCTCACAAACAACAGAAATGTTATGCTCACATAATTATTTGTGACTTACAAATACATCTTGGGCTTAGTCCAGACAGTTCGCAGATCAAACTGTACTGTACAGTGGAGGGGGCATGTACATCAGAAATGTGAACAACCTCCCCCCCTCACAATAGGTTTTTATTATGGGGAGGTTTAGCTTAGTTTATGGTGAGTCCATTCATGTATTTATTTTTTAAGTAATATAGGCCATACAGATAAATATTGTAACATATAGACAGAGCTGACCCCATGCTATACAGGCAAATGCTAAGGGCACTGTCATCCACGGGGGGCACCGCAAATGAGTACAAAGTACTTTACCAGTGCTATTACTACTGTTATTTCAAAATATTAAATTAGCCCACATAACTAGCAACATGACTTCATAGCAAAGCCTATCAAATAATGGAGAGACCTTTTTTCTGGGTTCCTGGCTCATTGTACTGTACCTGCCCTCTGTGAGGGTGGATGGCGGGGTCAAGAGGCCAGCTGCCTGAATCTGACCACACTGAGACCCCAAGACCAAGAGAGAGATTTACTGACACTGTAACGGAATCACAATGTCCCAAAGACTGAAACCATTCAGCGACCAGTAAAAGAAAAGAAGGAAAGAAGAAGAAGAAAAATGTGAAGAGGGCTGGCAATACATACAGATAGCCGGAAGTCTAGCCAAAGGTAAACTGCAGGGCTTATTTCCAATGGCCTCAAACATTTCTTGCAGGTGTGCAGTGTTTTAACATCAGATCTGCTCTGAGACAAGGAGTTATGTGGGTGAGCACAGTCATTTATTCAAGAGGGCTTTTCTTTTAATTTACATTTTTTGTTGTGTGTATGTTCATATTTATATTACATTGTTTTTTCATGGCCTGGATATCAAGTCTATGGAAGCTGTAATGGAATAAGTAATAGTTAATGTCATTTCTTAAACACGAAGAAAAGAGTATTTCTCTCTAAGGGCACTGACCGTCCATACATTTTATTTTTTGCAGATGCTTGGTAACTATAAGCTCCACAAACTAAACAAAAAATCTTCACACTGCTATCATTTACCAGTTCTTCTATAAACTCAACAGCATCTGAGCCGCAAATGGTCTTCTTCAGGTAAAAGCATATAGAGCAAGAACAATGACAGTGAATGTTGTCATTAAAAATAGAACCTGAACAGTAAAAAAGAAAAAATAGTATTAAAACACAAATGTTGTTTTGACACTGAAACAAAAATTGGGTTCTGATAAAAAGTGAAAATGAAAAATAAAACAAACATTACCCAATTTTTAAAAACATGTATTTAGATTTGTTTTCATCTGTGTTTAAATGACATGAATGAAAAATCTTATTTTTTCATGTCTGTCTTTTTTCAATGACTGTTTTTTGTTTTTTTTTTTTATTTACAACATACATTTTAGGGACTTGTCTGAAGTTCATACCAAAATTTCCAGATCGAGCTTCAGAAAGTGCTGCTTTGGGTGTTTTTTCTTTTTTTTTTTTTTTTTCTCAATAATGTCAAGGCATAATATGCAGTAATCTTTGGCTGCTGTCTGAGAAGTCAAAGTTGACCACTCCTTTACTGACACAAGTGAAAGAGCAGCTGTGGTCATGTAAGATAGACAGTGAATCAAGAGCCGGAGCAGCATTTTCCCAAAGCAGCAAATTATTTTCTGATTGTTTCACAGCTGTTATGTTTTAAAACACAAATAAACACTTTTCCACCTCTGCACATCTCCCTCCAGAAACTGCAGCATTGCTGGATTCTGTGTGAATTCAGCTAAAGTGGAGGCTCAGTCGTGTCAAGTGTTTACCTGTCAGGTCTGCATGTGTGTAGCACACCTCGACCTGCAGCTCACACAGACATAGGCAAAAGACAAATGATTTAACAGCAGTAATATGTTTTTAGAAAGTCCTGATTGCGGACTGTTATTGGCTAAAGCTGATGCCCTAAGAATAAACAAGCAGAAGCCAGGGTCTCTGTATATAAAGACAATGCCACACATTTTTTAGTGCATCATGAGTAACTATTGAGAGAGATTTTTTACTTTTGTATAAATAATTTTTGAAAGAAAATACCTGCTGAAATAACAAAACAGCTGTTTGCTTTGCGGTTGTCTGGCATAACCTGAGAGAAGCATTAAACCCTCTGTTACCCTGAACATAAAAGTGTTTGTGGTCAATACCTGAAAGGTTAGTCTAGACAGGATAAGCCTCTGTCTGAACATACACCCAGACAAAAACTGCAGCAGCTGGTCCCTTCCTGGGGAAGGAAGAGAGGGTGAGGAATTAATTATTTCTCTACAAGAGCATGCAACACAAGGCATCATATTCCAGATAGTAAAATACTCAGCTCAACAGACCCACATTTGCCATCCTCACTACCCACAAAAAAAGATTGCTCTGATCTCAATATACAGTATCTACAGATGACTAAGTCATCCATTGCCAGAACCCCCGGTGTGGCTGGCTAAATGAGTGATGTTGCTTACAAAATTGAAGATGATTCATATTTGTGTGTTTGGCACAAATACGACTTGACTTCATTTTGAAAACATGAAATTTTATTTGCTTGTGTTATGCACAGAAATCACGTGTTTTGCACTATTGTAATTTTTAAATGCCAGCTGGTATTGTCACAGTACTGCATTAGTGGCCACTTGCTCACTTTTGGATGCCCAGTCAACCAGCAATTCCCACATAATCAAGCCCACTCTTCACAAATACTCATAATAAGATTGTTCTTCGATGCTTATGCAAGACAGTCCAGCACTCTATTCTTATTGATCTGATTTCCTGTCGCTGACACTGCCTGCCCCTGATCGACTCGATGTGTCTGATTCCCAGTAATTGTACCAGCCCTCTGTTCCCAACCTTGGGATTTTGCTCTGCATCCTTGGTTACTCTCTTGCCTGCGGCTGCTTGGCATTACCTATTCTGACATTTTGAGTGTCTGTGTCTGCCTACCTGTGGTCCAAAGTGTTGCCTCATTTGGCCTTGTGTGTGAGTCATGTGAAAACCCACCTGCTGATTTTCTGATCTCTTACCTGATATAGAACTGAACTGTGTGTGTATTTTGAATAACGCCACACCTCACCTGTTTCCGAGCCCGAATCGCCTGCTGTATTTTCTTCCGCTGCCTGACCCGCAGTAATGCTGATGTCGCACCAAACTGCCTGTCCTAAGCTCCTATGCTTGGGGCAAGAGCTCATCCCCTACAAGGGGCCTTGCCTCAAGAGAGAGAGGCTCCCTTACATCTAGCTCCCTGGTCTGCTCATCTTTACCTCTGCCAAGCTTCTAGTCTTCACCGCTGCCCAGCTTCCAGTCTTTGCCACTGCCCAGCGGCTTGTCTTTGCCACCAAATCCTGCCTGAAGCCACTCCTGTTCTGGAGTCCTGGACTCTGGTTCCCAGTTGGCATCCTGGCCGACATAAGACTCTGGGTCCCAGTCCGCAGCCTGGCCAAGTCAAGCTCCTGTTCCTCCATCAGCATCCCGGCTGAGTATAGTTCTTTAGTCGTGGGACCCAGCCTCCCGATGGTTCCTGCCCTTACTGCTAGACACCTCCATAGGGTTTCTGCCTTTCTACAGCCTTTTCCTGACTTTCTTGGAGCTTCTGCCCTTGGTAAGGACCTCCTGGTTGGCCCCTGGACTCGCTCTGTCCCTTGCCCTTGCCTCCTGGTCTCCCCCTGGACTTGCTTTGCTCCTCGTTTTGGAGATAAAATTAAATGTTTGGCCAAGATGCATGTTGGTTATGTTGTATGAAGAGTTTTGATAAAGTGGCTTCAGTATGATATTCTTGTTAGCAATTGATGAAAAACTACAACATAAAGCAATTGTCATTGTCCTGGAATAATACTCATTGTCCTTCAACATCAAATCTAATGCAAATATAAATAAGATGTGATTGCAAATACAGTAAAGACTAAGCTAAAACAATAGCTAAAAGCAGGGGAGGGAGGATCACATGTACATACATGAACTGTGTTAAGGCAAAGGCAAACATACCGCCTTCATATATTTATGCATGCCTGTGTGTGTGTGAATAGGTAAGACCAGATATAGATGGATACTCTGTTGACAATTCAAAGATGTCAGCTGGGTAAAGTATGCTAATAATATTCTCTGCTCAGCATCCAAACACTGCAATATATTCCACACTGTGGCTAGAGTGCTGATAATTAGCTAGATATTTGTGTGTGTGTGTGTGTGTGTGTGTGTGTGTGTGTGTGTGTGTGTGTGTGTGTGTGTCAAAGCATCCTGTAGGAACTGCAATTTTTTAGGGCCCTATACACAATACATTCTTTGAGGGACCCAGTTTTGGGCTATGGGGGCTACTGATTCCACATCAATCAAGGAATCAGGTAATAAATTAAGCTTCGTTCAGAATGAACAAATATATAATTTGCACACTGTGACATATGCTTATGCATATTGGACTCAAATGTTGGTAATCCACATCAGACAATCCACAAGTATATAACATGATCCACAACTATAACACTATCCACAAACATGTATTTATTTTATTTGTGTTATATTAAGTCATACACACAAAAACACGATTTGCAAATGTGACAGACTTACTTTGTAAAGATGTTTCTCAGTTTCAGATAAAATTGTCATAGGCCACACACAATGTAGATAGTTTCACCACAACATATTTACACATTTATGGATGCATTGTTGAATGTGGAATTGGTTAGGCTTATCAGTGAATTTCTTCCTGTCAGACTGTAACTTCCCACCTATTTAGGAGATCTGTAGGAAACAAAACTGTGTATGTGCCTGTAGTAATTACATCAGCAGGTGTAATGTTTATAGTATCAGTTTTTTCAGAGATTTGTTCATCTACCAAATACCTTTTCTTTGTAATATTTTTAAATGCTTATAGCAAATATTGGCGATAGCTTGACAGCCCTAATATTTTTATGTGACAAAATGAGAAGACCAACTACTTTGTTATACTTTACTTTTGATATCTATATATATCTATATATATCTATATATATATATATATATATATATATATATATATATATATATATATATATAAAATGATGAAGTTTTCTTCAATTCTGAATTTTTTATGGGTCTTCTGAAAATGTGACCAAATCTGCTGGTTCAAAAATATATATACAGTAACTTGAAGAACCAATTTAGGTAATAATACAAAGTTATGTGAGTCGAATTTTCTTCGTAGCATGGCCTCTTTACTTCTTCTGAGCGATTACTATTGATTATGGCTGATGACTTTTCTGGACCCATTTCAATAGGGCTTGTTTTATACACCCATTAGACTCAGCCACAAACACTACAACGGGAAAGTCTAAAGAGCTCAGCATTTGAACAAGCCAAGAAAGTCACTTGGAGCCATTTCAAAGCAGTTACAGGTCCCAAGATCAACTGAACAAACAGCTGTTTGTAAGTATAAAGTTCATGGCACAGTTTTGTCACTGCCACGATCAGAAAGGGTTAGGGTTAAGGCTGCTGCGAGAAAACTGATCAGGATGGTCAAGAGTCAACCAAAAAAAAAAAAGAAGACGAAAAACAAATATGTAATGAATTAGAAGTTGGAAGGCGGGTGTCAGTGTCCACAGTCAAATGTGTTTAACATCAACATGAGCTAAGAGGCTGTTGTGTTAGAAATAAGCCCCTACTCATTCTTACAGCTCGACTGAAGTTTGCTGCTGATCACATGGGCAAAGGAAAAAACCTTCTGGAGGAAAACTCTGAGGTTAGATGAGACAAAATATGAGTTGTTTGGCCACAATGTCAATCTCTACATTCAGGACAACCTAAAATTGGAAACAGAATGGTGAAATTAGGCTAGAACGGAAGTTTTGAATAGAGGAAGCACCTAACTAAGGTGAAAATGGCCAAGAGACACTTAAATAAATATTAGATTACTGTATGTATATAAATTAATCTGTTGTAATCTTCTGTCACAATTTGGTTAGATTTAGGATTTAGGTAACAGAAATACTTGGATCGTTAATGTATCAAATATGAGGCGAGGTATAGGCAGCAGTGGTTTGGATTAATAGAATCCTTTCACAACTCCACTCAACCTCCAGCCTCCTTGCTTTCCTTACGAGCATCTCCTCATAGGAGATTCCAGGAAGCAAGGGTTTTCCAGCTCATTTGAGGCGTCAGCATACAAGGAAGCATAGAGCAAAGGTTTGGTTCCTGGGAGGCAGCCTGGAGGCAAATCAGACAGGCTGGAGAGTGACAGTCTTGAGAACAGCAGACCAAGATTAAAGCAGCTCTGCATGACCTAGGCTAAGTGAACAGGAGGCATCCTGGAGGACTGGGGTTTGTTGACAGGAATGCAGGCTGGGAGCTGGGCCATTGGTTAGCTGACTGGGATGAAAGCTGGATGCCATCAAGGCTAGCAGGTGGGGACAGGCAATTGTCTCTTTCTGTCCACTTCTCCAAGTGCTTTGGCATCTCAGATTCCCAACACTTAGCTTTCCAGTGCCTTGGCCTTTTGATTGATTTGCCGAAGAAAAACCTCTCCCTCCCTCTGGTTGTACAGTGGGACTGCCAGAACACCAAGGATGATAAAAAGTAAAGAGGAGCACAGTCAAGAACATGCGCATGGCCGCGGTCCCACCGACCACCCTCCCTCTTGTTGTCCAACAGATGACCAGGGTAACTGGCTGGTATAAGTGGTATATGAATAATAAATGAAATGTGATAAATATTATACCATGGACAGTTTTTTTTTTTTTTTTTTTTTTCCCCTGATGACATAACAATGCAAGTTTTTTTTTTTTTTTTTTCTTTTTAACAATACATCCCTAATTTGTGATATTCATCATTAAAGTGATAGTTGGGGTCTTTTCGTCAATCAATCAATCAATCAATCAATCAATCAATCAATCAATCAATCAACTAATCTTTATTTGTATAGTGAACAGCAAAAGTCATCTCATGACACATTATAAATTGATGTTGGTGTTGTATGAGGTACTGATTGCTAGGCAGGTCTCCATCGGTGTGGGGAAGCAGCTTCCTACAATCTAAACCTAAAATAAGTCACGCTTGTACCAATATACCTATAGATATATATTTAAGTGAATGCTATGTTTTTAACATTAATGAATCTTATGCTGCTGTTAAACAGTCTTTTCCTTTGACACTACATTCCGACTGTATGTTGGAACATGGACATTGTACTGTTGAGGGAATGTGGTTAAAGATATAGTGTACACTTAAATGGATCTATACATATTTTAGGTGGCTAAAATATGGCAACATATGGTAAATATGGTTTCAGCAGTTCAAGGCCCTGCTGAATGCCGTTGCTGATGCCGATATTAAAAGTGGGAAAACGTCCACCGTCTAGATAGGATCATTAATGATGAATGGCAAGAAGCAGCTTTTTGGATGTACCTAAGATGACCTAGCCTTTGAATACGATGCAGCTAGGAGGATTGAAACTGGCAGAAAGTTCACGTGGAAGACTCTGACAGAGAAAGAGTTCTACATGTTTTTGTGCATCACTGTCTTCACTGGCCTTGTGCATGTCCAACACAGAGGAGACTATTGGAGGAAACAATGGCCATATAACTTTAACTTCCCTCATGAGAAGATGTCCCGTGACTGGTTTGAAACAATTTTGTGGTCGTTGCACCTCAACAACCCAAAAGAAGATGAGCTCAACGCAAACAAAAAAAAAAAAAAAAAAACACTCTGGATTATGATCGGCTCTTCAAAATGAAACCCCTGTACACCGACATTGTTGTGACAGCCTGCAAGGCTCATAGCCAGCCTTCTCAAAACATTTGTATTGACGAGAGAATGGTTACGTCAAAGGCTCGGGTCAGTATGAAGCAGTACATGAGGGACAAACCTACTAAGTGGAGCTACAAACTGTACTTGCTGACTCTGCTGCAGGCTACACGTGGCCTTATGCTGTGCTTGGTGGTGGCTACATTTTACATGTAGACAACATTTATACCAGTCCTGCCTGGTCAATTTCCTTAACACCCATATTTATTATCTGTATTTAAAATCTATGTTAAAAAACAAAACAAAACAAAACAAAACAAAAAAAACCTGCTGTTAATTTTGCACTACATTGTGTAAATATATATATATATATATGTCTTTCTTCCCTTTTTAATTTCATTGCTTATTTTTGCTATTGTTCCTGTTATTGTAATATGTTTCTGTTTTTGTAATGTTATGTCGCTGCTGTGACAAACAAATTTCCCCATCTGCAGGACATTAAAGGATTTCTGATTCTGATTTCTGATAAGAAGTTTGACTGTGATTTTCCCTCTGGCAGCAGCCTGCAGTCTGCTAAGGTGGGCGAGCTGAAAGTGAGATTGGGTTTCTGTCAAGGATGCAATGACTCTTCTGGCTGATTCTTTGTTCAAAGATCACAAAAATGGCTGAAATCCTGTCTGCTACATCAGAGGTGCAGTTAGGCATGAATACCATGGCAAGGAGAGTTTCTGCGCTCTCAGATGATGCAAAGAGGCAGTTGGAACATGACATAGGCACGTGCAAGTAGTTTTCAATTCAGTGTGATGAATCAGTGGACTCAAGCGATAATGCTCAGTTGGCAGTTTTCATAAGGATGGTGTTTGAAGACTTCTCTGTTAAAGAGGAATTTCTCACATTGCAACCTTTGAAAACAACAACAACCAGAGGCCTGGACATTTACAACGTAGTGAGGATCTACTTTGCCGAAAAGAATGTGCCATTAGAAAAACTGGTGTCAATAACAACTTATTTGTTTTTTGAACTATCATTGCATCATCCACCAACAGTCTATTTCAGATTCAGACTTTGTGAGACTGGAGCCCTGTGCCACATTTATTTCAAACTTGAAATGTGCTACCCTGTTTGGCTCAACATACCTGTGTGAATCTGCCTTTTCTGACATGAACTTTATCAAGTCCAAGTTCTGAACTTGTCTCACGGATGCCCACCTGGATGACTGCATCAGAGTAAACCTCTCAGAATACACACCAGATTACAATGCCCTAGTCGACAGCATGCAGTGTCAGAAATCTCATTAAAGGTAAACATATAATAATATTAGAATATGCAAATATACACTGCAATAAAAAAACAAATATAAGGGGAGTGGAAGTAGCTTGCGACTTGTTTTCATTTTCGAAAGTAGCTCTCATCCTAATAAAGGCTGGAGACCACTGGTCTAGATGCTATATTTGGCAGACACTGCACATCACCACAAACACATCATCCACACTGTGAAGAAGAAGAAGAAGAAGTGTGGTGGCGGCATCATGCTGTGGGATGCTTCCTGGTAGCAGGACCTGGAAGGCTTGTAAAGATGGTGGGTAAAATTAATACAGCAAAATATAGGTAAACCCAAGACAATGACCTGAGGCATACAGCAAAAGCAACACAGAAATGTTTTAAATACAACAAGGTGAATGTTCTGGAGTGGCCAATTAATAGCCTCAATCCAATAGAAAATATGTGGCCAGACTTGAAAATGGCTGTTCATCCCCAGTACTCACGCAACCTGAAAGATCTTGCACAGTTTTGCTAAGAAGAATGGATAAAAATAGCAGACAGATTTTCCCCACCCTTTTGTAGAACAGTTAACATGGATGTCATTCAAGCAGTCCAGACTCCACTGTTTTAGCTATGGTAACCAAATAGAAACCATCTGTTCCTAACTGTTAGAAACTACCTACATAAGTATGAAATCACTGAAGCACCTGTTTGACACTCCTTCACACAAATCTTTAATGAGCAATCAGCCTGCAGGCCTTAAAAGGTGCAGCATCTGTTGTTTTTTGCCAACATGGATGGAAGAGGTCTAAGGCAGATGAGAGTGAGAAATAGGTGCTGAGGAATGTCAAGGTTGAATGAGGCATGCAAAAAGATTTTTCCCTGCAAGAGTGGATGTTGAATGTGATATGGATGAGTCCATGTGGCCCCATCGTCAAGACAGATGAGACTGAGAATCAATAGTGGCCATTTCACATAATAGATTTGTATACTTTACTGTGATAGATTTTATCTGTATCTTCTTTTCTATGTTTTAAAACAAGACCCCTGGTACGTCAGTTGTTCAGGAAAATGCTTTCTGTGAAGCTGCAGAAATGTGACTACCAGCATTCTTGATATCTTATATTCTAAAAGATTTTATTTGGTTTGTGTATTATTTACAATATTTGAGTTTTCAGCCACAGTTTGAAAGAAGAATCAGTGGAATCAATGACATTTGCATTAAATTATCTCTGATTCTGGATCTAGTTCTTTGCACGAAGGCAAATTTGACAACAAATGGCACAGGCATGAAAGCTTCTTACAGTAATAGGCTACAATGACAAGCAGAGGTGCACTGATTTGCACTGAGTGCTGTATTTTGTATTTTGTTGTCCACTGTGTAATGGTTGATTGGAAGAGCTCATACACTTGTTTGCAAGTTGTGTTGTTTGAAATCGATGATCAATCAATGCATTACTTTGTAGAAATATCAATTAAGCGCCAGCTGCAAGATGGTTCGATTAGTCATTGCTTGGATATTTATAGACCAAATCACTATGACTTGTAAAGATATTTAGTTAAATATTGACCTATCCGACAGTTCTGCTTTGCTTATCAAGTGCTATATTACTTGTATTACTTACTTGATATCAACACAACAGCAACAAAATACAGCAACATCTCTGATTAACTGCAATCTTGGGTTAACTCAAGCAATCACTTTTTTAGTCTGTGGCTCAACAAGTTAATAGTTAGGTGTCCAACCTAACATAAGTAAATGGCTGTGGGGATGAATGATCTGCAGTAGCCCTCCTTCTTACACAGTGGGTGTAAGAGTCTGCTGCTGAAAGAGCTGCAAGGCCTACACAATCTGGCACAGGGGGTGAGAGGTGCTGTCCATGATTGACATCAGCTTGGCTAACATCCTCCTGTCAGCCAACACCTCTATGGAATCCAGCAGACAGTCCAGGACAGAACTGGCCCTCCTAACCAGTTTGTTTAGTCTCTTCATGTCCCTGTCTGTGCAGCCACTGCGTAAAGTAACAAAGTAACATCCTCTGCACCCCAAAGGACCTCAGTCTCCTCAGCAGATGGAGGCGACTTCAGCCCTTCTTTGTACAGGGCATCTGTGTTATCAGTCCACTCCAGTTTGATGTTCAGGTGAACACCCAGGTATTTCTATTTTGCCACCATCTCTATGGCCAAACTCTAGATTTTCGCTGGTGTGATCTGTGGTGTCTTCCTGTGGAAGTTGATCACCATCTCCTTTGTTTTACTGGTGTTTATATGCAGGTGGCTGCATTTACACCAGTTAACAAAGTTGTTGATGACCCCCCTATATATTTGTTCCCCTCAGACACACATCCAACAATGGCTGTATCATCTGATAACTTTTGGGTGCATGTTAACATACTTACTACACAGCACTATGCACAAGGTTGTTGGAAGATGATTTGTTCACGTCTGTTGAAATGCAGGTATCACAAACATTTAGGGACACATTGCTCTGAGTGGGCTGGAAGCATCAACACAGTTCAAAACAGTTGTGGGTGAATACAACTATGCATACTTTCTTTGTCTAGTCCTTTCAGTTTTTTTTGTTTTATGTCATTTTGTAGTTTTGCACTTTGCATTGTACTTTTGTGGGTGTTACCTACTACCTGGATCACATCTCTGAAGGAGAAAGGCTAACATTGCAATGCAATTTTACACAGGTTACTTCACAGGTTTTTTGCAGATTTGCACAGATTTGTTTGCAGCAATTAAACTGATGATCCCTTGAAGCTGGCCTTTGTTCTGCAGAGTATTGTTGATATGCAGATACATAATGCTCTATGGTATGTTGAAGTTGACATGTAACTTATTTTCCACTACTATGGTTGTCATGTCGCTCCTACAGGGACTTTTAGTTCTATGGGCCAGTTAAAGTTTGTCATATAATGATATATAATCACAGTTATATGAAACTGAAAGTTTTACCTCTGAGCTGATCAAGTTTGTATTTCAAATGAAACATTGGATATGAGGTCAAAGTTGAGTATATTGGTATTGCAAAAGAGTAGGTTACTTTGACAAAGTGATCTGAGGTGTTTCAAATGAGCAAGCTGTTCTACGTTTTCTTCAACATACTTGCTCAAAACATGCTATAGGATTCCTAGTTATGTACTTCTAGCCTACTTTCAGTTTATGAAAGTACACCTTGAATTATACTACAAGTGAACTTTGAATATACTCTTAGTAACTACTAGTTTAATAATTCTATACTGCAAGTATACTTGCAAGTTTTCTTAAAAGTAAAGTAAAAACTAATGTCATACTTATAGTTAAAAAATTGCATATTATTTACACTTATTTGCAGTTGCAGTTAGTTATTGTAAGTCATTATTTCACCTGTACTTTCTTTAGACTTGGTCTCCTGAAGAGGAAACACTTTCAAAGCATGGTGAGTTTTCAGCTGAGTATGGTAGTGCATTTTTTTTTTTTTTTTTTTTTTTTTTATGAAAGCCACAAGTCCTTTGAGGATTAGTTCCCCTTAAAATAAGTATCGCTCTGTCACAGTGCTGCAATTCATCAGAACAGATACTCTCTTCAAATTAATTAAATTACCCCTCACAGCATCTTTATCATCTTTAACATTGCCTTTGTTCATCCTCATGTTCTCTCTTTTAAGTTCCTCCATTTGCAGAGGCAGCTTACTCCTTACGTTTCTGGTCACAAGCTCCTCATCTGATGACTCCTTATTTTTGGTAGTTGACTACAACAAACCAGAATAATCAAAAGAAAGACAGAAAAAAAATATGCTTTATCAAACACAAGATGCATTTGTTGCAATACAATTTATTACTTCAGCTTAAATTTTCAACTAATTCACCTGTAAAGATTCTTGCTTTGCCATCAGCTCCTTCTTCAGGCCTTCAGTCATTTGGTCAGCATTTTTATGTGTATTATGATGAAAACTAACTATAACGGCACAATACCTATATGGATACAATGTCTCTGTCTTTCTTTAATTCAAGAGAAGACAAGAATATGGCAGGTTAAATGCAAATAATGAAAATAGTGATGACGGCTTGCTAAATTTGGTCAGTATCAGTCGTGCTTAACAGAGGCTGAAACAAGGTCTGCAATTTATGAGTATGGTCATTGTTGATGGCTCATTTAATCCATAAAATATTCTAAGTAGTGACAATGACCATCACAAGTTTTTCAAATAGCTTCTTGCATCTGATCAGCAGCCAGATAAAATGTCTGTACTGATTAGGAAAAGAAAAAAAAGAAAAGCAAATATTCTTAAATGATAAACGACTATTACTATCAATTAATTTAATTAATTTTGTCATGATATCATCATGGCAGCCCTGCCTTCTCCCTTGTGTGTGTGTGTGTGTGTGTGTGTGTGTGTGTGTGTGTGTGTGTGTGTGTGTGTGTGTGTGTCATTCCCTGTCTGTATTATTCCTCCTGTGTCTCTCCCCCTGTCTGTTCTGTGTGTGTGCATGGGGGCGGGGTCTCCTTCCACAGGCAGCACCAGGTGAATCCACTCCAGTAATCAACCTTCTTTAAAGCCTCTGGATTCCCTCCTGCTCGTCACCAGATTGTCATGTCATGTCATTGTCCATAACCGCTTATCCCTTTCCATGGGGTTGTGGGGTGTTGCTGCTGGAGCCAATCCCAGCCTTGTCTCAGGGCGAGGGCAGGGTACTCCCTGGACAAGTTGCCAACTCGTCGCACTGATGAGCAATGTGGGGTTCAGTATCTCGCTCAAGGACACTTCGACATGCAGCTCAGCCCTGCCCGGAGCCGGGATTTGAACCAGCAAACTTCCGATCACTAGTCGACCTGTTCTACCCACTACAGCCGCCCGTCACCAGATTGTTTCATCAGTATATGTGGTGGCTGCATCCTGGCTTCTCTGTGTTTTTGCATTTGTACCCTGTGGATTAGCTTGTGTGGCTAATAGTCCTGTGTTTCTCCCACCTCGCCTCAGATTGCCATGCTAGCCTTGCAGTCGCCTGTTTGCTACTTCCCTGCCTGCCTGTGGACCTGGCTGCCTGTCGTCTGCTCTCCTGTGTTTCCTCTCTGTGTGAGTATGCTAAAGAGACGGACCTCGCTGTGCCACGTCACAACACCCTCGCCCTCACTGGTGACTTCACCAGCCACGTCTGGATCCCGGGACCACCACCACCACCCCTCCCCCTTAATTTTGTTTGCACATTTGAACATTAAAAAGCTTGTTATTCACTGCTACCCTGTTGTTTTGAGTTGTGCATTTGAATTCAGTACAAACCATAACAAATGTATTTTATAGTCAATTTCCTGTTTAACTAATTGAATAATTAACTAATCGTTTCAGCCTTGCTCACACTCATTAACTAAACACACACTGGGTAATTGACTAGGCAATATTGCCAAGGCATAAATGAGAGCATTATGTCTTATTTCAACTCAAAAGTATTAACATAATTCTTATTCTTTGATTCTGTATTATGCTATTTGTTTTTATAACATCCACATAATTTGATTTTGAAAAAACTGAAGATGACACGAGTAATGATTCTAACAATGATGACTAAGATGATCAAGTGGACAATGAAATGACAATAAATATCATTCAAGAGGTAAATACACAATTCCCTTAGCAAAAAGTAGTATACTTGAAGTTCAAGTATGCTTGAGTATAAGTATAGCAAGTATACTGTGGACCATGTACTTGTAGCATACTAGAAAGTATACTAATTCAAGACTTTGGACTAAATTGGAACATTAAGTTTATAAAAGTATACTTTAAGTATACTTTATAAGGTCATTTTAAGTTTACAGAAGTACACTCATCTGAATACTACAAGTGTACTATAAGTATATACTTCTAGTCCACATTTTAATTGATTAACATGTAAGTTTATAACAGGGGTAATAACTCAAATCAAAAGTGTGTGGTGAAAAACACTTTCACTCTGTTAACTTAAATGTAAAAACAAGTCAATGACTTGACCTTAATCTGCACTTACATCAAGATATATTAAGTATTAATATACACACTCTGCTGTGTCACACAGCCATGTTCTGTGAATAGTTTTTACACAACTTGTGTACAGAGTCTTTTTGTCTGTTTTGTGCAGGCTTAGTTTTTTTCTCATTGTTGTGCTTCAGTAGGGGGCCACTGAGCTCCGTGAACCCAGGGCACAGGTGGATCTCCGGGTACGGGTCTGTAGGGTCGGGCTCAGCTTCTCCCCTCCTGTGCTTGTGGAGGAGGACTTTCTCCCTCTCGGTCAGCCTCGTCTTCCACAGCTCCAGGTTCCTCTGCATCAGGCGGACAGAGCGCACCCCCAGCACCGAGCTCAGAGTCCGGCTGTCCGTGAGCGCCGGTCCTGCTGCTTCTGTCAGCTGACTCAGGCAGACAAAGTTTGAGCTGCACAGCGCCCCCATCAGCCCAGGCACGGTGCTGCAACACACATCTAGCCTGGCACCACAGATTAGAGGCTCCTTTAACAACCGGTACAGAGAGTCACATTTTTCACTTCTTTTACTTTTAAACAGCGCCCAGGATTTAAAAACACCCTGATACAAAGGAGGTAACCCACCTAATTTTAGAAATTTAAAATCAGTTAAAAACAGAGTAGCATCCATCCCCAGGTTATTGACACGCCTGAGTATGCAGCCAGCCACGTCTCTCCACACCAGATCCTCGGGTCCAGTCAGATATCTCTGGATAAACTGGATCCTGAAGGTGGCTGTTCTACTAGCCAGGTGGACCAGGCCCTGGCCCCCCTCATCTCTGGATAAAAACAACACCGACTGTGGAACCCAGTGCTTTTTACTCCAGAAGAAATTCACCATCTTTGCTTGAATTTGAGCAATGAGACCTGATGGAGGGTCCAGACAGGCTAACCGGTGCCATAAGAGAGAGGCCACCAGGTTGTTTAAAACTAGGACCCTCCCTCTAAAAGACATCTGTGTGTGGAGTCACTTCCACTTAACTAGTTTATTGTCTATTTTCTCTGTGATGTTTCCCCAGTTTTTCTTTTCTATGTCACTGTTCCTGATGTGAATACCCAGATATTTTAAGCCTTCTGTTTTCCATGACGGGCTTCGAGGGAGAACCGGGAGGCCCTCACGCCACTCACCAACAGCAAGGGCCTCGCTCTTCCTCCAGTTCACCCTCGCAACCGACACAACGGAAAACTTCTCAATTACAGAGTTTAAAATACACACATCCTGTTGATCTTTGATAAAAACAACGACATCGTCAGCGTAAGCAGATAAAACAACGTTACTGTTAAAACCAGGTAAAACTAGGCCTCGAACAGATGATCTTATCTTTTGTAGGAGGGGTTCCAGGGAGAGCGCATAGAGCATCCCCGACAAAGCACAGCCCTGCCGGACACCTCTATGCACTCTAAAAGGAGCACACAAGCCGCCCGCCATTAAACTTCAGCACACTCTCAATGTCACTGTACAGCACCTTGATCTTGGCTATGAGACCAGCGCTGAACCCAAAGAGAGAGAGAGAGATAAAGAGAGAGAGAGAGACAGAGAGAGAGACAGAGAGATAGATATAATAGATAGATAGATAGAGATAGAGATAGAGAGCGATAGAGATAGACAGAGATAGTTAGAGATAGATAGATAGAGAGCGATAGAGATAGACAGAGATAGTTAGAGATAGATAGAGAGAGATAGAGAGCGATAGAGATAGACAGAGATAGTTAGATAGATAGATAGATAGATAGATAGAGATAGAGATAGATAGCTAGCTAGATAGCTAGATAGCTAGATAGATAGATAGAGATAGTTAGATAGATAGATAGATGGAGAGATAGATGGATAGATAGAGATAGAGATGAATAGATAGAGATAGATAGATAGCTAGCTAGATAGATAGCTAGCTAGCTAGCTAGATAGATAGATAGATAGATAGATAGATAGATAGATAGATAGATAGATAGAATGCTCAAGAACTGACTGCAGCAATCACCTATTGCATAGCAAAAGACGAGAGGCCTGGCTTTCTGAGGATGATGAAGGTTGCTGTGCCTCATTACAAAGTGCCTACACGCAACTATTTTTCAAAGACTGAAATCCCAAAGATGTATAATGCAGTCAAAGCTGATGTTAAGAAGACTTTGGCTCAGGGTGAATTCTTTGCTGCAACTACTGACCTCTGGACCAGTGAAAGAGGGGGTGGTCTACCATATATCAGCTTTACAGTTCATTATCTCACTCCAGACTGGCAAATGGAATCACACTGCTTAGAAACCCAGTTTTTTTTCCCAGAAGATCACACTGCTCAAAATATTGCAGAGTTGGAGGAGTGGGAGATAAAGAAAACAGATCTAGTCTCCATACCCACAGACAATGCAACAAACATGACCAAGGCCTTTGAGGAGTTTCCAGATCTGTGGCTTGGATGCTTCGGTTACAATTTGAACCTGGCCATCTCAAAGGCTCTGAAAATACAGAGAGTTGAAACAGCAGTCAAGGCCTGTCGTCACCTGGTCCAAGGCTTCTCACGGAGCTGGGAGAGAAAGAGAGTGCTGAGAGAAAAGCAAGCTGCCCTCACCTTGCCACAGAAGGCTCTCATCCATGATGTTGTAACCTGATGGGGATCTACATACAAGATGATTGAGCGTTTCATCAGCCAGCAGCAGGCAATCTGTGCAACACTGGCTGCAGAAAGGGAAGTTTTGCATCTGATGCCCAAGGATGCTGACGTAGCTATTACGGAGCAACTCGGCCAGCTCCTCGACCCTCTGAGCAAGTTTACTGATGCACTTTGCTCAGAGACCCAAGTCACCTTATCAACCATTAAGCTGGTCCTCGACCACATCACTGGTGATGTCCTGGAGGACAATGCTGAGGATCTAAGCCTGACTAAGCAGATGAAACAGGCAATGAGAGATGACCTAAACAACCGGTACACAGACAAAGCAAAGGTCATGCAGATGGCTTGTTTCATGGACCCCAGGTTCAAGACCAATTTTTTGGATGCCCCTGTGGATGACATAGTAAGCAGCTGTGTTCAGGAGGCCTTAATGCTGACACCTGTACAAGTCAGGCAGGAGGAACCAGAAAGCACCAGCAGTACCTCCACAACAGCAGGAGGGAAAGGCCTAGCTGGCTTACTAAAAAAGATTACCTCAACAAGGCAGCAGTGAGCAGAAGAGGAAGATAAAGTGAAGGAAGAAGTCAAGGTGTACATGTCTCTGCCATCCATTCCAGCCAAGGATGATCCACTGGTGTGGTAGAGGGGCCATGCATCAGAGCTGCCTCATCTTGCCAAGCTGGCAAAAAAGCTTTTGTGTATCCCAGCAACCAGTGTTCCATCAGAGAGAATATTCAGTGCCAGTGGATACATTGTTTCCCCTCTTAGATCACAACTTAAACCAGAGAAGGTGAATATGTTGACATTTTTACATTTCGATCTTAAGTAAATGGAGATGCATACAGACATGATGCTGGACCAGCAGCATCTTATTTGTTGATTATGAAAAGTAGAGAGTAGACAATCAGTTCTGTGCCAATGATTTTGTTTACATTTTTTTCTCTAATGTCATCAGTACTTGAACATTTGGATTTGTTTAAAGTGGCTATTTATTTTAAATGCATACTTTTTTAAGGTTGACTTGTTCAGTGCTCAAGTGTACAGTTTTAGATTTGTATTTTGATGATGAGGAAAACAAGTATATGATAAAACAAGCAGTGTTTATTTGATTTGCTAACATATTGTTCTTTATGTCTTGAATGTTTGGATTTGTATAATTCAAACCTGCACTACTGTAACTGTTCCCGACAAATAAGCCATTTACATGCTCAACCCATGTTCCTTTCCTTTGATGTGAAAAGTTGCACTTTTGATCGGGCACAGCACTTGAAGGCATTACGCTGATTTTGGAGAATGGTGTAACAGAGGCATGTGTCTGGGCTGCTGTTCCTCTGCCACCCCCCCTTGTGGTTTCCTCAGTTCCACTGGTGAGGAAGCAGCCTGAGAGTGAAGAGCTTTCTCCTGAGGTTTTTACTGCATGTGCAGTAACACTATGAAACATGTCGATCTTGATTGTGCTTCTTGTTCTGGTAAGTTGGACTGTGATGCGGAAGAATTGTGTGCTTTCTCCGTGGTTGATGTACCTCTCTCAGTTTTGCAGGAGGACCTTGCTGCTGAACAGCAAGCTGACCCCTCTTTGAGGGGACTGTTCAAGAAAGTACTTGCCGCGGATGAGGTGAGAAATAGCTCTCAGGGGTATTTTAAGCAAAACAACATGCTGATGCAAAAATGGTTGCCGCCCGGAGACTGATTTGTTGGGGACCCCATCATCCAGGTTGTGTTACAGGCTAAATTTAGGGAGTCGCTGTTGAAGTTGGCTCATGATGAAGCTGGACATTGGGGTGTTAGGAAAACATATGATCAGGTCCTGCGGCATTTCTTCTGGCTGCGTGTGAAATGGATGTGACAACATATTTTAAAACTTGTCACACTTGCCAGATCATAGGAAAGCCTAATGAAAAATTTTGCACCTACTCCTTTGTCCCCCATTTCAGCTGTCGATCAGCCATTTTAGCATCTGATTATTGACTGTGTGGGTCCATTGCCTCGGCTTAGGACTGGTGCAAGTTATCTCCTTACTGTGATGTGTCAAAGTACTCGTTATTCGGTTGCATATCCATTGTGCACAATAACTGCCAGATCTGTGCCGTGTGCTTTGACACAGTTCATCTCAATTTTTGGTATTCCAAAAATTATTTAAACTGACCAGGGTTCAAACTTCTCATCTCTTCAACCAAGTACTGAAACAACTTCATGTGAAGCACAATAAGGCATCTGTGTATCATGCGCAAAGTCAAGGGGCGTTGGAACGATTTTACCAGACTTTAAAGTCATTGTTGCAGGCTTATTAGGTTCAGATGGGGGAGATCGGGAGGAGGGTTTGCCCTGGTTGATGTTATTGGCTAGGGAGGTGACACAGGAGAGTATTGGTTTCAATCCTAAAAAGTTGGTGTTTGGGCACACAGTGCGGGACCCCTTGTCGTTGTTACGCAACGGTTTCAAGGAAGCAGAACCACCTCAAAATATCCTTGACTCTGTCAATAATTTTCACTACAGACTGTGTGCTGCTGGAGAGCTTGCAAGACAGAAATTTGCAGCTGCTCAGTGTAAAATGAAAACATGGTATGATCAACAAGCTGAGCGCCGTGTGTATTTGATGTGGGAGACCAGGCGTTGGCTGTTACCAACTCGCCTTTTCAAGCCAAATTTACTGACCCACACAAAGTGTTAAAACATGTCACAGAACAGAACTACATCATTGCCACTCCAGAGCGTAGAAGATCAACTCGGCTCTGTCATGTGAACTTGCTAGAACTATACTATTGTTGTGCTTCGGGTTCACCCGATCAGCCGTCTCCAGTGTGTGCACATGAGTGCACACAGTGTGAGCTGTGGGTAGTGTCTACTCCTCAGACCGTGGCAGGTGGGGTGGAAGATGGGTTGCCTGATCGTGATGCTGCTGTGTTGGAAGGCCATCTAAAGAACTCTGAGTCGCTGTGCCGGTTACAAGTTTTGTTGGTCATTCATCAGAGTCAAAGTAGGCAGATCTATCTGAATTTATCTCTTTTCCGTGATCGTTTGGTGACAGTCCTACTCTAAACACACCTTATAGAGCATGATATCAATGTTGGAGTTGCTGGCTGCCTGGCTGAGGTGTTTCTCACCATTAACCTGGCGAAGAGTGAGTTTGTGAAGGCAACGGTAATTTACCTGGGTTGGGTGGTTGGGCAGGATACAGTTTGCCCTTTATAGACGAAAATCCAAGCTGTGGAATGGTATCCCACACTGACCACGAAGAAGGAACTTCTTCCTGGGTCGGGTGGGCTACTACAGAAGTTTTTGTTGGAACTTTTCTGAGGTAGTAGAGCCCCTGACCAACTTGTTGACGGGCAAATCAATATTTGTTTGGTCTCCTGTGTGTCAACAGGCTTTTGATGAAGTCAAGTTACTGTTATGTAGTGCCCTGGTTCTGGAAGCCCCGCGGTTTGACCGCCCATTTTCGCTTCAGGTGGATGGATTTTCTGTTAACATGAAAGTGAGGGGCTTCAATAGGACTACACTGGAGTTCTGTGTCATAGTAAAACAGTTGCTTCAAAACTGCCTGACCACACTCAATAAAATGACATAGTCCTAGAGTCAGCACTCGACTGTCTCGTAATGTCTTACAGCCAGCTGGAAGACAGTTAAATGAGAGTGGTATGAATTAAACATAAGTCACAGTAAATTTAAACAAGGAAGGAGAACAGTAAAAGTTACTTAGACACAATGGCATCATTATCGGCATCATGTAAATCTGGACTTGCAGACATACAGTAGCTCCTCCCAAAGCTCCTCCCGTCAGTGCAGGCCTCCTCCCTGCTGGCTAGCTTAGCCGAGATTGCTTGGTGTCCAATAAAACACAAACTTCGACTGCGATGGAGAGTCCAACTCACAAACTCACAGCACATCGTCCGACAACAGTTCACTGTCCGTTAGTGATAAAACACGACACTGACGACACACAGTTGGCTGTTAGCTGCTCGACACCATTGACTCTCGGCTTTCTTCTTCTTTTTCACACTCTGGTACATCCGAAGTGTAAAATCTCTTAAAGGTCATGAACTCTCTGTAATAAGAATTACGTTCAACTCCTTTTAAACATTCATAACCCAACAAATTCAAATTCAAGGGGGGACAATTGCCAAGCAAGGCCCACGTCAATTTCCGACAATTAATGTCAGTTTTCGGTGTTGCCTGTGTGGCGGGAGCGGTTGAGAGTGTGTGTTTGTGAGAGTGTGTGTGTATGTGTTGTCAACACCACCACCTGGGATTTTAACCCAGGAAATAGCATATACAAGGCCAACACAGGTTCAAAAATCACATGAGGGCCAGAAGACGTGGTTTCAAAGAAATAAACTTTAACAAATTACTTAGAATGACTTAATAAATGAGGGCTACGGAGTTGACTGACCAAAGGAGTTAAACATTAACAAAGAAACCCCTAAACCAACTTAGGCTAGGAAATAATCAAATATCAAACAAAGCAAAAAAAATAAAATACAATTCTCAACCCAAAATCAACTTAATTCAGTAAACAAAATAATCCAAACTATTAGCAAACAAATACTAAACTAAGTGCGGAATTATATCTACAAAATGATCTTTGAAATTTGAATTAGTAAAGGAAAATAATGATTTAAATCAAAGGAAAAGACAGCTGAGCCAAACTCGGGTTGACTCAGACTGGATTTCGTAGTGGGGGCACCGATAATGGCGCGATGCCTTCTCACTAGACCTGAAGCTGTGGCCACATGCAGGTACCGAGACAGTATGGATCTTCTCAGGCCACCCGGAGTCAAGCCAGAAGAGCAGCAAGCTTTGTCGTGGTGGCTGATGACCGGAACACACCAGGACGCCAACTGGATAAGCGCAGAACTAGGAGAGTGAGAGCCGCTGGCTACCGCGGCCCCGCTCTGAACCCCACCTGAACCGCTCGCTGCCTCCGGCTCACCCTCGCTCCCAGCATTGCAACGGAACAGCCCCTCAAGCCCCAGAGCCAAAAAAAAAAAAAAATAAGCAAAGGCAAATAGTAAAGGATGCCTACCTAAATGACACGACGGGGAGACACGGACATGCACAGTGAACACAAAAGACGCACTGCACAGCAGAAGCAGAGAGGGAGAGCAGTGACCAACACACCTGATTTTAATCACCTGCAGCACCGCCCAATAATTAACCTGCACCAGCTGGCACCGTGCCATCCAGTGACCAGGGGGGAGATGACCTGCCCGGCCACATTTGCAAATTGCTGTGTGCTGTCGCAAACCTGAACTTCCACAACAGTCCACTACTGTCCCGCTTACTGATGAAAATTCCACTTTTCATGCAGTGATTTTACCACCCTGATATCAATGATAATGATGTTATCAGGGTGAATCATCAGTGTTTTTTTCTACTCCATGCCTGTCCTCTCCTCAGATGCTTTTTGTGTTCAAATGTGATCTGAGCATTTTTTTTTTCTTTTGGTTTCCCCTGTCTCCATGGGCAAATATAACCAAATGTCACAGGAATGTGGATAAAACACATATACCTGCAGGACACCATTTACCCCATGTATAGCAGCAGCCATCTTGTTCCAAGTGAGAATGGCCCATAATTCAAAGCATTAAAATCTGAGCTCCAGAGGAACTGAAATAACATGGGAACTGAAAGAGAACTCAGTCCTCCTTTCATATTATTCTTTTGGCAGACTTTTTGCACGAAAAAAGAGGATAATAAAGTTGCTGGGTGGATCTGAAGAGAACCGAGATGGTTAAAACCTTTTTTTAAGCTAGTTAGAATGAACAGGCAATCTGTGTTCACATCAGGGATGTAACAATACCAAAAACCGATGGGACAATATTATCATGATAAATAGACCATGATACAACATTGGTATTAAAAGGAAAATGGTGACTTGAACAATGTTATGTGTTCTGCATTTATTATTCATATGTGTTGCGGCTCCCACTGTCATCTGTCTGAAGTGTGTGTGTGTCTGTCTCTTTTCTTTCGTACAGAGGGAGTGCTCCTGTTGCCCAAAGATTGTGTGGCTCCTGCACCTCACTGGCTCTGCATTCCTGGCATGGCAGCGAGGGGTTGGCCAGCACAGGGTGCGGGGGACCTTTAAAAGCTGACGCTGCCTGACGATGCAGGTGGATCACTATTGTGGAGGCATCTACCAAGCTGAGAGACTGTAAATTTGATTTTACTCTTTACTTGAGGTACTTCAGCTTTATTTCTATAGTGAAATAAAAGTAGCTGATTTGGTTTCTGGGCTCTCTTCATCAAAAGTGTCGGCGAGTAGTATGTTGATAAAAGAATTCTGCAAAGGCAAGGCTGGGTGTAATGATAGAGCAATCTTTATAGAAACAGATCTCAAGCCTGTGTCCGAGCCAGAAAGTGCAAGACTGTCTGTTTTCACCACAATGTGCAGGAAATTGTGTTTTATATTTCGGATGTTTTATGGACTATCAACATTCTTTTGATATCTTTTTGTCAAGAGGGTCCACACATGCTACATGCAAAGTTTAGTGCAAATTGGTCAATTTGCCTAGGAGGAGTTTGAAAAAGTAGGTTTTTCATTGTTCGTGATTTTGTGAATGGACCGTTATGGAGAAAGCGGGCGTGGCCTACACAACACAATTCAGCTGAATGCAGGGAACACGTAGATATAAGGTTTATAAATATGCAACATATTAGATGAGCATTATGGGCCAAAAAATGCTTTTGCATTGAACATAGTGCCACCTGTTGGTCATTTTTGGTGTGTGAGTCACAGGGGCCATTCTATAGCACCCTTATGTATTTCATTTCAAGTGTTATGGTGTGGGCACAGTGCCAAATATTGAATTAGACTGCCACAAGAGCGGCACCTAGTGGCAGATTGGTAAACCCTTCATCAGCTGTCCTCAGGAGGGCACTGACAATGTTTGTCCAAAGTCTCGTGTTATTCTGATGAACCAATGTGGATATGTAAAATACTTCAATTTAAAGAGTGCCACCTTGTGGTCATCACCTAAAAAAATTTTTGCAGGGCCTCGGGGATCACAGGGAAGTACAATCATTTCATGTCATTAGGACACACCAGTATGGAGATATGCAACACTTCCACATATGCAACAAAATCTGGAGGAAGTTATTATTTAATAACTTGAGTTAAGTTTGGACTATTTAAATTCTTGTATAGGCGTGGCCTATATCCAGAGAATCATTCAAACTCAGTGAACATAAGGATATAAGTTTTTTGAATGTGTGACAAAGTATATGGGATTTATGAGCCAAAACACACTTTCCTTGATTATAGCGCCACCTAGTGGTGGAAATTTTAGACAACAACAGATTATACAATTTTTCGCTAGGTGTGACTTATATTCCAAATTTGGTGAGTTTTGCGTGACTCAGACCCCACGCACCACAGAGCCCACAGAACTTTGCCCCAGTGGATGACAGGCTTGGGGCAAAAGTGAGGAGACAGTCCAACATCTGAACCACAGTATTTGCTGTAATAGGAAGTGCACTGGAAGTGCAAAAGGCTGAATGTGTGCCGTTTTGGATTTGTTTTACTAAATTATGCACATTTTGAGCAATATTTACTGAACTATATGGCTGGCCTCAGGAGTGACCCCACATCAGTACTGTTTCATTACATTTTTATTATTGCAAGAAAAAATGAGAGTGACAAGGAAAAATGCATTCATGTTGATTAGTGTGTGATGACTTAACAAAGGGAAAATGCAGCAGAAGTGGGCGGGGTCATGTCAGAAAACCTAGCTCTATTTGGGAAATACATGAATATGATGTTTATGAATGTGTTCTTTAAAATGTGGAAGTTAAAGGCAAACATGCATTTACATCCATTATAGTGCCAACTATAAGCCAAATTTGGCACAGAGCCTCTGGATCACTTTGGGAACAATTGACTTAAGTTTGATGTTGAAAGCATTTAGTTTGACAGAAATTTAAAACAAAATGTGTTTTTTTAGCTAGCAAAAAAGATTGTTTGGTTATAACTAGCAGATTTTCTGGAGTTTCAAAATTCTTTTGACAACTTTTTATGAGACACATCTGGAGATCCTATGTGCAAAGTTTCAGGCAGATAGCGCTTAAATTGTAGGAGGAGTTGGGCAAGAAGGTTTTGCATATGAGGCAATTTAGCAAACAAAATGTGCAGCAGAAGTGGGCATGTCCTATGTCAGAAAACCCAGCTCTATTCAGGGAATATATGGATATAAGGTTTGCGAATGCGTTATTTAAAATGTGGAAGTTACAAGCAAAAACGCAATTGCATCCATTATAGCGCCACCTAGTGGATTACATGTGCAATTTTTGGTATGGAAGAACTGTGTCCTGTTCAATGTGTACCATATACACTTCAAAGCTCAAAGCATAATAGTTTGGCTGAAATTAATGTTTGTTGTTTATCTTGTAATAAGCCACACCCACATTGACCAGTCATGACCACCTTCAAGATATGGCCAGAGGATTGGCCCTACATCATACCGCATTTTTTTGACCAAGCTAAATTTTTTTGACCGAGCAGAATTCTTTTGATTAATTTAGATCAGGACCAGCTGAAGAGCGTACATGCCAAGTTTCATGCCGATCGGACAAAATCCCAAGGAGGAGTTCTAAAAAGTAGGTTTTCCAGTTTTTGTGAAAAAAAAAAAAAAAATTCTAGGTGGAAGTGGGCGTGGCCAATTGCAAAGTGATTCAGCGCCATTCAGGGAATCTGGGGATACAAGGTTTTTGAATGTGCGACATACAGTGTGGAAGTTATAGGAAAAACACATTGGCCTTGGTTATAGCGCCCCTGCAGGCGGATGTATGTAGTTTTTTGTGTCTGAGGTACGTGCAGGTGTCTACACCAACCCTTCAAATTGCACCGCCATCCAAAGGGGAAACCTGCGGGTACCCATAGCATCTATTTTCATCCGGTTATACTGAGAGACTCCTTTGAAATTAGCCATGTCACTTTTTCCCCACAGCAAAATGTAACCTAATTTTAGAGCGTTATTTTACCCACTTGCCCATAGTTAGTACTGCTAATGCTAACAAGTTCATAGTCATAAGGTGGTTTGATGCTAACGTTCGCTAACGCACTAATGTTACAATATGCAGACATGTTTTTGCTGAGGGAATCAGCGCCAACAGGAACACTTGCCCTCTAGATGTTCACTTAACTCAAATTACATTAATAATGCAGCTTACCTTCTTTTTCCAGGTCCACATGTGTGTTTTGTTTTCGCTCCCAGCTTTCTTTCTCTACAGTGAGTCTTCAAAATCAACCAACCAATCACAATGCAGAGCATGTGATGGACAACGCTGCTGGCCAATGAGATAGTGCGCACATCATCCAGGGTTCAAAGGTCACATCTTTTTGCACCATGATTGCTATGATGAGCAACTATATACATAGAGGCATAGTGTTTACAGCTGCCAATTTATGTAACGCTGTTACTGTGATGACACACTACGGTTAAATATTTAATCTGTGTCTATAATAACCACTTCCTGACATCTAAATGTGACATCTGTCTACCCAATCAAAAATATGGAAATAGCTGGGGGCGGGTCAGCAAGGTAACACTGAGTGGCCTTGATGCCTGTCAGTCATGATGAGTCGCGTCTCGTTACCTCTCTGCTATGTCTGCAGCTGAACACTGTGGGCCGAGCCGATGCATGTTTCTCTCCCCAGGCTGGGAGAGTTATCATACCGCAACATACCAAATAATAGCCGTGGTGTTTATTTGTTTCAATCACTTAACAGACCAGGCATTTATTTGGGACCAGGCGGTAATTTGGGACAGGCGTTTAATTCCTTCCTCTCAAAGATCCTGGGTGAAAATGTCTCAAACTTTGCCAGCCTCTCGGGGAATTCTCTGGCATCCTTCTGCAATTGAAGCTGTTGCGGCAACCAGCACTTGCGGCAAACTCCTCATCTCTGCTGTCACGGTGGTGTACATGTGTTTCTCCATCGCCCTGATCATTTTGCGGGACACTCTCTCGTGGTGTGCCCGTTTGCTGATAACTCATCCCCGCATGTTTATCTCAAGCTCCTCGCTAGCCTTCTTCCTACCGCCACCAGGCAGCCGGGCCCTGTTGCTGTCCTCCTTGGACAGACGCTGAAGCTCAGTTTTATTTTTTCGCCAATCTCTCACATTCTTGACTGCGTCGACAGAAAAACATCTAGGCGCAGCAAATAAATAAACAAACAGCCGTCCATTGGCTCATTATTGATATATAGCAGTTCTCTCGAGTGGATGTGTGTGTGTCTAAGTATGTGTGTGTGTATGTGTGCGTGTGTGTGCGGCATGTGCATGCAGTGCGCACTAGCATGCACTTTTTTTTAGGGGCACAAAGAAAATTTTTGCACTGGGGCCTGTCACCATGATGTTACTTGGAGCTTAAAATGCAGACAATAAAATTACCACCTTACACCTGACAGACATCTACATCTACTCAGCTCAGGTGTTTATTTCTCCAGAAGCTCTACCCATGGCTGTCTCCTCCAGAGTTCTCAGGCTCCAGCAGCTGTTTGCTAATTAATGCTAACAGGTTTGCTCATTAATCCAAAACACAGCTGCCTGGCTCCTGGCTGTGGTCACTTAGTCCAATTGACCAGTCAAGCCGAGCAGACAGTTCACGGCTAGCTTTCAATCACAGAGGCTACACCCTTAATCATACAATTTAGGGCCCAATTTAGATGGACTATAGCACAGCGCATGAGTGTGTTTCAGGCATGACCAATTCTCCATCTGCTGAGCACAAGATGGAGCCCTAAGCTTTCAAGTAATTTAAATCAAAGCGTTTTATCAAAAGGATCAGGATCAGTCATACAGTTGTCATGAGGAGGGAAATTAGGCATAAAGGCCAAAACCGTTTTTACATGTTTATTTCTGCTGTAAAGTTGGACATTAACATGGGGGCTTATAGGGATTGAGTCATCTTTGGAGCCAACCACAGATGGCCATTTGAGGAACCAGAGGTTTCCATTTGGATGTACCAAATTCCAAGCACAAATCTGTATGCATTGGCTGATAATGATCATTAAGAACTTTTTTAGCTTCTCCAATATTACCTATGTGAAAACTTAGATGTATTTTATCTTAAACAAAAGTAAGCATGTGTTACATAAGGGGACATACTTTTGATTCATTACAATACAATATATGTATCCAATCTTGGTTCAATTTAACATACTGTATGTCATACTGTGTTGTCTTCAGTGTGACTTGCAAGCATAATTCACTCTCAATTCAAAAATACATAAATTTTACTGATGAACAAAATGTCTTACTTTTGTTGACATTATTATTCATTCATTCAACACTAAACTCCCAAAACTAAATTAAATACCTTTGTAACACAAATAAAGCATATTCACAACCTCCAATCTATATCATTTCAACCTCTACCCATTTTATAGCACTTGATTTAACTACATGCGTACATGAACTACACCATGTACTTCAGCTGCTAAGACTTTTCTTTTTATTAATTTCATGACAGAAAAATGTCATTGATTTTACAACTCACTGGACTTTCAGAATATTTTTTATATATAATAAAAACAAATACATAGTATATAGTATAGCAGTATATAGTATATATTAATATAAATCTATCTATCTCTCTCTCTCTCTCTATGTGTGTGTATATATATATATATATATATATATATATATATATATATATATATATATATATATATATATATATATATATATATATATATATATATATATATATATGATAATAATAACAATAGCAATAATAATAATGGTGGTTAATGGCACCGGCAGTTTTAGCACTTGTGCAAGTCCTAAGGTTGTCATACTGTTGCTTTGTATATAATTAGATTTCTATTTTCAAATGAATTCTTTTCTCACATTCAGGGTGACGGCCACCTCCTCCCACTCTCTGCCTGCCTATTGCATCTGCAGGAGCGTATAAACAGGCCTCTACTTCGCCAGCTATCTGCTCAGGACGGCCTGAATCAAGTCCTCTCACAGTGAAGCAGCCAGGTGCATCACACTGACAGGTTTGACAGCAGGCTAACCTCTTGATGATTTTTTTTTCTTTAACAAGAACTGGAGGCTAAGGTGCCAAACACTAGGCTGCAAACTTTGGAACCAGGCAGTGCCAGAAGGTGATATAATGACCCACATTTTACTGAAAGTATTATCTTTGTAAGTGAATTACAGTAAAGTATATAGGGGTGTATTCTGGGCAGGGTTCAAGTGATCACAACAAGTAAACAATAGTCATGTGAGAGCAAACTGATCATCCATGTATTGATTTAACAACAGATGCATTTATTTAAAATTAACAGAAAAAAACTGTGCAGACTTTTACAAAACATGTAAGTACATACAAAGTCTAGATTTTAACTGTGAAGACAGGCGTCCAAAGGATTGGAACATGGAAATAAATGCTGAATAGTCTAGAATTTTAATGATTTAATTATGTTGCCCCATTATGTTATTGTTTTAAAGCTAAATTTTTTGTATATGTCGTTCATGTATTTGACTATTTGCTTTTCTGTTCTACTTTGCCCTTATTTTGCCAACATTTTTGTTTCTTTGTTTGTTCTCATGTTTAAGCATGTTACTAATTGTACATTCCTTCAATTATACCTTTTAATGTAGAGATGTTTTGAGTTAGTTTGAAATAATATTTTGATAATTTTGTTGTCACATTTGAAAGTACGTTGGTGGCTTTTTTTTTCTGTCACTTCCAAATAGCGGTTATGGAGTGTGATGCTTCTTAACATTTGGTGTGCTTCAAGATTTTCACCAAAGTTAGTTTAGAATGATCTAAACATAGCTATTGATTGGGTATTGGGGTTTGTTACTACTTTGCAAATTTTCACATTCATTTTTGACAAGTAGGGTATTGCACTGCTTATGTGCTTTTTTTTATTTTATTTTTTTTAGCTTGTTCTTTTTCTCTGAGCTTGTGTGTGTGTTAAAATGCCCATTGCACACAAAAAACACAGTAAGATGGTTTCAGATGAAAATCCAAGCTGTCAGTCATCCTTATCTGCTGCCCAGCTCCACTAGCTGCAGACCTGCTAGCTCACAGATGCACTCTCTCTCTTTCTCTTTTGTTCAGCTGCAGACTGGCCTCATTGACTCTAACATAAGAGACAGTAAATCTTAATGGTAAGCAGCAATAACCGAGGGCTGCGCACAGAAGCAGAAAAACTGTAATGGCACTGCAAGAACAGGGAATGCATGCAGAATTTTGCAAGACATATTTTAATTATTTACTAAATTGAACTTTATTGAAATATAATAACGGAATTGAAATTGCGATATGTACACACACACACACACACACACACACACACACACACACACACACACACACACACACACATATTATCAGACATACAGGCAGTAAATTGCTCCTGAAGCAATCTTGGGCTGAATTTCTGATACCCCCTGTTCTTGCAGTGTCATTACAGTTTTTCAGATGCAGTGTTTGTGGCCCAGATGTGCCTTTTCATTTAATTATGCCTGTACAAATATCAACAGGTAAAAACATCTGCATCTGAAGGTTATTCAAATAAAAATAAAAATACTATACATACATCCATTCTATTCCAACATTTTTTTTGTGGTTGAAACAAAGAAGAAATCTCTCAAATTGTATGTGTTCAGGGAGTCTTCACTGCATGCTGAGTGACAGAATAGTGAGCGTTAATGCAGGACAGCACTGATGAGAGATACACTATTGAATGATTGCTGTCAGAAAATATACTCCAATAGCCAATACTGATACTCCATGCACAACATTTCATTTTTTTAATGTTATCTTTCAGTTCCTTCATATTTAAGTTTGAATTGTATTTGTTCAGTTATTCTCTATATTATAAAGGTTTGCCTGTGCACAAATGTGGTACTTGTGGAGCTTATTTATATAATTTTCATTTTGTAATATTTATTATAAATAAATAAATATTATAAACTTAAATCAATGATCACATTTCTTAATCATGCCCTCCTTCCCCAAAATGTAACTTGATCGAATTGTTGAGTTGAAATGTGGTATACGCACTAAGTATGGCTACATAACTTTTCTTTTTTTCCATGTGCTTTCTAGCAATTCTTGTCTATCCTTAAATTGCGTCAGTGTATTTTTACATCCAAATTACTGTGTCAAGTTTAGCTGAACATGCACGAAAAGATAAACAACAAAGATATTGTACTTTAAGCATCTAGTGTGTGTAGATAATGTCCTGTTAATATTCAGGTTTTTGATGCATTTTCTGAGGTAGTAAAAAAAACACTTTGACACTTTGGGTCATTGTCCAAAAGCTGCAGTATTAATTATTAATCATAATTTCCCACTGTTACTTTCTTCTTTGAATTATGTGTGACACAATCGTCCACATCCTTTAGAACAATCGAAAATTCATAAACAGTAATAATCACAGTTGGTTTTAAGACCTTATTGTCCAGGAAGGGGGATGATATGGACTAGACCTTATCAGTTTTATCATAACTTAGTTGTACGACATAAAAAAACCTCCAACAATTCAAGTCCACCACCACTTCGTTACAGAGTAAAAATGTATGAGGAGGTGGAGCTAAGATGGGTTGTGTTATTAACACAACACTGAAAGCTGATGTTCTGTCACCTGTTCCCCAGGAGGAGTTGAATTTTGCACAGTGCATGTCACACTGTTGTGTAGACTGGGCTGGTGAGAAAGAAAGACCCTATCTGGCCATTGTTGCCCCAACTGAGCTCCATCAGTAAGCTGCAGTTCAGTTCACAGCTAGTTATTTTGCAACTGGCTTTTCCAACTGAATTCGACTTAAGTCAAAGTACAATACAGTGTTATCAGATTCCACTGAGAGGAGACGCCTCCACTAAGAGAAGACTATTTAGCATAGAGTGACACAGAGTGAGGGGAGGGGGTGTGTAGGGAAGGAGAGATTGGGGTGACAATTTGACTCGAAGGGAGGGGAGAGAGGGCTAATGGAACTGCAGGTTAGGACTGTCTGGCAGGAGAGTTGTGCCCATACTGAACTTGACACGCAATTAAAACATACATGGCATATATACACACACATATAGAGTGTATGCAAGTGTGTGGGTGTGTGTGTCTGGAGGTGAGAGGAAAAGAGAGATCAAGAAAGAGAGAGAGTGTCCCCTGAACACTCATCACCTGGTATGGGAGATGGTCTGACCTTTTTCTATGTCCTGTCTCTCTCTCTCTCTCTCTCTCTCTCTCACTCTCTCTGTCTCTCGGTCTCTCTGTCTCTCTCTCTCTCTCTCAGTCACACACACCTGTCATGGCTAATGCAGGAGAGGTGTGTAGGGGCACAGAGCAAGTTGTCAGCACTGTCGTCAGGCAGACAATGAACTGCAGGAACCAGGAAGTGACAGGAGGTCCCGTGTTTTTGCACGTGTGTGTGTTGGAGGAAAGAGAGAGAGAAGACAGAAACACACACAGAGAGAGAGAGAGAGAGGGGAGGTCAAGTATTGAGGGTGTCTGACTTAGAAAAATAGTTCCTACTGCTGTTGCTCCACCTAGCTTTCTGACTGTCCATCTGTCAAGCAAACTACTGCTCAAAAAACAGGCAGGTGGCCAGGGGAGAAACACACTTTGCCAACATTCACTCTGGCAGTTGTGTTGACTTGTCAAAACCTGGTGCCTCCACAGCTCACAATGCCGCTTGACCACAGACAGCATGGTTAGAGGTTTGGTTACATCACGCACGTAGTAGAGGAGATGAGGAGCATAATACAGAGGTCTACTGACCTGATGTGTATTCTACTCAACAACCTGATTATTTTTCATTCTTGTCGATTTAGTTGTGCCTGTGACAAACAGGCACAGCTAAATTGATCCCCTTTTGCAGCATAAAATGACAAGAAGAGCATGTTTTACAGTGTTGACAATGAAACTGCCTTTGGACACTGTGACCTGCCTGAGACCTACCTGACGTCATTTCAACACTTCTACCTGTACCCACAAACTTGAATTTGTGTTCACAGTGAAGACTTCATAGTTGTAGAAATTAGAGCTGTATTCACAAGACTGTGCATTCACAGCTTTTAGATTCATTTAACATTATGAATACGAATGGTTAGAATCATGCATACATCTTTCAAGTGAGAGGTTTTGGTGTTTGCTTAGTGCAGTGGACAGAGTTGCACTAGTTCACCCCAAAACTTAAGGGCAGACCTCTCTGCTCAGACCTGCTGATTCTCTTGTCCTCTAGCCTCTGAGTTCACCTGGCTCCTTTTTGCCTCCGCCCTTTTTTTAAGGAGGTCCCTTAGGCACAAGTCTGCCTAAATGCAGGTTTGGCCCTATTAAAGGCCCAGTGTGTTTAGTATTTAGGGGGATTTACAGACATGTATAACATATTATGTTTATAATTATGTTTTTATAAGTATATAAGGTTACAAGGTAAATTGATTGTAATTTATTCAATCAAGTGTTTAAAAAATGAATCAGTTGTTGAGTCCTATCTAGTTATCTGAATGGAGTGCTGAGGATGAATTTGAGGAGTCTCACAGCCTGAGTAATGAAGCTGCTGCTGTAGACTGGTGGTATGGCAGCAGATATTTCTGTATCTTTTGTCAGATAGAAGCAGGGTGAACAGGCTGTGGCTGAGGGGCATGTGAAGAAATTCAAACTCAGAAATATGTATTTCTTCCATTAGTGAATAAAGAGGCTCTGAGGAAAATAAGATCCCAGAAAGCTCTTTGAAGCTAGAAAGGTGGCAGGATCCTCCGCATATAAACACAGTAAAACAGTATAAATTGTGTTTTAGCTTGTTCATTTAGTTCATTTAGGCAAAACAAAAATGAAGATCTTTCTCTTCTGAACAAAATTTAAAAACTAAGTGCTCTTTGAAAATAATAAATCAATGAATACAATAAAGATAACTTAAGTGTTGTGTTTTCATAATGTTCAGAGAGAAAGTCCTGCCAGAGGTGAACTGGGATAATAATTCAGGCAGGAAATCATCAACATTAGTCCAGATCAATCTCCACAGTCAATCACAATCTACAGTTCTTGGGTGCACTGTGTTGCCCTGCATTGTTTTCTCTCTGATAAACCCATTTTTAATTTAACATTTAACATGCCAAACCAATTCTCCTGGCGATCGCCATGACAAAGACATGACATGACAATCTGCAACCACATTACAATATGCCACTAAAACCTTCACCTTTAAGATGTGCTCTCAAGAGAAGCTTTATATTGGTAGGACCTCATCCAACATTCACCTACTGGGGTTTTCTGAACTGACCAAATTTTCAGTACAGTCTTTGCTCTGTAGTAAGGCTTACTGACAGTAGTCTGTGCAGAGTGAGAGATTAAAAACTCCCAACAAAGTATGAAGGACTTTTGGCCCCAAAAATGATCTAAAAATTATGTTATCATTATTATTACAAAAATATTAATTTACGTTAATTGAAGGTGTTATTTTCCAAGGGTTTTGGGCTGAAGTTTTCCAGAGGTTAGCATCATGTAAATAGCAAGATCCAACACTACAGTGCCAGACAGAACGGGGGTTCTGTCTAGACTCTAATGGATAACATAATAAGTGCTAGTTGGAAGTGTTGTTGCTAAAAGCTATCAATTTTTCTTTTTGATACCTGCTATGTAGAAATAAGTATTCTGGCTTACTTCATCATTTTGCAGGTAAATACTTATTTGTTTTGTCATAGTAGGTTGCAGGCTAAATCTATAGGCAACAGCCTTGTTCCAGGTAATTTGAATGATTATTTCATGGACAATTACATTTACCTTTAGGGCATTTAGCAGACGTTTTTTTTTTTTTTTTTTTAAAGCCTGAGTATATTAGCTGTTATTTATCAAGAATATCTTAAGTGCTATGATTTAAGAGCTAATAAGATTGATCCATTGACAGAGTGTGGAATTAGATCTAACAGGATTTGAGTGTTTCTGTGACTTCCTGTGACTTAAGGCTGCTGGAAAACTGTCCAACTCTCCAGCTGCTTGGTTCTGCCCCCTGCTGCTGCAGTCTGATCTCATCCACTTTCCAGCCAAGGTGCAATTTATCTCCAAGAAAACCCTTCACATGTAATGCAAGATTTAATGCTGATGAATGTCAGTGATGGGATCATAATTGTCGATGCACTTTTGTGCAAGGTTCACAGTCAATGTATCGGATGTAAGTTTATGGTAGTCCCTGAATGTTTTTGCAGTTCTCAACCAAGCTGCAACTCCTTTTGTGTTTGTGAAAGTCTCTAGTTCAGATGGCAGCTTGTACATTCTCCCATTCTTAATATTTCTGAAGAAAATTATATTCTGTGGAAGCCGAGTTTTTACGAAATTATCAAATATTAATCACGTTTGACCACATTCCTATGTTTCTATGTTTAATGTGGAAGTGTGCATATATTGCATTTCTTTTCCGATTTTCCTGTAAAAAAAAAAAAAAAAAAAATGATTTGGGGTCTCTTTCAGACATTTTTAATCATGTACCTAAACAAAAAAATGTCAGATGACAGACACTGCAGATGCAGTGAAGGTAGACAGATGCACACTGCAGATGCAGACACCATCAAAGAGCAGATGATCATAAATATTGGGATCTCTAAACACTATTCCACCATGTGGAGAAATGGATTCTTTGTGAAGTCAGCCATTATTCTCCAACAGTGCCGGAGCAGTTACTGTGCATCATTACCCATGGCCATAACACCACATAATGACAGCATTTCACTATTCATAGAAATGTTCAGCCTGAAATGACATGCACGCAGACACTATATTTTCCACTATACTTAACAAAAGGAATGAAAATAGGAATCTAAATTAGAAATGGGACAGATAGGTTCATCAAATACAAGCATTACAGATATATATTTATCAATCTGATTTCATAAAGCAGCTCGGGAATGGGACTTTTAGAGCAAATTTGGTACCAAAGCAGAGCTTGTTGGTGGGAACGGTGGTGCAGAAGGTAAATGTTGGATCATTCAGAAGAGCTGGTTTTTTTTGCAGTTTTTCCTCCTGCTGATCACTTGATCGTAAGTATTATTACTATTGGTATTATTAATAGTATTATTAATGAGATTATAATTTATCTTCTGGAAAATATCTACCATTGCTATTTAGTTTGAACTCTTATTTTGAATGAACTGAACGTTTAATACTTAATTGTTTGGTCAACAGGGCTGTAGACCATCCAGGGTCATGGGACTTCTGTGGCCCTATTGTTCAGACCAAATGCAAACAAAATATTCGTATCGTGTTACTGTCATGAGTTTGATCGCAAGATTAACATTTATTTATTATTCATTACTCACGCGACACTCATCTAAGTTAATTTCACCATCTGGAGCTGCGTCTGGGTGACTGCAGCTTCCAGCGCTACCTGAGGTTGATCAGTGCCCTGTTCTCAGCTGTTGTGCACCAATCCATCTGTATGGATCAGAAGCACGCTGAAATAGCATCATAATGCTGACACAGCATCAAGTGATAATCTTGCTTGAGTTAAATATTTTTCAACTTGAAAAAGCACCATTCATATGAAAGTGGCAGAAATATGGAAAGTGTAGTTTTCAATGCATTTTATTGAGGGGAAAGAAAAAGGCTTTAATTGTCTTGGCAACATATTTATATATTCTTTTGTGCTACAACGGGTAGTTAAAACCACCCTGAGCATCATTTGTATTCACCTACAGAGCATCCATGACATCAGTGAAGTGAGATGTCTGAACAGAACCCAAAGATACTAAAAGAAAACACTCTACTCTCTCACTCTCAGATTAGATACAGAATTTGAATAAAACTAAAATGTGTACTCATGGCTTCAGCTTAGACAGAACGCCATCAGTAAACAATGCTTGAAATGTTTCTTTTGTTTTAAATCGTGTATGATAATTACCAGCTGTGACAGCTGGGCCAGTATTGATTGCATGTGTGTGAGTGTGTGTGCGCGCGCACATGCATGCTTGTGCGTGCGTGTCATCATGGCAAATTGTGGCCCCTGTTGCCTCCAGTTTCCATCTTTCCTTTCCACTCTAAGCGTTGAGACACATAATGTTTGTAAGTGTGATGGCTGCATTGCTGAACTGCATGAGCAGCGTTGCTGCTGCAGCACTCCTTTTGCCTTTCATAATTATCAGTAAAGATTATGATGATGGGAGGGAGAGAAAACAAAAAGAGTGCAACAGAAAAATACTGCCCCTCACGAGTGGTGTGTATTATTTTAATGCTGGTGACATCCTATCATCCTATTTGATGAAATATATATCAGAAGAACAGGACATCCACATTCAATGCGGATTTATTAATATTTCATTTTCTTATCAAAAACAACAAAACATTTAAAAATATAAATGTGCCTCCTTGTTGGAGAAAGATTCCATGTAACTTACTGTACTCAGAAATCTATGAATAACAGCCCCACAGCAGGAAGGACCTGGGTTCAAGACCTGGCTGGGGCAGGGCCTTTCTGTGCAGAGTTTGCATGTCCTCCCATTCTGTCCTCTCTGCGTGGGCTCTCCAGCTTCCTCCCACAATCCAAAAACAAGTTAAGTAAGGTTAGGTTACTCAGAATTGCCCGTAGGTGTGCATGCGAGCCTGAATGGTTGTTTGTCCATGTATGTCAGCCCTATAATGAACTGGCAGCTTATCCAGGGTGTCAGCTGGAATCGACAGTAGCCCTGAAAAAGTTTTACATAATGCATAGATGGATGGGACATATTCTACAGATATAGACATCAACACTGTAGCAAAATGCTGGAAGAACTGGCAGCTTATCCAGGGTGTAATGTGGTTTTGATTTTGAGAACAATATTAGCAACAATGGTACAACCGGCAAGGCATATAATAAAGCCACAATGCAACTGAGCTGACAACAATGTATTAGTATAATGAAGTAGAGCAGTTTTATCAGTTTTAATTTTCTTACAAATGTTTTAACAATTTGTGACATTTTCTATCACCAAGGTCATCTAATTCTTTTGCATGAATAAAAGTACACACATTTGAATCCATGTGTTTACGCTCAGTAAGCAGAAATATATGCATGTATAAAACAAGACATGCATACATATGCATGGGTACAAACTGTACAACCTGCACTCAAACAATTCTAAATACAGTTATACTTGGAGTCAAGTATGTTACCGCTAAGTTCTGCCAGTGTGTCGAAAGTTCTGCCTTTAATAATGAAAACATTTTAGAAAGTGTTTGCACCATTACTGTTTACAGTTTAGTCATTTGGCTGACACTCTCCCCTACTAGCTACTAGCCGTGAGTTTAGCAGGAGAGCAAGTCAGCACATTTCCTCTCTATGAGAAGGGCACAGCTGCCGAAGAACAGAGAGAAAAATGAAAATGCAAATACAAGATATCATTTGGAGATCTTGGAATATGTAAAATCTCCCAGAAAATAAATAAGAATATGGTAAATATTGTGGTGAATATGCAGCGAAGGCAGATTCAAGCCGGAGCACATCATTAACTCATCCAACCTGTGTGTTGTTTTGTCGAGGAGGGAAAGTGAAGGACAGAAGTGTTGGAGTAAAGACAGACATAGGGTGAGGAAAAGGAAAAATAGGGTGGTTAAGTAGGGGGATTCAAAGACCACTATTATGCGGGGAGACATAAAGGGTAAAACAAAAATGAGGAAGAGAGAAAGAAAAAAACAAGAGGCAGATAAACAAAGCAGAGAAGAGAGAGAAAGTGAGTGTAACAGAGGGGGATGGAGAAGGAATGATAGAAAGAGAAGTGGAACAATATCCAGGAGGCAGACAGGCGGAAACTTCTTCTGAATGGGGAGAGGTGGCACTTCACACCTCTATAGTGCTATTCCAGGACAGAAAACGGAAGAGATACACTAAAGACACACACACACACACACACACACACACACACACACGTATACTTACTTATGTCCACTTTGAGGGCGCACATTTCAACACCCCCCCTTAGAGGACACCACTTTCTGAATGGTTTAGAGAGATGCTGGCAAGTGGAATATATCACTGGGAGTCTCCAGATTATGAAAATCACTTGAGATTTTAGTTTTAAACATCTTTTGTCCATACAGAATTTTTACCTTGAGATTGAGGACAAATAATTTTAATGTCACATTTGGGGTCTTCAGCTATACACAAATACACAGACTGATAAATGTCACCTTTGGGTGCCTCACTTTCCTTTGGGGACATGACTCATTAAATGTTATTATTTGCATGCACGTTCAGCTATGTTCAGTGAGGAGACTATGTTATAATGAAATATAAAATTCAATCTTTGATCAAGTAACATTGGTCTCGAGTAGCTTCTGAGATATCTAAAGAAAACACATTAAACTCAAAGTAAACCCCAAATTATCTCATACAGAAGAAAGAAGTAGTAATTATAACTAGAATGTTCCTCCCGCTCCCTGTATAATGTTACATAAAGTCATCTCCTGTGTTCATATTTGTGGTTTAAATTCTTGCAGAATTGAAATTCAGACATCTGTGATCTTGTGCCCCATTATTATATTATATTATCAATAGCAATCACACTACAGTATCAGTGCATCTGCTTTGCGTTGGGCCAAAGAATGCCCCTTAGCCGTGATATTATCCCAACACCCTGTCGTGAGCTATTGTATAATTAACACACCTGACTGCCCATCAGAAAAGAGTACTCACCCAGACCATGTAATAATGCAGATTAAGAGGTAGATTGAATATGTCATAGTTACACCACACTGAAAATCTGCATGAAATAATTATACACCAAACAGACTTGCGTTTGTTAACTTGTGTTTTAGTAACATAATGCATGGACATCATGTACAAGTGCCACACAGCTCAAATGGAATGTCCTTGAAAATTATAGGTTGCCACAGACTTGGCTAGCTTTCAAATGAATGCATCTGGACAACAGTCAGTTAACATACTTGACTAGAGAATGTTCAGAGAAACAATTTCTTGGACTCGCTAGCAACATGATAATAGCAGGTTGTGCTCCAAACTACAACCAAAAACATTAGCTATATGAAAAGAAAGAAAGAAAGAAAGAAAGAAAGAAAGAAAGAAAGAAAGAAAGAAAGAAGGGCTTCGGGCATAAACAAATTTAACATTAGCCTCTAAAATAAGATAACAGATACACTTCACACAGGTATACTTCAAAAAAAATAGCTAGCATGAGTCCTGAGAACAAGCCTTGCTCTTCAAGGCAGTGATCCGATTTCGAACATAATTTTTCACTCCAGTCCAGTTTCGGTTTTTGAGTGCATAGGGTTCTGCACTAATACACCGAATGCAGTCGACCTTTTGAGGTACCTTGCATGTGTGGATGAAGTGCTTCATATGTCTTTCAGTTGCATGTACCTCACTGTCTTCCCACTTACGTTTGGAGTTACCTCTGTTGTCTGCAAAGAAAAGATACAGGTGTCAATATTCCATTACTAAAAACATTTTTTGGAGTCCATCCAAAAATGCATTCACAACCTCTGCTTTCTTTTAGTACTCCTGTTCAAAGTGCAAGGACAACACCAAGGTAAACTGATCAAAAATAGAAGACCATGAATGCTAGATATTGCTACATATTTTTTTTTTTAATTATTTAAACACAATCCAAATAGGCATCCCCGTTAAATTTGTTAAAAAAAAAAAAAAAAAAAAAAAAAGCAGGCTCTCTGCTCCACCAACATTAGCCAGAGAAATTAGTGCCTTTTTGGGAGCAGAGCTCAGGTCCTGATGATGTCATATACTGTACAGACATGGACAGAAAGAAAAATCTTCATGATATTGACTGATGACTCTTAGGGGTTATGCCTCTATTCATAGAATCTGGAGTTCAAAGTGTTATAGTGTTACTACTTAAACTTAAGATTCTTCTCTAAACTCACTTGTTAGCTGCATTTGTAAACAGATATTTTGGTATCAAACAACTTTTTAACAGAATGTTTACTTTTAGATTGAGAACAAATCATTTTAATGTCACTTTTGAGATCTTCAGCTGTACGCAAATGCACAAACTGGTAAAAGTCACCTGTGGGTGGTTAACTTTCCTGTTAGGGACAAGAGTCATTAAATGTTATTATCTGCATGCACTTTAAGCTACAGTATGTTTAGTAAGGAGAGTATGATCTAATATGAATATGAGGTTCAGCTTTTGATTGTAACATAACGCTGCTCTACAGAGAATGCAGTGTAGATTCTGCCATAGTGCCCTTTCTTTAGGCTATCAAGGACAGACAAGTTGTCTGTTAGTGCAGTGGGCAGACACATTTATGTTATAGGTAGTTAGCAAGACCAGCAGTGAAGCGTGGTAAACAGTGGTAATGTCTGGGCGTGTTAAATTTATGGAGGGTCCCTCGCTTATCCCCGACTCTGGCTGCTTAAAGTAGAGAGTGGGACTTTGGGGAGCTGAGGCGCAAATCAATTAGCAGTGGTGCTGCGCTGCTGTTGAATGCATACAACATTAGGGGAAACACTGTGACTGTGTCCGGAGTTAATAACTACAGACTTAACAATAACAATAACAAGTTTTACCTCGAATCAATGAGGTCGAGACAGCCACATTTTTAGTTGGCAAACCCCATCAGCATCGGAGCTGGGAGGTGCCAGGAGGGACAGCTAGGAGTAACATTAGCTGCAGCAGCTGCTTAGCTAAAGCAGTCAAACATGCTGCATTGCTTCAGATTTATCGAACGTTGTATTTGTGTTTCATGAGGTTGCTGGTGTAATATGTTTTAGACATATATTGCATTTTGCTGCATTTTCATTAAATTTTGTAAAGTGAACCCACAATTTTGAACATTTTGCCCTGTCAGCCATGACTGGGGAGCACAGAATGTAAAAACAGGTGTCAGCTGCTCGCTGACATCAGGTGCCATTTTCTGCTGGAAAAGGAAACCGGATAAAATAAATATCTGATCAACCTTGATACAGCTGAAATTTAAAGACATATTGAGATAAAGATGCTGCATGACCCCATTTAGGCATGAGTAGCATGTGTATGTTTGGAACGACCCCAAAAGTGTTATTATTATTGTTATTCATATGATTATTAATATTATCAGTAATAATAATGATAATTAGAAGAAGGAGAAGAATTTTCTATCTATTATAGAAAATTTAGTGTGCAAAAAAATACATATCAAGAAAATAAAAGACAGTACAAAGGAAACTAAAACTCAAGTAAAATCATGAAAGTATGTTTTAAGAAAGGACATAAAGGTGATCTCTGATTCAGCAAGGAATTTGTAAAAAACAAAAAAAACGGCCAAAAAGTAATATAATAACAATAAATGATAATTATCATTATAATAACCTGTATTTATAGAGCACTCTTCTAAATCCATGTTACAAAGTGTTTCATAAAGGCAGCAAAATTACTTTTATCAGATAGCCTTTCTTGATTATTATTACTACTTACTTGATGATTGTATTACTTTTATTTTGATGCCTTTATGAAGAAATGTCTCACATTGATTAAGAAGACTGCTCTATTAATAAAGAGGATAATGGTGATAATGATAATAATAATTATAATCATTATTATCATTTTATTATTACTTCTGGGGTCATTCCAAACACACACACACACGCTACTCATACCTAACTGGGGACATTCATCTATATATAATGTCAAAACATCAGTATGTAAGTCTGTCAGTGCTTTAGGAGACATTCCAAAAAAAAATCATTGTCCTTACAGTATGTTAATACTTGGGCTGTCATAAGAGAAATACTGGACAATAATAGATACTAATATAAAAGGATTCAGCAGTGGTTTAGGTGGCAGGCAGACACACCCAACAATAAAAAATCAGAAAATACAAGCGGAAGGCAGGCTCTCTGTGTACACACACCCTGTCATACAGGAATGAATGAGTAGGACCATTTTTGGAGAAATGTTCTACTATGTCAGTAAAGAAATTCTTGCTCAACAGGTCTTTAAGTAGTATTTTATAAACTGGTCCCTACCTGTGGTCTGTCACTTTCTTCCACAATTGGCTGGCTAACATCAGGTGCCAGTTGCTGCTGGAAAAGGAAAAAAAAATGTATTTACTATTTTTATTACTTTTGGGGTCATTCCAAACACACACACACACGCTACTCATACCTAATTGGGGACATTCATCTATGTATAATGTCAAAACACAATTATGTAAGTCTGTCAGTACTTTAGGAGACGTTCCAAACACAGATCATTGTCCTTACAGTCCATTACTACTTGGGCTGTCATAAGAAAAACACTGGACAATAATACATACTAATATAAAAGGATTCAGCAGTGGTTTAGGTGGCAGGCAGACACACCCAACACTTAAAAATAAGAAAATACAGGAGGAAGGCAGGCTCTCTGTGGACACACACACTGTCACACAGGAATGAATGAGTAGGACCATTTTTGGAGAAATTTTCTGCTATTTCAGTAAAGAAGTTCTTGCTCAACTTGTCTTTAAGTAGTATTTTATAAACTGGTCCCTACCTGAGGTCTGTTGCTTTCTTCCTCAATTGTCTGGCTAACATCAATTGCTGCTGTAAAAGAAAAAAAAAACTATTTTTATACATTTTGCGTCATTCCAAACACACACACATGCTACTCATACCTAATTGGGGACATTCATCTATGTATGATGTCAAAACACCAGTATGTCAGTCTAAAAGTACTTTTGGGGTCATTCTACACTCACACACACGCTACTCATACCTAATTGGGGACATTCATCTATGTATGATGTCAAAACAACAGTATGTAAGTCTGTCAGTACTTTAGGAGACATTCCAAACAAAGATCATTGTCCTTGTAGTCCATTACTACTTGGGCTGTCATATGAGAAACACTGGGCAGTAATACATACTAATATAAAAGGATTCAGCAGGGGTTTAGGTGGCAGGCATAGACCCCCAACACCAAGAAATAAGAAAATACAGGCGGAAGGCAGGCTCTCTGTGGACACACACACTGTCACACAGGAATGAATGAGTAGGACCATTTTTAGAGAAATTTTCTGCTATTTCAATAAAGAAATTCTTGCTCAACAGGTCTTTAAGTAGTATTTTATAAACTGGTCCCTACCTGTGGTCTGTCACTTTCTTCCACAATTGGCTGGCTAACATCAGGTGCCAGTTGCTGCTGGAAAAGGAAAAAAAAAATGTATTTACTATTTTTATTACTTTTGGGGTCATTCCAAACACACACACACACGCTACTCATACCTAATTGGGGACATTCATCTATGTATAATGTCAAAACACAATTATGTAAGTCTGTCAGTACTTTAGGAGACGTTCCAAACACAGATCATTGTCCTTACAGTCCATTACTACTTGGGCTGTCATAAGAAAAACACTGGACAATAATACATACTAATATAAAAGGATTCAGCAGTGGTTTAGGTGGCAGGCAGACACACCCAACACTTAAAAATAAGAAAATACAGGAGGAAGGCAGGCTCTCTGTGGACACACACACTGTCACACAGGAATGAATGAGTAGGACCATTTTTGGAGAAATTTTCTGCTATTTCAGTAAAGAAGTTCTTGCTCAACTTGTCTTTAAGTAGTATTTTATAAACTGGTCCCTACCTGAGGTCTGTTGCTTTCTTCCTCAATTGTCTGGCTAACATCAATTGCTGCTGTAAAAGAAAAAAAAAACTATTTTTATACATTTTGCGTCATTCCAAACACACACACATGCTACTCATACCTAACTGGGGACATTCATCTATGTATGATGTCAAAACACCAGTATGTCAGTCTAAAAGTACTTTTGGGGTCATTCTACACTCACACACACGCTACTCATACCTAATTGGGGACATTCATCTATGTATGATGTCAAAACAACAGTATGTAAGTCTGTCAGTACTTTAGGAGACATTCCAAACAAAGATCATTGTCCTTGTAGTCCATTACTACTTGGGCTGTCATATGAGAAACACTGGGCAGTAATACATACTAATATAAAAGGATTCAGCAGGGGTTTAGGTGGCAGGCATAGACCCCCAACACCAAGAAATAAGAAAATACAGGCGGAAGGCAGGCTCTCTGTGGACACACACACTGTCACACAGGAATGAATGAGTAGGACCATTTTTAGAGAAATTTTCTGCTATTTCAATAAAGAAATTCTTGCTCAACAGGTCTTTAAGTAGTATTTTATAAACTGGTCCCTACCTGAGGTCTGTCACTTTCTTCCACAGACAGCTGGCTAAGATCAGGTGCCAATTGCTGCTGGAAAAGGGGGAAAAAAAAAACGTATTTACTATTTTTATTACTTTTGGGGTCATTCTACACTCACACACGCTACACATACCTAATTGGGGACAGTCATCTATGTATGATGTCAAAACACCAGTATGTCAGTCTAAAAGTACTTTTGGGGTCATTCTACACTCACACACACGCTACTCATACCTAATTGGGGACATTCATCTATGTATGATGTCAAAACAACAGTATGTAAGTCTGTCAGTACTTTAGGAGACATTCCAAACAAAGATCATTGTCCTTGTAGTCCATTACTACTTGGGCTGCCATATGAGAAACACTGGGCAGTAATACATACTAATATAAAAGGATTCAGCAGGGGTTTAGGTGGCAGGCATAGACCCCCAACACCAAGAAATAAGAAAATACAGGCGGAAGGCAGGCTCTCTGTGGACACACACACTGTCACACAGGAATGAATGAGTAGGACCATTTTTAGAGAAATTTTCTGCTATTTCAATAAAGAAATTCTTGCTCAACAGGTCTTTAAGTAGTATTTTATAAACTGGTCCCTACCTGAGGTCTGTCACTTTCTTCCACAGACAGCTGGCTAAGATCAGGTGCCAATTGCTGCTGGAAAAGGGGGGAAAAAAAAACGTATTTACTATTTTTATTACTTTTGGGGTCATTCTACACTCACACATGCTACACATACCTAATTGGGGACATTCATCTATGTATGATGTGAAAACACCAATATGTCAGTCTAACAGTACTTTTGGGGTCATTCTATACTCACACACATGCTACTCATACCAAATTGGGGACATTTATCTCTGTATAATGTCAAAACACCAGTATGTAAGTCCGTCAGTACTTTAGGAGACATTCCAAACAAAGATCATTGTCCTTACAGTACGTTAATACTTCGGCTTTCATAAGAGAAACACTGGACAATAATACATACTAATATAAAAGGATTCAGCAGTGGTGTAGGTGGCAGGCAGACATACCCAACACTAAGAAATAAGAAAATACAGGAGGAAGGCAGGCTCTCTGTGGACACACACACTGTCACACAGGAATGAATGAGTAGGACCATTTTTGGAGAAATTTTCTGCTATTTCAGTAAAGAAGTTCTTGCTCAACTTGTCTTTAAGTAGTATTTTATAAACTGGTCCCTACCTGAGGTCTGTTGCTTTCTTCCTCAATTGTCTGGCTAACATCAATTGCTGCTGTAAAAGAAAAAAAAAACTATTTTTATACATTTTGCGTCATTCCAAACACACACACATGCTACTCATACCTAATTGGGGACATTCATCTATGTATAATGTATGTAAATCCGTCAGTACTTTAGGACATGTTCCAAACACACATCATTATCCTTAGTGTCCATTACTACTTGGGCTGTCATAAGAGAAACACTGGACAGTAATACCAACTCTGAAACCCACTGAGTACTACACTGAAAACAAATACCTTACAAAGTATAAGAGATTAAGTAGTACTTTATAAACTGGCCCCTACCTGAGGTCTGTCCCTGATATCAGGTGTCAGCTGCTCGCTAACATCAGGTGTCAGCTGTTCACTGACATCAGGTATCAGCTGTCCGTTGACATCAGGTGCCATTTTCTGCTGGAAACCAGAAAAAAATTAAAACAATCATAATATAGGTAAAATCTCAAGACACACTGAGATCAGCTTCATCTGAAAATGACAAAAACAACTATTATCAACATTAAACAAATTGTACCTGTCTGCGCCAAGGTCAGTCTGAATCCCCATAATTGTAAGTTATTTCTTCACCTGGGGCGATGTCTCTTAGGGCAAACAGGCAAAGATGTAGAATCCCACCAACATCAATAGCTTTTACCACGGTATTCAAGCACAAAATCTCCTTGGTTGAAAACCTCCACAGCAAGCAGTACTCGACCTTTAAAATTAGAAAAAAAAAAACATCACCTGCCTTACATTCTAAAACCAGCTGTTGTAGACTTGACAAACTGAGTTGCAGGCAACAACATCAGCTGGTTTGAGTCAGATGAAGCGGGCCAGATCACACCACTGCAATGTTTACCTGCAGTGTTCTAAAATGGTTTCGTTTTGTTGCAAATCTTTGGTCTGAACTGGGCTTAAAACACCAAAGTCACACAAGAACACTAACTAATCGCTTGAGGCAGTGGCAAACTAGCGACTCCCATGTTCTTCAAGGTAAAAGACTTTAACTAAATATAACCATAATGGCTCTAAAAAGTTGTCTAACCCAGCTTTAAAACGTTAAAAGCAAATCCACACTGCCAGTATGAAGTAGCCTTGTGTAATTGAGATACGCATAGGAAGCAGTGATGAATTTTGAATTTACATTGTGTAATTCAACATTATTATTAACAGGCTCTGTACAACTGACACAAACACTACTTGCAAAATGTAAGAACTTACCTTTGTATGGGTTGATAAAATGCTCTGTGAGACCAGCCTTGTCAGTTTTCAGTTTAATGTGTTGTTCGGCATCCTGTTGAGGACCGACCCGTCTCAACCAGCCATATCATCTGTTTGACAGAATATTTCACGTATAATTAACATATGTGAGCCACCCAGTTAAGCCAACATACATTTTTTAGTTTCCTTTATACCAGGATGTAATTTTTATACTGATAGCTTAGTCACAAACTAATGCAGGCTTTTTACCCTCATAATCAAATCTCTTAAGTAGCAAATGCAGTGGATTTACCTGGAGGAAACCTGTTGTGATCCTAAGTGTGTAGCTCAAGGTGTTTACCCTTCCCTCACACACACTTGTTATTTTATTATGCACACAATAATAAATCTATATATATAATAAATCATATTCCTAGCATCAAAATACTGAGTGAAGTTTAGAAAGAATTTAGAATGCTGACATCAGTCAGTATTTGTCAAATTTTAAGATACTGGCACAATAAGTTAAACAGTTAAATGACTGGGGACAGAGCAGATTGAAATATCGCTTTCTACATATTTACATATCTATTCACGTTGAACAGGTATATTGATAAAGCACTGGCATTTTTCTCCTGAAGATGTATTGCACTTACAGTAAAGAGCATAGTATGAGGAGATCCTCTCCTCTCTGTGTCTGAACTGTCAGCCCTGACAGAGAGGAGCAGAGAGGATGTAGCTTAAGGAACTACACCAAAACAATAAAAAAAGTACATATAAAAGAACCAATTGTGTCAGAGGTTATAATTACTACTGTCTTTAATAACTTGGCCCAGGTGACCATTTAATATCGTGTTAAGGTGTCCATCCTACCACTCCCTGCTAACTAATCTCAGGACAAGCAATTCCTGAAATTTAGCAACCCAGCTAATTTTACCTTGAAATGACAGTCTTGTTGGTGGGTTGCTGCAGTCCAGTTATTCTCATGTTTGATAAGGCTATCCATCACCAGAACAACTTGCTAAGGCTTGTTTTCTACACAGCTTACTTTGCAAGAGTGTAACTAGCTAGCTAACGCTAGTTAGCTCTGTGGATAAATAACAATTTATCTCCACCAACTCCACAGAAAATGGTCAGTTTAACGCTTTTCTATAAGTTCACTGTCATAACATGACTGGATGAACCACATGGCATAAAAACCTGATACATTTTCAACAACGTAAAGTTTGCTTACCTTAAAGGCAGCTCCTCATGGCATCTTCCTGCTGTCCATCTGCAGCATGCAGCTCATGCATCCACCTAATGGGGGGGCGGGGCTCGTGCACCTCATGTAGGAGGTGGGGGTTGGGATAAACTTCACTTTTATCTTTCTATCATGACCACTTTCTTTTAGTTGATTTTGGATTGATCAATTTATTGAATGAGTTTGTAATTTGTGTTTAGTTTATAAATATTCAACAGTGATATGAATTCATAAGATATGAATGAATGAATGAATGAATGAATGAATAAATGAATAAATAAATAAATAAATAAATAGTATATTACATAGGTACACCTTGTGTGTCCATTGTGATGGCAAAACTGGGTAGGGAACAGCAAGTGTGCCCTAGTGAGTCCTATCTCCTTAATGACAGATCTTCCTCTTGCTGACTGATCACTGATGATTCCCCCATTGGAGGCCTGGATGCTAATCCCATATGTTAATATCATGCACTGATGAACTGTGCACTGATGAAATGATGATGATGATTTTACCTGTACCTACTTTCACATAGCACATAGCCTACTGTATGTATACTGACTAGCTATTCAAATTTGCCATGTACAATTTCTAATCAATTTTTCGAATCAATTCAATTCAAATTAAAGCATTTATTGTTATATGCACAGTTAAAACCAAGTTTTAAACCCTGTACAGTTAAATTCTTACTTTGCCTTTCACTCTGAATGCCATTCAAAATACAATAAAATAAATGAAAATATTTGGAGAGATAAAGAAAGAAAAGTATCCAAAGAACACTATAGTCTGTGTACAATATATACTTTACAATATCTATATACATTATACAGTAACAGCAACTAATATCTGTGCAAAGTCTGTCCTGGCAAAATCTGTCTGTGATTGTGCAGTACGTGTGGAATTGTTTGCAAAGTGAAGCTTCCTGTATGGTGAGGTGGGTTAAAGGGACAGTGGATTATAGCTACTGATCAGTCTGATGGCCTGAGGATAAAACCTGTCCCTCAGCCTAGAGGTCCTGCATCTTTTGTACCTTCTGTCAGAGGGCATACACGTGAAAAGGTTGTGTTGTGGTTTGGTGGAGTCTGTGATGATGATGTCCTGCAGAGATGGTAGGGGCACCCTGACAATCCTCTCAGCAGTTTTCACCTCTCTGCGGTCCATGTCGATGCAGTTCCCATACCGCACAGGTATGCAGCTGGTCAGCTCTCTGATGCAACTGTATAAGCTGCTGTTCTTCTTCTCTAACTATCAATACATAGTTTCTAATACACCTGTTGAATCACCTTACAGTATATATCTGATCATGGTAACAGCCAACAGTCTCTGTGTTGTGTTTTGATGTTGATGTGGGACTAATGGCTCACAGTTGGCGAGTTAACTCTAACAAAAAAGCACAATGTCCAATTGTGCTCCAATCAACAGCTCCAATGTCGATGTCCAATTACACAAAGACACTACTGATACAGATGGATAAGTACATATAGATAATTGCTCTGGATGTCAGTAAAGCTACTGTCTATCTCAGATAGGCTATGAATATTTACAGGTTTTCATTTAACATTATAAAGTGGAGAGCTCATACCAAGCAATCTAACTGGTTTTTAGCCTTGATATAACACCTGTATATCATGGCAATAACATCTAATTCCTTTACACAATTCAATATCACTCCACGTTGTTTAACCCTGTCTGCAGTGTTGGAGGAGGCTCCTGGGTGGCGGGCCAAGAGGACTAACAACGGAGCTAGCAGGGTTGATAAAGTCAGGTGTTGTGTGGAGCAACACAACCAGAGCTTGCCGTCATGAGCCTTCTCATGCTGCTGGACAGGGACAAACTCTGCTGCAGTTGCTGAGACTATGCTAGTCTGCAGCTAAAGTTATCTGGAGTGGCCGTGATATCTTATGTATCTTAGTGGCAACACCTCTCTAGAGACACCCTGTCTGTAACAGCAGAACAGTCAACACAAGCCATTGTGCTTTATATAATTACTAGTGACAAATACACTTGATTGATTGACTGATAACACAGGTTATGAGGTTGGGTTGACTGCAGGGATAATGTTAAACTGGCAGGCTAGGCTAGGATAAGCTAGTTTAAATAGGAATCTGTCCATCATTTTAATATTGCAATACTTGGTAACCATTTGTTAAAGCAACAGCTGTCTTCAGGCCGTCATAAATTGGGATTATATCCCAGCTAAGGGGGGTTGTTCGACCTAATGCAAAAATTTTGCTGTAAGGAATAGTAACCATTTAAAAATCAAATGATGTATTTAATGTAACTTGCAAGAGGCAAATGTTACACTGAGAATCTTCATGACATGCCAAACCTCCTCAGTCTCCTTAGAAAGTATAACCACTGTGGTGTTTTCCTGACCAGCTGGGTGATGTCATCTGTCCAGGTTAGGTCATCAGTGATGTGTGACAGTGACAATCCAGCCAGTGACTGTGGTGTTGTTAGCCAATTTCAGGATAATGTTGTCCTTGTGTGAGGCAACAATGTCATAGGTGAGCAGTGTGTAGAGCTTTGGCTGAGTCCTTGTGGGGTGTCAGTATTCATCATCACATTGTTTGAGGTTAGATTTCCTCACTGGCAATCTCAGAGAGTGTGGGTTTTATGCCAAAGTTGTAGAGTTGGTTTGTGAGTTTGTGGGGGAAGAGGTAGATACTGTAGGGGGTCCAGTGACTCAGGCATATTACTCTGAATGTGGGTAAGAACCACTCCCTCCAAACACTTCATTATGATTGAAGTGAGTGCAACCGGCCTGTTGTCATTCACACAAGGGACTGGGCTCCTGTTGGGGACTGGGATGGTGGTGGTGCTTTTAAAGCAGGTTAGGTCTGTGGCCGGTGCAAGGGACAGGTTAAAAACAGAGGTGAATACTGATACCCCAAGGTTCATCCACATCCGTATTGCTAAACACATACCCTATAGGCTTAAAAACATATTTCAAGCTTGAGAACTGCATCTGCCATATAAAGATTCATATACCATTTGTATCTATTCATGTACATCTAGTGTAGTTATTATGACATTGAATTTATCTCTTTTGCTTCACATACATTTTTTTGTTAAATCTATAACAAACCATTATATGAATTACTATTTGTCCTAGAGCATCTGGGTCCATGTGAGAACCTTTAAAAACACAGCTAACTAACTGTGATTTATGAATGATTTACCGTCAGTGCCATTTATGCATACCAGCTGCAATGCTTGGTAGGTTTTGGAGAAGTAGGCTGACCATGGTAATGGTAGACACATGCTGCCGATACCTTGCAATGCATAGGAATATACAGTTACTCAACAAATTATGCTAACATTGGGTACGCAGAAGTGTGTGACAAGGATTAGGAATTCTAATTTCCTAAGTAGCTCCACAATTCCACTGAACATGAGCAAAGGTTACATACATGCTATTGTAGACACAAAAGGGGCTGAAATGGACATGTTCATTTATAGTATAACTATAACTCTCTCTCTCTCTACATATATATATATATATATATATATATATATATATATATATATGTATGTATATGTATGTATATGTATATATGTGTGCATATATGTGTATATATATATATATATATATATATATATATATATATATATATATATATATATATATATATATATATATGCGTGTGTGTGTATCATTTATACATATATACATATGTGTATATATATAGATATATATCATAACTGTATAAATCTTTAATCATGCAAATACAGGCTACCTATAGCTCTTGACTTTCATCTATCTATCTATCTATCTATCTATCTATCTATCTATCTATCTATCTATCTATCTATCTCTTTATTATCAGGCAAAATACAAGCCACCTATTAGCTCTCTATATGCCAATTCACATAGTGTTAGCATGTAGCGCTAGCATTAGCATGCCAGCGAACTCATTTTAACAGATTGTATCTATCTATCTATCTTATCAGGCAAAATGCAGGCTACCTATAGCGCTTGACTGGCTTATCTATCTATTTATCTATCTATCTATCTATCTATCTATCTATCTATCTATCTATCTATCTATCTATCCATCTATCTATCCATCTATCCATATATCTTTATGATCGGGCAAAATGTGGACTGCCTATAGGGTCCTAGACAATTCCACACACTTCCACTAGGGGCAATGTAGAGGGATACACAGATTGGGTGGGGGGGGTGGAGGGGGGGGCACACACACACACAGAAAATCTGAAATAAATCACTTTTAGGGACTAAGGAGATTTTTTGAAAAAAACACATTTTGGAGCGTGCTGAATGCAACTGAATTGAAATCTAATTGGGGACGGTGGTTTTGGTCCCCAAAGGCAAAGGCGTCCCCAAACAACTGGTGTGTGTGCTGGTGAAAGTCCCCAATCTAGACTTAAGTAAGAGCACACACACACACACACACACACACACACACACGTCTCATTTGGAGGCCAGGTGTGTTTCTTTTCTTTCATTTCTATCTTGCAAGGTGATCATTGTTGTTAAATCAATCTATTTACATAGATGGAATAGCAGTGTCTATGTGTCTTTGTGTAGGTGGAAACAGGTCCGATGGCCACAGAAAACACCATTTAGGAAAATACTTATGGATTTTAAACCACTCTGTAACAAAGTAAAATACACACATAAAAGCAGAAATGCATAAGGCTTCAGGCATCTCACTGTAGCTTTGTTATATATCTATTGGCTCAGTATTGCACTGCAAGCCGCTGTGAAAAGCTGTGCCATGCTATCACAATGTGACAGCATCGGCTAACTGGCTCACTGTGTGGTCATGTAAGGGACTAGAGAGAATAATCTCTTACAGCATTTCCATCCAATAAAGAAGAGAGTTCCAGAAGTTCTGGAGAGTGCATCCCTCTTTTCTACGGCATCATGCTATGTTGGGTCAAGTCTGAACAAATAAGTCTTGAGTCTTTTGCGGAAGAAGGAGAGTGATTCCGCTGTCCTGACATTAGTTTGGAGTTTGTTCCGCCACTGAGCTGCAACTTCATTGCAGGCTTTGTTTGTGCTCTGCGATGGCATTACCATCCAGCCAGCTGATGTAGTAGAGCAGAGTGTTGGCACTGGAGCGTGTGGTCTGACCATTGTTTGGAGGTAGATGGGTGCAGTTCTGTTGACGGCTTTGAAGGCCAGCACCTTCATTTTGAATCGGATGCGGGCTGCAACAGGAAGCCAGTGGAGGTCTCGGAGGAGGGGGGTCACATGGGAATTTGGGTAGATTTTAAACGAGGCACACTGCAGCACTCGGATTACGCAGCAGTGATTCAGTCGCAGAGGCTGGGAGTTTAGCCAGTAGGGAGTAACAGTAGTTCAGGTGGGAGATGACCTTTGCCTTATGAGGAAAAATCGGATCCCATGGATATTGTAGAGGGCAAATCTGGCACATTTGGCCACAGCAGTGATATTGGAGGCGCAGGACAGTCCATCGCCAAGGATTATGTCCCGGTTCCTCCCGTCGACGAAGGCGATACCGTGACATCCTTGACAGTGACTGACAGGTCCATGCAAGGGCAGTCTTTTCCTGGAATGAAAATGAGTTCAGTTTTACTTACGAAGGTTGAGTCTGAGGTGATGCGCAGCTGTCCAAGAGGAGATGTCTGCCAACATGACAATATACGCATTACAATGTGTGTTGGATGAGGATGGGGGAAAAGTGAGGAACAGTTGGGTGTCATCTGCGTAACAGTGATAAGAGAATCCATGTGATGTGATCACAGGGCCTAGTGATCTAGTGCAGTGGTTCCAAACCATGCCGGTCAGGAGGTGTATGGACAGAGAGCATCTAAAGAGGAGGATAGGGAGGATAGCAATGTGGAGGAGGTTTCCTTGTTAGACATTAGAGCTGTCTTCATTCAGCTGTCCTGACGCTGTAGTGACTAGCCCTTATGTGCTAATTCGCCTCATGCAGGCTTAGCTCCACCCTGTAATCAAGTCTATTGATCGAAGCTGACTTGGGCAAAACTGCCTGTTAACGCTCAGTTTCAACAGTTGCACAACAATTAACTCAATTAACTCTCTAGACAAGGTTAAATATTACAGCTACCCTCCCTCACCGAATGCCAGATCACTAGAACACTAGATCTACAATTCCTTCTTACTCACCAGCAGTAATTTCACAGCTTCTCTTACCTGGACAAAATGGAACCCTAACCCTCTGGAACAGCATTTTTATCAGTGTGCATTTCTGTATTTCCAGGTGAGGAAAAGTGATGAAATGATGCATAAATATAGCAACACAAATATACAATACGTGCCTGGCCTCTCTCTCCCTCATCCTCCCTCCTTGTTGTTCCTTTTCTGCCTGGGTCTCCCCTTTGGTTTGTTCTTGGGTTTTCTTTCCACCAAGTAAAACAATAAAGGTTTAATTGTGGACATTGTGTGTGGCATTAGTATGTTACTTCCTCCGACCCCTTTTGAGCTGTGGTGTTTAAAGGAGGCCATAACAAAGGGTAACAGATGTGGGTAATACAAATAAAAGGGTTGTATCAGAGTTTTGCAAGTTAAATAAGTGTTAAACAGTGCTTCACTGAGTTCTTTGCTAACGAGGAAAGCAGTAGTGCAACCACCTGTAGCACGCTAACATATTGGCGGTGTGAGTGTGTAGAATATTATCAGTGTGTATGTTTTGAGCATCGTATTAAGAGCATACATTTTTAGTTTATCCATTCTGTTCCGTTTTCTTTTCCGCTTTTCCACGAGGATTGCTGCTTTTATCCCGCTGGGGGTTGCGGGGGTTACTGGCGGCAAATCCAGTTAATTCGATGGGCGAAGGCCAGGGTACACCCTGAATGAGTCACCAGCTCATCACATCAAGTTTATGTTAAAGGAAATATGAACGTTTACAGCACATGTTGTTCAGTCAATGCTATCAGCCTGCAGTATGTCGCTACCCAGCGCTGATGTGCCTGATTAATTATTTCTAATAAAAAAAAAAAAAAACAATAAAAAAACAAAAGGTGCATATGATGTGTCGGTCTGCCTGTTTCCCACACTGAGTCCACTGTTTGATGGTGCGCTGCCTGTAGGCAGAAGTCCACTGCTATCTGATTAGCAGTAGTATATGTGTAAAACTGCCAAGAGCAAGCCATCCTCACAAAGTGAAGAAGGACACTTGTGAGGGAGGCCACCAAGACACCTAGGACTGTTCTGAGGGAGTTAAAATCTTAAGCAGCTGAGATGGGAGAGACTCTGCATATACAAACTGTTGCGACAAGAAAGCCACTGTTGAAGGAAGCTCATTAGATTTCTTAAGATCTTTACCCAAAGGCATGTGGGAGACACCAAGGTCAACTAAAAAAAGGTTCTTTGTTCTGATGAGACTATGATCTGCTGGAGCTTTTTGGCTTTGTTTGGTGGATACCAAACACTGCACATCACTACAAACATACTATCCCCACCGTGAAGCATGGTGGCCACAGCATCATGGACTTTAAAAGGGCTGTTCATGCCCGATCCTTGTACAACCTGACAGAGCTTGAGCAGTTTTGCAAAGAAGAATGGACTTAAATTGCAGTGTCAAGATGTGCAAGCCTGATTGAGACCTATCCACACAGAATCAGTGCTGTAACGGAGGCCAGAGGAGCATCTACTAAATACTGACTTGAGGGCGGGGGGAATACTTATGCAATCACTTATTTTACATTATATATTTTTAATTAATTGATATCACTTTGTAGAAGAGTTTCGTAAATTCCTTGTCAATAAGCCACATTATGTTGACCATGATTCAATTTCTAAAAGCAGAAAAGGGGAAAACATCCAAGGGGGTGAATACATTTTATGGCGTTCTATGTTAAAAATTAGATTCAAGTTCAAAAATATTATAAGTAATATAAGTTGAAAGTAATTATTATTGTGTTATTATTTATTTGCTATCAATTTATTGCTGTTACTACCATCCTTGATTATGACAAAATTGTCATCATAGCCAAATTAATTGTACCTGAAAACAAAAACAGAAAGTATTTTAATTACATTCTGGGAGGAAGGAGAACAAGAGAGAGAGGTACGAAAGGGCTGGCTCAGAGGGTAGTCATACTTTACATTAGTGACTTCTCTGGGCATTCTACATTATTATATTTTGACATTAGATCCTATCTTTGGCATTAAGTACTCTGTAATGTTGTGTTTCAGCACTGCATGTTCTATGGACCCCTTTTCAGTCAGTGTAGTCACAGAGACAACCTTATAACTCAAATCGTATTGGGTTCCTTGTATTTGGCTCTGACTTTTGAACTTGTAAGACAAACCATTTATTTTCTATAGGGCCCAAACCATCTCTTACAGGCCTATCAAGATTCAAGTTGATAAAAGCCAGGGAACAATTTTCTAAGTGCTACATATAGCATTTTTGTTAACAGTGCTTTTTGCGTAGTCTCTCCACCTTGTGCATATTCCCTCTAAGTAAAAATTGGCTGAATGTGTCAGTAAGTGGTGCGTTGAATTGTCTATTCCAGGTCCGCCCAGGCAGTCCCTGCAGAGTGCTTGTTTTACATCTCATCCAGTGTGCTTTTACAGATCATTGTTTGCGAATGAAATAACCACCCCCTCCTGTGTGCTTGTCATTTGTGCTGTGAAAAGCTCTTATTTGGTGCCCAGTGAGACAAGAAAGACAGACAATCAGTGGCAAAAATAAAAGAAATGGGGCACAAGTAAGATGAACAATGAAAGATAGAATGGGGTACATAAGCATTAATAGAGGGGTTGAAAATTGAGAGAGAAGGAGCAGAGAAGAGAGAAAAAGGTAAAGAAATTGCAATTTGTTCTACAACAGTATCATCCTCAAAGGGTAAAGGGTCTTGTTGAAAGACACTTAGGAAGGGGGGACATGAATTTCAATTTGGGAGGAAAATAAAGGAAAAAAGGTATTTTTGATCTAAAGAGGACAGATGATAGAGAGAGAGATGAGGAAAGTAAAAGACATGCAAAGACATGTCCTTCCTATTTGTAATTGACTCCAAATGGGGACTGTCCTCAGTCCTGACCTACTAATTACTTGTTTCTCAGAGACATACTCTCACATCTCCTAATGTACACCTTCTCAAAGAAAATTAAGTCATTTTAAAAAGAGTATTATGGTAAGATAAACTTAACTGTTCTGTCACACATCATCATCAAGTTCTTTAATAGCAAACAACAATATTCTATATGTTAGACTATGTGTACCAGTTTGGCAAAATTGGTACATATTAGGGCTGTCAGTTTAACACGTTAATTAGATTAATTAATTACACTGCAAATTGACGCGTTATAAAAAAAATAAAATAAAAAAAACGCAATTAATTCTGAGATTCTGAGTGGCAATTCAATGCGTGAGCATTTTAAATTTGGCCCATTGAATGACCCGTAGGCTACTTGGCAGTGGCACGTCACGATACCTCTAGCACCGAGGAACTTGTCCGGACGTGTTCGTCACTTCCCACCTGCGTCGCTAGTCAAAGCAGGGTGACAACAGCCATAAGCCGTTTTTAGACAGAGCACCAAGCCGCCAATTTGCCCGTCCTTTAGGTGGCTTGGTCCGCAGTTTTAGACAGAGGGCAGCAAATTTGGGGTCTGTTTTGGTCCGCTGATTTCCTGCATCGGAGGGTAAACTTATTTCCGCCTCGCCTGCTATTTAAAAATGAGGAGCAAATGTGCTGGCCTCTGCGTGAGGTGGGCGGAGGTGTCAATGACCTGCACTGCTGTGCGACCCACAACCAAGGAGTTTTAAAACCAAGAAACAGCTGATCACAGCAGTCAGTCTAACTTCTTCCCCGGACATTAAGATGAACAACTGGACAGCCGCAGAGATCCAGGAGATGCAGCGTCTCCTCGGTCTCTGTAGCTGTTTGGTTGTGTTAGCTTGTTGTTGTGTCGGCAAGCAATGCAAAGCTCTTATTTTGAAGACGAATTCTATGTCACTGTTCACAGCCTTATACTTATACCATTCATTTTGAATTGCCGTATTTAGTCAGCTTTGGTATTCATTTTGGATTGCTGTATTGAGTCAGCTTTGTTGCTCATTTTGAATTGAGAGTCTGCTTAAGTGCCTATTTGAGACTCAGCCTCATTTTATTTCTGAATTTTATTAATTTAAGTGTATTTATACTGCATTTTTGAATAATGCACCTGGCCTAATTGGTTTGCTGGGATGTGCTTGACCATTGTCTTTTAAATTTCATTTATGAAACGCACTTCACCAAAAAAATTATGGATTTCAAATCTTCTCTTCTTAGTGTATTCAATTGATTAGTCATGCAATACAATTTTATAATGTAATAGAATTTGAATTCTTTATTTAGCTACCTTTAGCAGATGTGAGATTAAAATGTGATTAATTAGATTAATTAATTACAAATCATGTAATTAATTAGATTAATTTTCGCCTGACAGCCCTAGTACATATAGTTGCATGTCGTCAGCATACAGTGGAAATTACTATTAAACTTGCAAATAACAGCACCTGTGGGAGGATATACTACTAATTAATTAAATGTACTAATCAGTTCAGATTAATAATGCGCTGGTAAATAGGGGCACCACCTCTATTCTTTTATCTCTTTGACTAATCCGGAGGGAAATTAATCAAATTACCCTAAACAAGGTTAACTTGATCAACATCAATCAAGGTTAATCAAACTTAAATCATTAATCAATTCGAATCAATTCAAATCAATTTGTTCAATTTCATAAATGAAGTAGTAACTTCTACATACGGTTATCATTGGTTCTCCATAATAAAACAAACCTCTACAGACAACAGCAAAAATAATAGATAATATTTATATAATAATAACATGATAACAATATTTATCTGGCAAAATAGTTCAATAAATTAGATGACAGACAAAACAAATGACAAAAATAAGTAGCAGAAGGATGGTGAGTCTGTGATGTTTATAAATGAAATATTGCTAATGGTGAAATGGTGAGTTTGGTGAAGGCAGTTAAATATTAAAGGTCCCATATTATGAAAAACATGTTTTCTCTGGTCTCTACAGATATAAGCTGATCCTCTCTGAACCTGCCAACTCCCAGAATGAGGAAAGTGATTCCTGCATGGTCTCTGCAGCCCACCCACTGGTAAAATGGCGCTCCTACAGGTTGTTCAGATTCAGCTCCTGTCGTTGCGTAACAAAAGTAGAGATTTTCATAGGCAGGCCTCCTCTGCACGGTGATAGGAGATATCTGAGAGGGGGGCGTTCATCCCCGAGGTGAAGTTCAGTGTGTCCAGCGGTAGTGTTACGCAATGTCGTTGCTTAGAGCTAGACACGGAAATTGCTCGGTTGTCTGTAGTATAAATCAACATAAGTGCGTATATTCTGTCCCAGCTACAGAACAACAGAAGAGACAGTGGTTGCGTTTCAGTTTTAACGACAACGTGCCGGCTATGGTTCCTGTTAGCTTGTGTGTGTGTGTGTGCTAATCGCTACACATCGGACTGCTTCAGTAACGAGGGTCAGTACAAAGCTGGCTTTGCCTCGACACTGACCCTTGTTGAAGCGTCAGTCCCAACCATACACAACCCAGCAACTGCATCCGAGCCACAGGTAAGTGTCACCGTGGTTTGATAGTATTTACAGCATGCTGGACTGCAGCATGCTGGCCTTGTTGAACCCAAAGTGGCATGATGGAACACATCATAAGAATGCAATTAAGCAGGATGCTGTTATAATGTGTTGTGAATGAGTTCCTGACCCACCATGCATCCTGGAAAGTTACAAAGATATGTTTTTTTTTGTTGTTGTTTTTTTTGGTGGGAATGACATCACATAATCACCTTCAGTATATGGTTGACACTGTGAGGCTCTCACTCTCGGACAGGGATGCTGTTCCCCAAAGAGGGACCTCTTCCCTCTCCTGGGTGTCAATGCCACAAAAACCTCGGTCTACAGATAAAGGTTCATCTATTCTCCAATACAAGATTGTATTGTCAGGCCTTAAACATTACCTTAGCAACTGGACTGGGGCCCTGTAGACCATGATGCAATGTGGGAAAAACACAAAAGCTCTGTTAGATGTACTGCAAGTTGTCTTTTTTCAGATGTGGGACCTTATTTACCTAGTGGCATGTAAAAGAACTTCACACAGGGCCAACTGTTATTCTGTGATCCTAGTCCTGTCCTTACAGTAGGTCATTAGCAAGTTCCATTTAATGAAGAAGATCATGGGATACTTAAAACTCCTGGTAATTGCTCAGAAAGTGAACCTTGATATATAGAAAAAAAATGGAAAACAATTGTGAAAAGAGGCTTACAGACACTAGTAGATAGACAAATACTACATACCTACCATTGCAAACATCAACACACACAACCACACACAGAAAGAATTCAGTGGTAAGTTAGCCATGTCCGATGCTGTGTGTTGTAGCTGCAGGAGATCCTGACTGATCCTGACACTGATCCTACAGTTTTACTTGGACCAGCCTCTACTGCTGACACAAAGCAGACAAACAGAGCACATCTGATCCCACATAACAAGAGTAATCCCATCACTCACTTTCTCTCATACACACACACATGAACACACACAGCAAAATGATCGGAGGAGTTGAGTTTGACTGCAAGAGGGTTTTTGAAAGTGACGACCATACTGATGTCTTTGGATTGAAGCTTCCCAAAGAGATTATTTCAGTTAGATAAAGAACATTTGTTTTTGTTTTTACAACAACAAAAACATATAACCAGTCAATATCCATGTATTCTATACTACTACCACCACTATTTCCCCCCCAAATTGTTTAAACGCGTTTCCTGAAACCATGGCTGAGTTTCTCATAACTCCTAAAACAGAATTTGCACAGTTCACAAGTTATGACACAGTGAGCCAAAGTCTGCAACATGTGCGCAAGCATTTGGCAAAAACTGTAATAAAATGTCCCTTTAGGCAGACAACATTCTCCTTGTTAAATCAATCATAAACATCATTTGAAGCAATTCACGGATCAATCATGGATCCTTGATCCAAATGGACCTGTTTTGGTCAGTCAAGGATGCAGTGCAATAAATGTGACTCAGCAGAAGCAACCATACACTGTTATTCCTTATGTCCTAATTTGCAGAACATCTGGATGGGGATTTTCAGATTAGTTTTAAAGATTCTGTGGGAGGTGTGGGTCATTCTGTTTTTGTTCTACTGTTCTATATATGATGTGAAGACTATTTCTTTTATTAATAATTGATAAACAACTCAGTTCATGTGCATGGTATTCTGTCATTTTTAGATCCTTGATAAATGTGTGTTTGTATGAAAAGAAAGAAAAAAAAGCATGTGTATCTGAATGCCATGTACAATGAGCATCCAACACAAATCCAACATAAAACATTTTTGAAACAGAGACTCTCAGCATAATTATAATCACATGTTAATTGAGAGAACAGTTTAAACTACGCAAACTGTTGATCACTTCTCATTACTTTTATATGAAATGCACTCAGTGCCTCAATTTTTGGAACAGAACTGTTTTCTCACTAAAACTCACTTAACACAAAATCAGTTTAAATATATAATTAGACTGAAATTGTTTCATTCTGCCACGTCAACATCCAAAAAGAATTGAAAAAAGAGAGAGAAATAGAAACGCGAATTAACAAATGTATAAAGTTGAGTCATGGAACATGACAATGGGCAGGTAATTTAACAATCTGTAATTTCACATCATGCACTTAAAAATATGATTCTAAATATCATTTCAGCAAGGTGCTGAGGAGAGTTTATGACAGGACTGGCGATTGGAGTCTTATGCAGAAATATATTTGTAGAGTTGCTTTTGCTGGAAAACTTTGTCAGAAGTTGAAGTTGAAACGCTGAAGGCCAGAGAAAAGTTCCAGTTGTTAGTTGTCAATTAAATCGCCTTTGCTCTCTGGATGGTTTCAGGAGAGCTGATCTCATCTTACTGGTATATGCATGATGGGACTTCTCACTCTCTCTCTTCGTCTCTCTCTCTCTCTCTCTCTCTCTCTCTCTCTCTCTCTCTCTCTCTCTCTCTCTCTCTCTCTATCGCACAAACACACACACAAACACACACCCATATCTCCAACAGCATTGTATTATTGATAGAGAAGCAGTCGGAGGGCGATGTTTTGCACTGCTGCTGAATAAATCAACACCATGAATAAATCACCAAATCAAACCATATTTACAACTGGGGAGAGGCCATCAACCTTATCCTGCATCATTCACTCTCTGTTTCACTCTCTCTTCCTCTTTGTTTCTTTTTAATTACCTCTTGTAGTTCCTCACAACACTTCTTTGTTTTTTTTGTTTTTCTGTTTCCTACCCTTCTGTCTCTTCTCCTTAGATTTGTCGACCATGTTAACGCCCAAGTTCATTCGCAGCAATGTTATCAACTTTCAAATATTATTGTTCCGTAAAAAAAGAATCTTACATTAACTTCTTCCAATGGTGTAAACAATGTTGAAATTAATATTCAAATAAAAACATTTTAGAAATGTGTGTGTTTTAAATAAATCTGTTGCATCTTTGACATTATACACAACATAAATCATTGCTTTACTGGTTGTGAATGAATGTAAAGGCACTAAAGAATATTACTAGGGCTGTTACCACCACAAGAAAATGCCAATGTTACCGGACGCCGTTATAGAATCACATTTTTGTGAGTTGAGTCTATCTATCTATCTATCTATCTATCTATCTATCTATCTATCTATCTATCTATCTATCTATCTATATCGGCTACTCTGTGACTAGAGACAGTATGCACCTTGTTAACAGCCAACCAATGAGTACCCTGCAACCCATGTTTTAACTTTAAGCCTGCTCTTTACTGGGAGAAAGATTTACAACAAAAAATGCACCTACACCACTTTCCACACAGATTCCTGAATGTATGAAAATCCACAGAGGGTAAGAATGTGTATACTAGTACACATTTTTGTAACAGTACTGTATTGTAGGCAACTGGACTTGTCCCAGTTCCTTGAAGACATTTCATTTCATCCAAGAGGCTTCTTCAGTTCTAACTCACTAGAGGGGAGTTGCAGGCTTTCAGACTAGGTGTTGGAATGTCCTTAAGTAGTCATTAAGGACACGTGTTGGCAGTTTCAGAGTCATTAGGGCAACTTGTGGGTCGTTGACTTCACCTGCCTTCATATGGGTTGCGATGGCTAGGTGAGCCCCGGCATGAATGGCTGTTGAGCTGTCTTGGGAGGCAACTGAGTATGGCATTGTAGGAGTATGACATGTAATGTCATAGGCCATCTCCTCTGTTCAAAGACAGTCGTAGCAGCCAGTAGACTGGAGGGGTGAGTTTTGGGAGAAAAGCACATGGAACTGAAAAAAGCTGAAGGACCACATCTTCCTGAATCATCAGAGCGGGTTTGGGTTTGTGAATCTCACTGTTTCCTTTTGCCCAGATACTGCCACTATCCCTGCATACACCACTGGGCCCATTCCACACTATCCCACAGCCCCTTAACCCTTCATCAACCTGGGAAAGCTTCTCCCAGTCTGGACACTCCCCTCCCCCTCCTATCCAAGTAATCCCACCTGGACTGAACACAGAGGGACAGAAGGACATTTAAACTGAATTGACTGTTTTGTGTTTGTTCTGACCCGTTTTCATGTGACCAAGGATGAATTCTGAAATTGACTGGGATTTTTTGTTTTTGTTGAAGGAATTTTTTTTTGTCCTGAAATTGTGTTAAACCATTAATAATTATTGAATTTTAAATTTGGAGTGGTCATTATATGAGTTTGATTTAAACCTATTCCTTCAACATTTTGTGGTGTGTGAACTTAGTGAGACCGTAAACCCTGAGGTATGGGTAATAAATTTAATATATTTCAATTGATGTAGTTACAGCTGGTTTCCGTCACAGTCATGGTTGTCCTCTACAGTCTGCACTCACAAATGTTTACATCTGTCTGCATTGTTTTGTAGCGAAATGTCTTATTTGGATGTTCAAAAGCGTGCATGGTTTAAAATAAAACAAATCTACCTGCATGTTATTTGATTTGATTGTTTGCAAAAGTTAAAATGAAGCAATGCCTTCTGGGAATTTTAAGACTGAATCGTGTGGACTGTGTCTGTGTGGTTGTTGGAAGTTGGAGATTGGAAGTTGGAAAATGACTGAGATTAAGCTAGTAAAAAATGAATCGAGGCCTGAAGCGACACAAGGGGGGAGCGGAAAAAGAGAAAGAAATCTAAGAGAACACTGTTGGCTGGCGGTGAAAAATGTTGCAAACTGACCGATTTCTTTTTAAAATCAAGTGCAGCTTCAGCTAGCACTAGCGCAAATACTGCTAGCACTAATGTTAGCGACACAGTTGAACCAGCACACCAGGGACCAACAACAGGACAGTGAGGAATATGAGCAAAAGCAGGAACAAAACGAGCAAGAGGAGGAAGAAGGCCGCATGACGGTAAGACATTTTTTTTTTTTTATCATGGAGTGGCTGGCTCTGATGATTTATTAATTTTTTTGCATTGTTGTTGCGCAGTAGAGTTTACATTCACCACCGCTGGTGGGTGGAAATGCCAGGGCTGTTTTTTGTTTTCAGTCCGTCACTACTTTCAGGTCTTCTTAAGTTACGCCACAACATTTTAATTTTACTCCTCTGTCAAACCACCTGTATTCTGACCCTTCGAAGTGAACCGGAATATGATGTTGATGATCAAAGTTCTTCCTGAGTTTCTCAGATGGTCCCGCGACATGACGACTGATGATAATGTTGTGTTTTCTCGTCTCCTCCTCTCCGTCTGCTCTAGATCTTTTTAGAGGTTCAGTCCAGTTTGGGTACCACAGGTTTGTGCTTTGTGGGCATGGTGTCAGCCTGATGGTTTAGGGTTCCAATGATCCCAACTTGTGCTCCAGTGGGTGATAAGAGTATAACAGCAGGTATCAATCTATGTTTGTTGGATTTCAGTACACCTCAGTGTTGAGGTTTCTATCTTCGTCAATGTGTACTGCACAGTCAAGAGGGGCAGACTGTCAACTCTGACATCTTCCTGCATTAACTTGTTGTTATTATCCTCTGCATTTGTATGCTCTATGAAGGCTTCCACTAAACCAGTGGCTAGGAACAGTTACTGTAAAGTTGATCAAGGCTCTGCTCTCAGCTTCATCCATGTAGAGGTTGGCCACTATTGGGGACACCAGTGAGCCCATGGCATAGCTGTGCTTCTGCAGAGACCTTCGCTGTACTGGAAGTAGGTGTTGAGGCAGAGGTCAAGTAAGGCACAAATGTAGTCTGGGGTGAAGTTGGTTCTGCTGGACAGAGTGCTGTCTCAACCTATCATCCGTGATCAAACTCAATTTTTCACACTCAAAAACTATTATGGCCTGTTGCGCTCCACACATCATCTTTTCCAAAGCCATTTGCTTCTTAACTTCAACTCTGTGCTTTTACTTGTCATTTTCTAACAGAAACTCCTGCTGTTCTAAAGACAAATCAGTACTCTAGTGTAACAAAACACACTGTCAACAGCACTTCCTGCTGTAGGCAACCCATTCATCGCATCCCGTATTTTGCATTTGTGTTGTGCTATAAATTTGTGTTTAGACTCCAAGCTGAGTGAGAGCTCCTGTCTCCCTCCAAAGTTGATGTCTGCTCATCAGGTCTGGCATCCCATTGACAGAAAGCCAGTGATGTGGCAGCTGTGAATTGGCTGATGCTGGAGAGTGGAGATATTTAAACCAGTTCCACCCAGACGATGCTGAGGATTGCTACCAGCAAACAGTCCTTCGGTCTGGATCTGTCCCTCACCCTGAGCCATCCCAGTCGTCCCGTTCGTCCACCACACTTGTTCTATCACTTACAACAACCTGGCCCTCAGTCTGGGCTGGCTCTTTGGTTACTAATGGCGCTCACATTCAAGACGCCTAAATTGCAAAGTGTCAGTGCAGAGGGAAAATAAATATACAGTAAACATACAGTGAATAGCATGCAAGTTGTTTTTTCTACCGTTTTGTTTCTACCTTTAGATGTGTCCTGTTAATTGGATGCTCTTTCACTTAAAATAGTCTGTACGGGAACATTCAAGATGTGATGGTTAGGGACAAATGAGACCAGTCAGGGAAATCTGTTTTAAGACAGGTGAGTGGTCCTTTCCTCTGTAGCACCTAGGGGTGTCATGATTCTCCAAATCTTCGATTCGATTACTTTTTTGATTCTAAAGTCATGGTTCGATTAGACTAGACTTTTATGCAATATAATATCTGACCTTTGTCTGAATGTACCACATTACACTGTCAAAGTTAAAGCACTTATTAAGAACTTCAGTGATAGAGGAGGGGGTTCAAGTTCTGTTGATGGGTCTCCTGCATCTGCAGTTGCCATCGTTGTAAGAGAGGTGTAGCTCCTTTCAGGAACAGGGTGGCGCGTGAGGTGTGTGTGCGTAAAGTTCGTAAGGTGTGAGTGGGCGAGCGAGAGTGAGGGAGCATGCGTACGTGCAGACAATGATTGAATGGGAGAGGAAGAAGAAGTGAGAGGAGTAGCAGTAGTAATGACAGCAATAAAGTGTACAATACCGGCTGCAGTTTGGCTGTGAATAAAGGCGACGGCTGCTCCAGATACAGCAGAGCTCCCTGGTATTATTTCCAGACCAGCTTACCATGTGAAAGTGGTTCACCCCGACGGTAAACACAAACTTCAGCCCTGGAGGAAATCATCTCCCCTGTGCTTCCTGACCATGGTCCAGGAGCCCAACAGGAATGGTGTAACACCATGCTATCGTTTAACTGGCTGTAGCTAATAGCTACTGGCTTAGCTAGTAGCTAAGATTGACTTGACGCACTTCAACACGTGTGTATTTTTTTCCGCTTGGCAAACCGACCGGACGTGACATGGGGGTGTGGCAGCATTGACGATCCCATTTTTTAATTCGAAGTTGAAGATTGTGACTTGATTTCGGTCAATTTTGATTTAAAATTGAAATCGTGACACCCTTAGTAGCACCACATGAAGAGACTAATGTTCCTGCTGATGGCTGCAACTCAGCACAGCTGTCAGGTGGCTTCAACAACTGTAGAGACATCATGCCAAAAATGCCATAGTCCATACATATGAATTAAACACAGAACTTGAAATTGTTGAGAGATTTAAATAAAGTTTGTAATCAAGTAAGTTCAAATCCTGGCGGGAGGCTCATTGCTGCATGTCACACCCCCTTGTCTCTGTGCAACTAGCACGCTACGAGTATGCAATTGCACACTACTAGTGTGCAACTTCATGCAACTAGTGAGACATGTCTGTAACATGTAAGACATTTCTGCGTTAGTAGGACAACTTTGGCACACTAGTAGGACAACTATGTCTTACTAGTGAAGCAAAACTGTGCACTAGTTGACATCTGTGCGCTACTAGTACTACTAGTGACACTATGAAATTCTACTCACTAGTACTAGTAGCGTGCAGATGTCAACTAGTGCACAGTTTTGCCCTGTGCGTAATTGCGCATAGCTCCGTTAAGTTATAGTGCAGGTAATGTTATGTTTTCCTCATTAATGACATAATTCTCAGACCAGAAGCCCATCTGATATTAATTACAATGTTTGATTTCATGACCTGGACTGCCCAATCCACAGATTTCCTGCGGAGTCCAGTTCAACTCACAGTATGTGTTCATTCATTGCTTGCCTCTGTATTCAATGATACTCTTATCTCCAAGTCATCATTTAATAACCCAGAATTAGATTATGGTGTCTTCTGGATAGTGTTGTTTTTGGCAGCTTGTTTTAATTTTAGTTTTAGACTAGTCTTTATATAAAACTGTCACTTTAGTTTTTATTAGTTTTAGTCACGTTTATACTCTTAGTCTAGTCAAGTTTCAGTCGACTAAAAGTCTGAGCATTTTAGTCTTATTTTATTCAGAATTATCCATGACTATTTTTGTCTAGTTTTAGTCAACGAAAACTGATGACATTTTAGTCTAGTTTTAGTCAATGAAAATTGTACTTAAAGGTCCCATATCATAAAAAAAAAAAACACATTTTCTCTGATCTCTACATATACAAGCTGCCTACTGAAGGCATACATTTTATTTTGGGCAACGGTCTGGTAGGTAGCAGGGTGTGGACTGACACTCATCCCTCACCTGTGGTTACATTTTGTCCATCTGATTTTGGGTCCTGTGAGAGCTCTGTTGCATTGCCAGAGGTTTCTTCATCGTGTGTGGTTACACACTGTATGAGTAAGTCAGATCCTGATGTGTCACCTGACGGTGGTGATGAGGGTTGGGAGGTTCCCTCTCTATCTGAGCTCCCTTTGTCGTTGTCACATAGTGAGGCAGTGCAGGAGCAACATAGCGATCCTTCTTTGAACAGAATTTTTGAGCATGTTTTGCCCACCTCTGAGATAAGTAATGCTGCAAATGGCTACTTTTCACATAATTACTTGTTGTTCAGAAAGTGGGTTCCTGATGGTGAAGATTGTGTCAAGAGTGATGTTTTCCAGATGGTGATGCCAGTTAAGTCCCCCCTTCCTTGTCTTGAGAGTGGCACATGACGAGGCTGGACACTTTGGTGTTTGGAAAACGTACCTCAACTCCTAAAACATTTCTTTTGGCCACGTCTAAAAAGGGATGTGTCCATATATATTAAAACCTGTCATGTGTGTCAGCTAACAGGAAAACCAAATCAGGGTGTCAAGCTGGCGCCACTGCAGCCTATCCCAGTTGTGAGCAAACCATTTACACATCTCAGTGTGGACTGTGTGGGTCCATTGCTGGGGTCCAAGTTGGGCTGCAAGTATCTCCTTACGGTTATGTGTCAGAGCACCAGGTATCCAGCTGCATACCTTTTGAGGCCGATTACAAGTAAGTCTGTGGTGAAGGCGTTATTGCAGTTTATTTCGATATTTGGGATTACTAAATTACTTTTGGGATTACTAAAGTAATCCAGAGTGACCAAGGTCAAATTTTTCGTCTCACATGTTTGGCCAAGTGTTGAAGCTTTGCACATTAAACAGAATCAATCATCAGCTTATCATGCACAAAGCCAGAGTGCTCTGGAGTGCTTCCATCAGACTCTTAAGTCTCTCTTGCATGGGAATTGTACCAAATTAGACAGAGACTAGGAAGAGGGGCTTCCATGGCTGATGTTGGCTGCGAGAGAGGCGATACAGGAAAGTACAGGCTTTAGCCCAAATGAATCTTTGGACATAACATTCGTGGTCCCTCTGCAGTTCTGAAGGAGAACCAGCAAGCAACCTGAAGGAGTATGTGAATGGGTTCAGATGTTGTTTGTTTGTAGCTGGGTGTATGGCTTGGGAAAAGCTCTGTGTGTCCCAGAGTAAAATGAAATGACCGGTGTACAGAGCGACATGAGTTCAATCCAGGGGACCAGGTTCTTGCACTTATGCCTATTGTTGGTTTGCCATTTCAGGCTAACTATGCAGGTCCATACACCGTTGTTGAGAGAATTTCGGATTTGAATTATGTCATGGCAACGCCAGGACAGAGAAAAACGTCTCTGCCATGTCAATCTTCTGAAACCTTACTACAAGCGTGTATTTGAGACTGATTTGGATCAGGATGTGAAGGATGTTGTGCGCCCAGCTCTTGCTGTGATTTCGGAGGTTTTGGCACAAGGGGGAGATGGAGTGCCGGAGCCTGATAAAAGTTTTCTGTATGGATGTTAAAAAAATTCAGAATCGCTTTGCAACTTGGACAAGTTGTTAGGCCATCTGTCGGATGCAAAACGTAATGAGTATCCTTGTTTGTTTGGTGACATTCCCTCACAGACCGACTGGATTGAACATGATATGCAGAGCAAACAATATTGCCATACCATCTTCATCAAGTTGGGCCTGCCAGAGCAGGATGGAATGCCTCGATTCTGCACTGATTTCAGGAAAGTAAATACTGTCACGAAATCTGACTCATTTCCCTTGCCTTGAATGGATGATTGTATAGATCAAGTGGGGTCTGCCAAGTTTGTTAGTAAATTTGATTTGCTGAAAGGATACTGGTAGGTACCGCTGTCCAAACATGCACAAGAAGTCTCTGCATTTATCACGCCGTCGAGCCTTTATTCCTATAGTGTGATGCCATTTGGGTTGAAGAACGCCCTTGCAACATTTCAACGTTTGATGAAATGTGTAGTGTCTGGTCTAAAAGGTTGTTCAATTAACCTTGATGACTTGGTCATTTACAGTGATACTTCACACTCGCATCCTCAGCGCATTCGAGCACTATTTGATCGTTTGGCTGAGGCGCAGCTCACCAATAATTTGGCCAAATGTGAATTCATTGTGGATACAGTGACGTACCTCGGCCATATGGTGGGACAGGGTCGTGTTGCCCCAGTCCAAACCAAGGTTGCGGCTGTAGCTAAATATCCACAAGCTACGACAAAAGAGGAAATCTTGGGTTTAGTGGGTTACTAAAGGAGTTTTTGTGAGGACTTTTCCACTGTTGTGTTTCCCCTTACTGAACTGCTCAAGGCCAAAGTGAAATTTGTCTGGTCATCGGAATGCCAGCAAGCTTTTGATAATGTGAGATCTGTCTTGTGTTCTTCTCCTGTATTAGCTGCTCCTTGTTTTGCTTGAGCATTCATGCTCCAAGTAGATGCCAGCCAGGTGGGAGCAGGTGCCATCTTGCTTCACAGTGATGACCAAGGAGTGGTGAGGCCAGTCAGTTTTTTCTCAAAGAAGTTTAATAATTACCAGCAAAACTACTCTATTATTGAGAAGGAGGCTTTGTCACTTATTTGGGCTTTATAACATTTCAACGTGTATGTTGGAGCAGGAGGACCAATTTTGGTTTACACGGACCACAATCCTCTGACCTTTTTGCATGCCCTTAGGTGTCCAAACTAGAGGCTGATGAGGTGGTCATTGTTCCTTTGGGCTTATGACCTCAATATTAGACATATTAAAGGAACAGACAATATTATTGCGCATGCATTGTCACGTGCTCCACTGAACTGATAAGTCACTTGTGTGACCTGAACTTAATATATGCCCTGTGGTACTGTCTTATTCACCTGTTCTTGCTGTGTCCGTCTTCTTAATTTGCTTCTCAGGTACTGGGGTTGCGGAGGATGGGTAGGGCAAGTTACAAGCAGAGTATCCAGGAGAAGGGTTGTGTATTATTTTTGGTTTATATTTGTATGTTTTGATTTATTGCAAATTGCGTCACTGTGGAGTGGGTTGATGGTATGCCGGTGATGACTTTGAGACAGGAGGGGGGTGTGACGGCCCCTGCCTGACATAACCAGTCTGATGCAGGTATAGTTATGAATTACTGTGTTTTTCCATTTGTCCACGAGGGAACCAGAGGAGTGTGATTGCGACAGCCAGCCAGAACGCTCTCATAGGATAAATGGCCAACTACCAGTGCCGTGCACTCTCTCTCACCTGGACCCATTTGCGCCAGCTCCTGCAAGCTTTGTCTTTTGTTTGATTTCTGTTTTGTTTTGCATCACAGCACCTTATACCTCATTTTTAACACATCCACGTTTACACCGCTGATGTTACTGACTGTCACACCTTATTTTTGCAGTTATTTCATCAGTTGTTGACTTTATTATAATAAATACTTTACATTTCTTGCCATCTACTGCGTCCATTCCTGTATTTGTCATGGCCTAAGAGCCAGGTCATGACATTATCTAAATGTTCTTAGTCAATTTCCTAATTTTTGGCCCTTTGCCTACATTTTGTAATTAAGTATGGCCCTCTGGAAAAAAAATGAAAAATAATAATAATAATTTGTCCACTCCTGACGTAGCATCCTAGCTGTGGTGACTAAGTTTGAGTTGATAATCCAGGTTTTAAACTCGCAAATTGAGAAACCTCAAAGTTCAAAGTTCAAAGTTCAAAGTTGGCTTTATTGTCAATGCTGCAATATGTGCAAGACATACAGAGAATTGAAATTCTGTTACTCTCTATCCACAATGAGTGTAAAAAAAAGTAGAAGTAAAAATGAAAAAAATAAAGATTTAAATAAAGATTTAAATATATATTTTAAATATATACAGGTGACATCACGGAATGTAAACATGTGAAACATTTGTACATAGTGCAATTTGCAATTTTTTTATTTTTATATATATATATATATATATATTTTTCTAAGTGTTCTTTTACTGAGTTTTTACTGAGTTTGTAAAGTGGCTGGTGCCTTTTGGGTGGGGGGGGGTCAGTAATGTCCGTGGGGGGAGGAGGGGGGTCAGGGGGGGGTCAGCAAGGTCCAGAGTTTGTGGGGGCAGCGGGCGGAGAGGGAAGGGGGGGCAGTTCTGGGAGAGAGTTCAGCATCCTGGTGGCCTGGTGCATGAAGCTGTCCCTCAGTCTGCTGGTTCTCGCCCGGAGGCTCCTCACCCTCCTCCCAGATGGCAGGAGACTGAAGAGATGGTGGTTGGGGTGGGTGGGGTCGCCCGCAATGCTGAGTGCTTTGCGGGCTAGGCGTGTTTTGTAAATGTCCTGGAGGGAGGGGAGGGGGGTACCGATGATCCTCTCAGCTGCTCTCACTATGCGCTGCAGGGTCTTCTTGCAGGATGCAGTGCAGCTGCCGTACCACACAGTGATGCAGCTGGTCAGGATGCTCTCGGTGGTGCCGCGGTAGAAGGTGCGCATGATGGGGACTGGTGCTCTGGCTCTTCTCAGTCTGCGGAGGAAGTAGAGGCGCTGCTGAGCTTTCCTGGCCAGTGATGCGGTGTTGCTGCTCCAAGAGAGGTCCTCAGAGAGGTGCACACCCAGGAACTTGGTGCTGCTCACTCTCTCCACAGCAGCACCATTGATGGTCAGTGGAAGGTGCTGGGTGGGGGCTCTCCGGAAGTCGACAACAATCTCCTTCGTCTTCATCACGTTCAGAGAGAGGTTGTTGTCTCTGCACCACTTGGCCAGTTGGCTCACCTCGTCCCTGTAGTTTGACTCATCGTTGTTTCTGATGAGCCCCACCACAGTCGTGTCGTCCGCAAACTTGACGAAGAGGTTGCTGTCGTGTGTTGGTGTGCAGTCATGGGTCAGCAGGGTGAACAGTAAGGGGCTGAGCACGCATCCTTGGGGAGCCCCTGTGTTCAGTGTGATGGTGCTGGACACGCTGCTGCCGACCCGAACTGCCTGTGGTCTTCTTGTTAGGAAGAAGACCACAGGCATCTCGTTGCCATCCAAACAAATCACTAGACAGAATGTAACAATGTGACCCTGCGGAGTTCTGCAGGATTGAGTTCAATATCAGATGTCAAATTTGATGTGTATTTTTAATTTATCTGGACAGGCACCTCTCCTGGCAGTGGTTTAAATCCTTTGGAGGATCCTTGTATATTTTTGTAATCTTGTTACAATGCAAGTTTCTGCTAGAAAGCCTTGGCTTCTGCCATTCATGCTGGGGCCACTTGACACACATCACCTGCCCAAACACCCCTGGGGAAGTACATTCCCTGATGGCACTGCACCTCCATGTCTTTTAACCAACAGCACAGAAAGGATCTGCTGCTAATTCCCTGATGCTGGACACCACAAGGCACTGGTTGAAATGTGTTGGTGGATTTTTGTTTTGTATTCACAAGAACAGGTAATCAGAAAGTTTTATTAAATGGGAGATCCTGCTATGCTTTTATCATACATGGTGATTTGATCTTTCAATTGAACAACATTTATGCAGAACACTGCACAAGAGAGCGATACATGAGATATTAAAGAGTAGGCTGCAGGCGAAACGGAGTGAGGTCTTCCAATACTGTGTAATGTTCCCACACTAAAAAGTTACAGTCCAGATGTAAGCACTAATGATCATCCTCTCTTGTGCTTTGAGCCACTGCACTTAGTCAAAAACACACCAACTGACAGCTGTACATCACTTGATGTCATTAGTCAAGTTTCCATCAGAATTCAGCTCACATTTTAACTGAATTTACGAAATATAACTAAAGAAAATATTAATTGAATTGTAATTCCATCCACTACAGCCAGCTCATTATTAGAGGATAAACACCTGAAAATACACTGTTGGTGGCACTAATTCTCCTGACAAGTGTCCTTATACAATTTAAAAGAAGAGAGAGCAACTAAATGATGATGAATTAAAACAATTCTAAAAAAAAAAAAAAGGTTCTCATGTAGAATACGGAAGTAACTGACAATTCTGTTTGTTTTTGTGTTGATTTAAAGGAAGTTACAGTCTCCTCATCACTCTAAACAGATCTAATGTTTTCATTTGTCAATATCTTAGTATACTTGGTAGGGCGCAGATGTTAAGGTAACATACCTCACATCGTGATTAATGTAATTTAGTTTGTTTTGCACTTTGCTTTAAATGATACACCCACTATTTCAAGTGTCAAAACCATTTTGATATAAAACAAAACACATGTGCAGGTAAATGTAAGCAGACCTATAGTCATACTAAGTAAAGCATTTATTATTCATTGTATTATTACTATTATTATTATAGACTATATTATACTACAGACATTTTTTGCAGTCTTTGGCACATAAGTTCAAAATGTGGTACAACTGTAAGAAGAACAACAAACTAATAGGTAAAATTATTTATTTTAGGGAATTTGCATCGTTATTCTATACGTTCCAGTTGGGTGGTTACACTGAACCTGTCACATCGCGGTGAGGTTGTCTTGTCTTGGGATCTGTCTTGTGAACTTCCTGTTTTATTTTGAAAGTAACTCTCCTCTCGTTTCAGGTCACTTACCCTTCCTCCTGTGTCACTGGTCTGACGTCATCCCTGATTCCTGATTGTTTCCACCTGTGTTCCCCTCCCTCATGTGTATAAAGTCTCTGTCTTCCCCTGTCTTCGTCGCCTAAGTATTTCGTCTTCCATGTCGCATACTAAAGCCTTGAACCACAGCCTTGAACCTCGTCGTGTTAAGTATTTTCTTGTTTTATTCATCTGTATTTTGCCTCTCTAGGAGAGTGATTTTTCTTTGTAATTTTTCTGGTTTGAAGTTTTGAGTTTGAAGTTTGAATTTTCATAGCCTTTTGTTTGTCCTCGTTGTGAGTGATTTTTTTTGTTGATTAATTTTGATAACTTAGAGCAGTGCATTTCAAAGCCTGTCTTTTCCTCTTCGGAGAGTTTTATTTTGTAATCGTTAATTTCTTAGAAATTCTAGAATAGAGTAGATTCCTCCTTCGGGAGCGCCTTTTGTTATTTCATGTTCCTTGTTGTTCGTCTTGTTTGTCTCATGAAGATTTTCATAGTCATTTTGTTTTCATTCATCCTGGAGAATAACAAAATCAGATTAATAAAATTTGATTGTACTTCTGCCCAATCTGCATCTGAGTCCTATTTTCTGTCCAAGTCTGTCAGAACCTCATCACACATTAATCTGTGAAGCTAAAATTCAAATTAATTTTAGTCAAAACAACTACAGCAGCTTCAATTTAGAACAGTACAATTAAAACTCTAAAAGACTGAGCTCATCAACCTGATGGGTAAAAGGTGAATGTGTTCTACAGTTACTGATGGGTGTCTTTTTTTTATTTAATTTTATTTTTATTTTATTTTATACAATTTTATTTCATTTCATTTCTTTGGGATACACAAGTTTCTAAAAACACCTTGACATTTTGTCTCTGATATTGGGCACTAAAAATGCTGCCTCTCCTCTCACAGGCACCACTTGACAGGATAATAACATGTATCATTTACTGTAATTGAGATTTTCTTTTGGTTTGAGAGAGGAAATTTAACCATATTGAAATGATTTCAGGAGTGTCAGGAGGTTAATAACCTTTGACTGGCTTATCTTTTGCAGTAATATATTGTGGCCAATATATTGTGTAGATACAAATATTTAATTCTTCTATTGAAAATCCCACACATTTCCCAGTCTCTCTCTCTCTCTCTATCTCTCTCTCTCTCTCTCTCTCACTCACACACACACACACACACACACACACACACACACACACACACATATATACACACACACACACATACATATACACGCATAAATGGAATATTATTTCTTTAAAGTAATGCCAACAGAACAGATTTAAAGTCAGGCAGACGATGAGGGCAATAACCTGTATTGCTTATTAAAATGCGATATATCATAGTGAACATTTCAATAACAGACAGATTAGTTCAATTCAATATTGTGAGAGTGAAGACATTGAAAAAGGACATTAAAACATAATCTCACTGGGGCTTAGTGGATAGCATTGCCTCTTGCTTCAACTCTTTGCCCTTCATGGCTTTTCTTTTTCCTCAAAGCCCAAACACAGACAGTTCCAGCCCATCCTCATGAGTAAAATGACCATAGAGGTCGGCTGTGAAAGCAGCTTATTACAACCCACATTAAGTTTTGTGTTAGGCTGCGACCTCTAGTGACATTAAAATTATTAGAGCAGCAAAGGAGAAAGTCAGTTAAAGAAGTATTAAAAGAAGCTAAGTCTGTGTAGGGAAATATGTGACAGTATGCCTGTCAGAAACGTTTTGTGATACCTCTAATATCTCATAGAATCATGATGCAATTCAATTTTGATTTAGAATCGATTTTTGATTCAAAACGATTCTTGAGCCGAAATTAATTAAACACAGACTGCAGAGTATTTTTCTTCACCATAGAGTTCAACATGTTGAATATTGTGTGTGTGTTGATACACTTGTAATGTTTGTCTTGCAAAGGTAATTATCCAGTCATCAGAGTGAATAAATGCCAGCAACCTTTTTAATTTTACTGCTTATTTTTACTATTTTTCCTGTTCTTGTAATATGTTTCTGTTTTTGTAATATTCTGTTGCTGGTGTGACAAACAAATTTCCCCATCTGCGGGACGTTAAAGGATTTCTGATTCTGATTGTGATTCAACTCTGGCCTTTTTCTGAATATGAATTTCAAGATAACTCACAGCATGTTTGCGCTTTAAATTATCCAGGTTCTGCACTACCCTTAGAATTTAGTTAATCCTTTTTCTTTCCATAAACATCACGCTACTCAAGACCAATTAGAAAAAAAAAAAGTGTTTATTTAGTTAGTTAATGTGTGTTTGGTAGATCATTTCCTGCAACAATGCGTCTTGGCAATAAATCTTATACTGTTGGAAAGCCTGGTTGTTTCCCTTTTAAATGGTGCCACATTTGCAGTATTGGGCAAGCTACTGTGAAAGTATAGTGAGCTAAGCTACCAGTTACTCTACATTAAATTAAGCTGCACTACACCAAAGACCCCTCAGGGAAATGTAGCAAGCTAAGCTACATCAACATGAAAAAGTAGTTTAACTACATCAAAGCTTTTTTTTTTTTTTTTTTTTTTTATATATTGAAACAACATTCCAAGTCAGTGCTAACTTAGTGATCAATAAAACTGTCAATCAGACAGATAAGCAGGCAAAAATGTTACATTCAGTTGTGTATTAAACAATAAGCTGTGCTCTCACTACTCCAAAACCAGAACACAGAAATAAAAAATAAATAAATAAAAAAAAAAACATGCTTACGGTGTACATTTTAGGACATCCTCAGGATCAGGCTTCAGCGTCAGACCTCAGATGAAAAGGTATTAGGTCTCAGGAAAAGCTCTGTCACACTCGCACCAAACAGCCACATGAAAAATAGTCATCGGACCAAAAGGCCTGAGAAAAAAAACTTGTCACACTGAACTGCCTCAGGACAAACGTTGTCACACTGAACGGACTCGCACTGAACAGCATCAGTACAAAAGTTGTCACACTGAACGGAATCAGCACAAAAGTCGTCACACCGAATGGAATCTGCACAAAAGTCATCACACCGAACGGCATCAGCACAAAAGTCGTCACACCGAACGGCATCAGCACAAAAGCTGTCACACTGCACGGTATCGGGAAAATCAGTTTCATACAGAGGTCGCATAAGCTTTGCAGGCATAGCAACAGTAACTAAGGGGGCGGGGCATAGCGAAGGGTCACATACGTCATCAAGGTGGCTGCCGACTGGTATGATGTAAACAGAAGGTCATAGTAAAATTTAAAATAATTGATTTACACGTAATATAAGTTTTTATGGAAAAGCAATACTTTTATTCTGCCCCCTTAGTTACTGTGCTGATTCCGTTCGGTGTGACGACTTTTGTGCTGATTCTGTTCAGTGTGACGACTTTTGTACTGATGCTGTTCAGTGCGAGTCCGTTCAGTGTGACAAAGTTTGTCCTGAGGCAGTTCAGTGTGACAAGTTTTTTTTCTCAGGCCTTTTGGTCCGATGACTATTTTTCATGTGGCTGTTTGGTGCGAGTGTGACAGAGCTTTTCCTGAGACCTAATACCTTTTCATCTGAGGTCTGACGCTGAAGCCTGATCCTGAGGATGTCCTAAAATGTACACCATACATGCTCCACATAGTAACAAAAAGCTCAATAACTTGGGCACATTTGCAGGACAAATTGCAAGTTAACTCTAAACCACAGTAGCAAAAGAATAAAGACCTGCTCCAAACTGCTCTATTATGTTTATTTTTAACTGTGCCATTAAAGCTTTTGGGAATCAAGTTCAAAGTTTGTATCTGTTTGTTTATGGCTATGGCTATGGCATTTAACTTTGTGCTTTCCATGTCCACTATTTAAGTGAAATATCAGGAAGAGTTGTGTGTTGGATCTATCGTCAGTATACAGTAAGAATGATATCAAATTCACTTCCTGAAAATCCTGCAGCATGAGAAACATTTAGTTTGTGTGTTCATTGTCAGTAAAAAGCCACATCATTGTGTGTGTGTGTGTGTGTGTGTGTGTATGTGTGGAAGAGAGCTATCTCTCAATGTAAACAAGTTTCTGGCACTGCATATCAAAGTTTCCTCCTCACTAGAGGATGACGTGGCCAGGCTGATCTTTTTAAAATTTGCATCGGAAAGGTGGTTTCTCTTTGGTCGGAAAATGATTTTTCCTACACTAAAGAGTAGTTCACAAGCAGAGACTCCTGTGTTGTACTTCAGGAAGATCTTCTTCATCATCGGCAGGTTTTGGAATGTACTGACAAGTGTAGTTTCTGGGCTCTTTTCCTCACAGGTGTTGGCGTGTAGTTTGATGATAAAAGAATTCTGTGGAGGCAAGGCCGGGTGGAATGATAGAGCAATCTTTATTGAAACTATTCTTCGAGCCAGCCTCTGAATTCAGAGTGCGGCCACCCTCTGGAACTCTCAAATCTGTGGCGAAGGTAATGCCAAATGGCTTTGCCCTCTGCTCTATCAGAGATCCTGTCGAACCCTCAATCTCAGGACGTCTACCAAAATGCCACCCCCAAGTCTCTAAGCGTGGGATCCTTCTTAAAGTCCCTTGGGCGGTACCTGCCTACTTCTAATTGGTCACGGTGGTGGGTTGAGGGTCCATCTGTCCAATCAACTAAAAAAGGAGGTGGCCTATCTCTCTGCTCATCTCCCATAAATGACTAAATCTATTACTGTCACTCCTTGGGTCTTTTACTCCAAAATTACCTAAATGACCCCTTTATCCTTTTCTGGAGATGTACGTGTTTAGATATCTTCCTCCATCTGACAAAGGAGTCAGGTTCCGTTTTAGTCCCTATAGTGCCATTGTCTCCTGCTAACCTTTGACCCACACACAGCTGAATGCCGACTCCAAGGTCCCTTGGAGCTGTGAGCCCTGTGATGTCTGCATTCCCTAACTCATGCAAGACGAGCAGGTTAAATTTACACTGAGCTGAATTAAAGGCCAGAATGTGTTGCCCTCCAGAAACCTCACAAGGTTGGTTTCGGTTGACTGCAAGTAGCTGTTCATTCGAGAACTGTTGTTTTCAGTGATGAGAAGTATCCAGTTACGTCATCACTTTCAACAGGTGGGTCCTTGTCATGTCTGCATGTGATCATCTGGAGATTGTGTTTGAAGCTGGTTTACTTCTGCTTCCAGGTTTGACACAACATCAGCCTTCTTCCCACTGGGGATGTTGGCCAATCTGAACATAGGATGAACTGCAGAGGCTATGAGCAACCTTGTGTCTTGAAAAATGTATCCTAATCTCTGCTTCACCCCACTGATGATAGCATCTACCAGTGGTTAACAGTGCTGTAGGTTGGTCTTATGCTTCATCCGCTCCATCTTCTCAGGAAGAATCAAGATTGCTGGCATCAACACTCCTGTGTAAGCCATTCTATAGGACTGTAGTACGTCAAAGGCCTTGGCCAGGGGCACCATAACCTAAAAGATTCACAGAAAAAAGACAAGGAAAAAAATAACAATTACTTAAACATAATAGTAATAATAATAAAAATCAATACAAGTATCATTATTAATTATTGTTATTCATAATCGTTGCCCTTATAGTTGTAGTTGTTTAACATTCAGTTAATAACCTGGGACAAAAATTTATCACACTAGTAAGCTAACTGAGAGGTGTGTACTTGTCTTTATGTTCCGACAGATACATGGATTACAGCACCTGAACACCAGCTAACTTAAGAACATCAAAATAAAGGTAACATTTACCTGAACACACTCCTGTATGAAGGTGAGTTCTGTCGCTTTGAAGCGAGTGACCTGGAGCTTCTCACAGGTTTCCTGGAGGTCCTGTTCTTTTGTCAGGATACAGATATTCAAGCGCTCCATGATGTGGTAGGCGGAGTTCCACCACTGGGAACTGCCAGCTGGCACCCTAACTTGTCTTTAATGATATCTGAAGCTTGTGTGCTCCTGTGTTGCTCCTTCCATAGTGCCCGGCATTTGCCCATTGGTGATCTTGATATATTTTTAAAGGGTTCTGACTAGGTCAAATCACACTCAATATCTTTTGTGGCAACCAGGTTGAGGGTGTGGCAGGCACATCACTGATGAGGTGGGAGACTGAGCAGATGCTTAAGGTTTATTGGTTAATCAAGTGGACAGTCACCTCAAAGAAGCTTTTGTTGTTTGATGACCATGCATCTGTTGTGGTACATACATGGTTCTGTTTGGAAAAAGTCTTAGTCAGTTTGCTTTTCATTCATAAATGCTCATCCTCAATCATTCTTCCCAATGTTCAATCAAATGCCTGGAGGGTGAAATCTCTCTCTATCTCTCTGAATAAATCCCTGTACTCTGGTCTTTCCAAAGTGTGAAGTGGATGCAGTCCTTGAATGATTAAGTTAAGGATCTTGTCAAATCGTTCTTGGGTTATGGTGGGGGTACTACCCCTGAAAGACTGTGCTACACTGCCTTGTATAAGGGGAGCAGGGTGTTCCTCCTTATTCCAGGTCACGCCCCTGTTCTTGGCGTGCTCACATTCCATTTCCACAGAGGCCATTTTAGTTGGGTGGATCCTTGACAAAAGAAATAAAATTCTACAATTTTGTATATTGTATTATTCAACTACCAATGCATACTTAATTCTAACATCCATGCACAATCATGCACCTTACTACCATAGCAATATCCACCTGACTTGCACTAATACTGTCCTACACAGTGTGTGTGTGTGTGTATATACTGTATATATATAACCCTGGTAGGGTGGTATCTGTGTCATCCTCAAGCTCGGGTCCTCTACCAGAGGCCTGGGAGTTTGAGGGTTCTGCGCAGTATCTTGGCTGTTCCTAGGACTGAGCTCTTCTGGACTGAGGCTTCAGATGTTGTTCCTGGGATGTGTTGGAGCCACAAGTTTGGGGGTTACTGCCCCGAGTGCCCCCACTGCCACGGGGACCACGCTAGCCTTGACCTTCTACATTCGTTCCAGCTGCTCTTTCAACCCTTGGTACTTCTCAAGTTTCTCGTGTTCCTTCTTCCTGATGTTGGTGTCAGCTGGGATCGCCACATCTATCACCACCACCCTCTTCTGCTCTTTGTCCACCACCACTATGTCCGGTTGGTTAGCCAGGAGCTGTTTGTCAGTCTGGAAGCTGAAGTCCCACAGAACCTTGGCCCTGTTGTTCTCAGCCACCTTCTGTGGTATGGCCCATTGGGATTTGGGTACTTCTATTCCATACTGGTTGCAGATGTTCCTGTATACTATCCCAGCCACTTGGTTGTGCCTCTCCATGTACGCTGATCCAGCTAGCATCTTACACCCTGCTACTATGTGCTGGACTGTCTCAGGGGCTTCTTTGCACAGTCTGCATCTTGGGTCTGATCTACTCTGGTAGATCCTGGCCTCTATGGCTCTTGTGCTTATGGCCTGGTCTTGTGCTGCCTTGATTAGTGCCTCTGTGCTGTCTGTCAGTCCTGCATTTTCCAGCCACTGGTAGGATTTCTTGATATCAGCCACTTCTTCCCTCTGATGGTGGTACATGCCATGTAGGGGCTTTTCCCTCCAGGTTGTCTGCTCCTCCTCTTCTGCACTCTCATCAGGGTTCTGCTGCCTGGGACATTCACTTAGCAGTTCATCCTTCAGGGCCATTTTGACATCTCCCCGCAGACCTGTCGTCATGGCTCCTCCTTGCCGTAACATCGTTGTTGTATTTCATCAATGTCTAGTTGTGACAGTAGATTTCAATTACGGATGTTGGAACACTGGGCTAACAGCTGTTTCTTTGTTAGCCTTTATTGTGGGTTTCGAAGTATCCAGGAAGGAAGTAACGGTTTTGGCTGGTGGTGCCGCCGGCGACCGTTGTTGTGGGTGCATTCTGTGCGGCTGAAGCGGTTGAAGTTGGAATGTGGGGGGCGGTGATAGCCTGAGCAGGTGGGACAGGAAAGTTAGGAATGAGAGAAGAGCTAGGATAGGAGACAAGGGGAAAGTAAGGGTTTTGGCTGACAATGTTGCCATGGGCCGCATAGAGCGTGCGGCTGGGGCAATATTACTGGGAATTATAACCGATGCAGGAGGGACAGGGAAGTTAGGAAAAAGAGAAGAAGAAAGGATGCTGGGATGGAGGGATGCATGTGCTCGGGTTGTTTGTGAAGTGGTACGAGGTAAGGAGAAAATGCAAGCGAGAAATGCAGGCTCTGGGTTTGGTATGACCTGGCCCTCTGGGAGGGCTGTTGAGGGAGGTTGAGCTGGGTGCGTGATGATGTCATCGCGCTGCGGTGGGTGCGAGGCTGTGAACCCGGAAGTAGCCGTGGAGTTCTGTGGTGTTGGATGCTGCTCTGCTGGGAGTTAGTGAGGAGTTGGAACAGCTTCGCCTTGTTGTTGGTGCGGTGGAAGGTTATGTTCCACTCTGTGAGGGCACGCTTAAGGTGAACGACAGTCCACTCTGAAATGTTTGGAGCTGTGGGACGATCGGCGAGATGGCGAGGTGAGGTGATCAGTGATGGAGAGGACTCTGGGATGTCGTCAAACAATTTGCTGTCTGACGGGTTGAATGAGAGTTCGTTCTCCATAGTTAAAGTCCGTGTAAAGCAGAAATACATTTGTGTTATGAGTTTGTCACACCACAGAAAGGTGTCATTGACCACTGAGTCAAATTTGAAAGATTTAAAAAAATTGCCAAGCATGTAAAATTAGGTCTCAGTCATTGAAAAACAAGCACTTCTCTTTGCTGTGAAACACTAGGGGCATGTCAGATAGAGGCGCTGGAACCACGCCCACACGCAGAAGGGGGGCCAAGGACATAACCTACAGTAACAGTGTAAGCATCATCATCGGACTGACCCAGCCCGACCTGTTTGAGCAATCAGAGCCAGAAATTGACTCTGAGTCAGACACTGATAGTGGTCAGCCTCGTCCCTCACAGTCCATGTTTTACATTACACACAAACATAACACCCCAGTCTACATACAATTCCTTGTCATAGCTATATTGGTGCATATAAAATATTACCTGTGGATTATCATTGTGCTGTCAGATGGACTCCGCTCAGGGAATGAGGCCAAATCCTGTCATAATTAAATGCAATAACATTTGCTAACATTACATGGGCATGACAGGATGCATGGTGTAAAATCACTTTCAGGATTTGCACCTTCAGTAAAATGCATTTAATTGCCAGAATGTACAATATTTATAACATACACATGCACACACTTACGCTTACAGCTTAGATCTGGCCCAAAAAAATCAAGCCCGACCCGACCCGACCCGAGCCGGCCCGCCCCGACACATTAACTGTCATTATGAACCTGAGCCCGATTTAAACCCAACATTTTTTAATATGTGGGCAGACCTTCTCAAGCTCCATTTTGCACTTACACTACACAATCAGTGATGCCGGTAACGCCTTACTCTAATCTTCCTTAGTAGAAATATATATTTTTGCTTTCCTCTTGCGTCTCGGGGAGTGACGTCATGTGCGCGAGAACTCACACACAAATGCTCAATCAGGGGCCGGCAGAACATTGACAGGAAATATCGGCCCAGGGTCAGGCTCGGGCAGAGAATCTGAATGGTGGCAGGGATGAGAGCACTTGTTGTCGGCGGGACGGTCGCAGGCGGAATCATAATGACGCCGGCGGAGATGAGAGCATGCGCTGTCGGCGGGACAGGAGGATGCAAGCCGGGACGGAGAGGGTCGGTTTGGCCCCACTGACCAGCGTCAACGGACTCTTCAGATATCCAGATTTTAACTGGGGATAGTTGCTATAACTATATGTAACTATCGGGGGTAAAGTGGACACTGCAGAGACAGATACTGCCGCATTACGTAACGCGGCCATGATTTCTGATCCGCCTATTAAATCCTGAACACAGAAATCATTAAGTTTGTGAGCCTAAAAACGCCAAAATTAAATTCTAAATGGTTGAATGGCTTTTTACATGTCTTAAGGAAATACATTTATGACCTATTTAATATGTTTAGAAGAAAATGGCTGAATTTGCTTTTACACGGACTTTAAGGAACTGCTTTCTTTTTCATGTTTTCGGTTTTGACGATGTAGAGAATCAGTCAGAAGGAGTGAACAGATGAGGTGTGCTTAATATATATTTTGGCGTGGTCTTTGTTCCCGAACTTAGTTCTAAAACTTGATTCAATTATACTGTCAATGATCACAACTGGCTTTTAATGAGACAAATATAGATGTAGATTAAATCAAAAGTTTTAATAGCAACACACACCAGGAAAGAAACAATCATACATATCCAAAAACTGGTCTGCGATTTTTTTCCAGGGTCATACTCCTTGACAATGTCTTGTGATAGTTCAGTTCTGCAATGTGGTTGAGCCTTGCTTGCTCCATTGTGGACCGCAGATAGGTTTTCAGGCTACAGAGTCCAGAAAATGACCGCTCTGAAGTGCATGACGTTACAGGGACAGTCAGGGCAAGTTTCACAACTTTTGTGACCTCTGGCAACAGTGTTCTCAAGCACTCCCCCTTATCCCCTTTGAGAAAGTTCAGTATAGCCAAGCATACTCTTTGCTGTTTTGGTATGTCCATGCACATATCACGATACAGTGTTGAGTCTGGTTTCATCCAAATCATCCCGGTAAAACTGTATGATGTTCTTGCAGTCGCTTTTTCAGTGACAAATTCCTCAACATCTTGCATGTGTTTGAATGCAGACGGACTAAATCTCCAATCCAGGGATGTTGATGCTGTTTCCATAACCTGGAAGTACAATTCTTCTGGTATCTTAAAGCAGTGTGGGGGTGCACCTGCATCTTCCATTCGGCAGGGAATTTTTCTTGGTCTGGACAAAACCGGGCTTTCCAAACCCAAGTCATCAGCTGCTGCCATAGTGTTTTCCCCAAATTCAGTGAATCCTTCCCGAAGAGCCTTCATGTCACCTCTGAGTGTGTCAGTCATTTCCCTCACCCTCTGTATGTGTAGCTGACGCTTTTAGAGAGCAATGCTGACAGTTTCCATGTGAGAGAAGAAGTTAGGTGTGCATTTCAAAGAAAAAAAGTCCCGAATTTCTGCAGGTACACAAGCAGTCCTTTGGCTTTACCCCCTGCATCGCCTTTTTTGTTCGAACTCAGGCCCTCTAGAAAGTCAATCAATGCACTGTAGTTTGAGGCAATGGATTGCACAGAGGCCGCCTTCACAGTCCAGTGCATCAGACACAGAGGCTTCAAAGAAGGTGCTTCTTTACCTTGACACATTTGGAACCAGGCAAGCCGTTTTGGTGAATTTCTGATCAGGGTTATCGATTCACGAATGGGAGTCATGAAGTTGCGACATGCAGGGATGTTTTGGGCGACGTCATGCACAACCAAATTCATCGGAAGTGCGGTGCAGTGCACATACTGTGCTCGGGGCACCTGTTCCAGCAAACCAGCTTTAATGGCCGACATATTTGATGCACCGTCATAGCATTGTCCTATGTATTTCAGAAGTGGCAGAGAGAATCTAATCAAAACATCATTCAGCAGCTGACACAAAAATCCACAAAATCCAACAAATGTTCCTCTGGCTCCAGATTTTCAGCCACCACACGAAAAGTAATTGACACCTGCTCTCTGACTGAAATGTCAGCCATTTTGTCCATTATCACAGAAAAAAACTCAGACTTGATTTCTTCAATTAGTGTTCTCAGTTCGTCATGGGCCATGATTTCTCTCATCTAGTTTAAAATCTCATGTGAGAGCCACTTGTTCTCTTTACGTGCAAGCCATGACCGTAACTCCGGGATATCCTTAGCACGTAAATGCAGTAACTGAGTCATGTTGGACTCCTCATCCGTGCTTCCTCGGATGGCAAAACCCTGACATGAAAGGTGTTGGATTTAAGGATAGAATAGCCAACAAAACTGTTCTTGCATCTGACATCTGCTTGTATTTACCCAGCAGAAATTGATGCAGCAACATTTACACCTGCATTAGTAGCAGCAACAGCGCCAACTGCAGTTCAATGCAGGTTTGACTTTTTGTGAATTTGAAATCTCTCTCATGTTTCTGGCTGCAGTGCAAACCTCACAAAATATCTTGTTTTGTGCAGCATCATAGACTATTCGTGCCTATTGGCCTTTCCAGCTAGCTTGAAAAGTCCGACCTTTTTTCTGCCTAATATCTGTAGGCCTATGGCTACTGTCCTCAGCCGCTGACACGGTAGAGTCCTCACTGGAGATGGTGTCGGGTCGGTAGATATTTTTGGTGTTTTTACCACAAATTTGTCCATTTCGTTGGCTAAATTAACCACCATGTTTCATCAGCAAGTTGCCGTTCAGCCTTTTTGATAGTTTCTCTGACATCACAATAATGCAATACATTGCTAGGTAGCAGGGGAGTGGTCATTGGCAAATGAATGACAAGTGTAGGCTGGGACACGTGGGTGCTGGTAATCTCTATGATTGCTCTGACCCGAAGTACCCATGGAATCGGCGCCCATGGGGAAATGAGTAGGCCCAACAGCTGGGAGATGCTGCTGTATCAAACACTGGACTAAGTGACAGTGGCAAGTAAGTCTAATGTAACGAAAGATCTAATTTATTGTACTTTGTAAACAATGTTCCCTGTGAAAACCATGTGACTGTCTGGCGAACACGTTTCTCTCTGCAGTCCATGTTTCTACTATGTGACAATATAAAAGTGTATTATACACAACTATTCCTTACGTTCCTCCTAAAAAAAGGCAGATTGCACTGTGATGTATGTATAATGAGTGCTGACATCATCTGAGTGAAATAAAGAATAAATGTAAGTTTAAAATTAAAGATCTTACTAATCATATCCAGTGTTGGGGCTTGTTACTCAAAAAAGTAACATATTACACATTACACATTACTCTCAAAAATAGTAATGCCTTACTTTACATGATTACTCCCTGCAGAAAGTAATTAGTTACATTCTTTCTACTTGCTCTATAAAATTGCCTGAGATGCATAAGATGGAAGTAGAACATACAAAGAAGGAGTGTTCTTTAGGCTCTTTATTACCATTAAGCCAACAGGCCATTTCTTGAACAACCAACAATCAGATGATTTCACTGTGTCCAACTCAAAGGTTTGAAAAAAAAACCCTCCAGATGAGGTCAACCGCCTGTAATGCACCTCCAACAGACAGGTGGCTATTTAATTTGTTTTAAAGAAGTTTTGAAAGGGCTGGGGATGGAGCGTTTAAAGTTTTCTGATCACGCTCACACACACAAACCATGGACCTTGCGTACGAAGTTACTCGTTTAATTTTGTTTTGGAAGATGAAAAGTTAGCTGGAGATTTAAGTTCAATAAACAGCAGACTTGGATGAGCGTTGTCTCCAAGCATGCTTATTAAAACGTGTTGGTACAGTACCTCTGCACCTTAACCTCAGCTGGCTAAAAGGCAATACACAAATGATTTGCCACTTCAGCTGTGATGATCTGGTTGCACCGCTGTGGTTTGCCAAGTTGTTATTTTGGTTTCAAGTATGTATATTTACCATGGGCATTTGGATAGCTTCTTGTCAAATAATGATACTGTTTGTTCATATTCAAATGAATTACAAGTATATTTACAAAAAAAGGCCCTTACTGGATTGACGTATGGATCAGAACCAGCATACTCTTGCCCAGGGCTGTAGTGCTATTTGCACATTTTAAATGAATAGAGGTTGATAGTTTTGCTCAGGTCCTGAACACAGTTGCTGCCTCTGTTCCTGTTATGTAATTCTTAGCTACTTGTAGACTGTGTTGGTCAGTGAAATGCAAGTCACTGGCCATTGCACACAGAGTGAATGACAGGACGATACTGTACATGCCTGGCTCGTTACATGATTGCAAGCCTCACCACTCACGGCTCATCCAGGGAGGAGGGAAGGAAGGGAGGAAGTCGGTGTTTCTTGGGGTAAATGACCATTTCTTCAAGCACAGGCAGGAAAACAGGGCTCACAGTAAAGCAAAAACCAACACAAATGAACAGCCGTCGCTCCGACGGCTAAGGGTCATACTCTACTGGCTGCCTCCGATGCCCATCTCCATTGCAGTCCGGTTCCTGGACCCAGCCAACTGCAAGAGTTCAGAACCAGGTTACAAACGTGCTTATATAGCTGACTGATTCTGTCCAGATGTCTGATCAACAGCTGAGTCACTCCTCCCTCTCCTCCAGCAGCTGCCGCCTTACCCCCACACCACTGCCACACTGATGTAATGAGTTGTGGATGCAGAGTTGTTCAGCTTCATATGTCACAAAACAAAGTAGTTTCAGAAATTCATTGCTTTCATATTGTAACATTCCACCAAATTATAAACTGTGGACATTTTATTTCTTCACTTCGAGAAAGAAGCTCTGGTGCACTCTGGTGGCACTATACCTGTGCTCCTGCCCATTCACATTTGCTCTCACCATATTACAGAGAGATATTCGTTGTATGACAACATGCACCAGACTGTGACAATATGATTCTGTCTGTCAAACGGAAACATAAATTGTTGCACCCCCCCACATTTGAAATGGTGTTGCTAGATGGAGAGTTTTTCCCACTTGTGAGCATACTAGTAACTTAAAAGTTTGGTCTTTGTTGTGTCTACAGCTGCACTTTTCATTAAATGAGTGTTCTTACGTAATGTAAATGTGCTTAAAATAATATAGGCACAAACCAAAGCCAGTGAATAATTTGTTTGCATAGTTTAACTGTGGCAGCCAAATGTTTCTGGGGTCAGAACTTTTCACCAACCCTCTAGAGAAATCTCCTCCATCTACATTGTATTCTTTACAATATATTTCAGGTTTGTAGCAACTACAGACTTAAACATGGGAGAGCTATAAAATAAAGAATACATTTCATTTTTTTAATACACCAGACAATGTCAGACATTTGTATGTGCAGGAAAACAAGCCCAGCAGGACTCATTGCAGTGGGAGTCAAGCCAAGTTCAAGTCACAGTGGGGGTCATATGAGGAGAATCAAACTGCTGTCCATACAGCAGTGGGGATAACAACAAAAAACAGCAACTATTCATTTTCTCACTGAGGCTTAAAGGAAGCCAATATCTACTCTGAGAATTATGCCTGGACTGACAGAATGGTTTGGTGCAAAATCTACACTATTGCATTGCATTTTTTTTTTTCCAGTGAGCTACATGTAACACACAATCAACAATCTTCCATGGCATCACAAAGCTTGATGGGCGTTTCAGCTCACAATTTTCCTTCACTTTAACACTGTAGTTCATTAGCTTAACTTTAATGGAGTAGTTCATTTGAATAGGAAGCTAACTATTATATCGAAGTCAAAGCCTTAAAGGCACAGTAGGCGAGTCAAGAGAAACATAGATATACATATACATACATATACATATACACACACACACATATATATATATATACATATACACACACACACATATATATATATATATATATATATATATATATATATATATATATATATATATATATATATATATATACACACACACATATATATACACACACATATACATGTATATATATATGATTCTGATATTTATTCATTTATTTATTTATTTATTTATTTATTTATTTATTTATTCACACTCAGGAGGCCTCCATGACCCAGTGTTTCCTGCAGCAGCCAAAACAGAGATTCATGCCGAACCCTCTGTCACCACAGCAGCTTCCACCCGCTAAGAAGTCCACGGTAAAACACAGGAAGGGAGAAAAAGTTCACAGTCTTAAATTCCATTAAAAACACAGACTCTTGTAATCCTAGACTTCTGACACTCTGCCAGATCAGCGGAGCCAGAGGTCTCCACACCAGGTCCCGTGGTCCATACAGCAGCCTCTGAATAAACTGCAGCCGAAACATCGCACGCCTGCTGGCCAGGTGCACCTGCCTCTGTCCTCCCTCTTCTTTGGGGAGAAACAGCACCGCCTGTAGAAGCCAGTGGAGTCCGTCCCAAAAAAAGTCCACTATAATAGCCTGGACCCATGAGAGCAGATTAGAGGGGGGGGGTCCACAACCACCAGCCTGTGCTATAAAGAGGAGGACACTAGGTTATTGACAACAAGGGTCCTACCTGTAAAAGACACACAGGGCAGCGGCCACATCCACCTCTTCAGTCTGCCCTCAATGGACTCCAAAACTCCTTCCCAGTTTTTCTTTAAGCACAGTTCATCACAAAAATACCCCAAGGTACTTCAACCTCCCCGCCTTCCAACTCAACCCTCCACGTAAAACCAGCCCATCAGAGAATCCCTCTTGGCAGCAAAAGCTTTCCAGTTGACCTTGGATGAAGACAAAACACTCTACATTTCCCTATAAAACCTTTATGTCGACTTGTGTAAATCATCAGCATAGGCCAAAAATTTTACAGCTGCAGGACACCCAGGGAAACACACACCTGACAGTTCCTTTATTAGCTTTTGCAGTGGGGGCTCAGTGGCTACAGGGTACAGCATGCCTGAGAGTGAGCATCCCTGCCGCATTCCTCTTTGGACAGCAAAAGACTCAGCCAGCCCACCATTAATTTTCAGTATACTTACAATGTCACAGTACAAAACCTGGATGCTAGCAATAAAACCTGGGCTGAACCCAGACACAGCGAGTGTCTTCCACAGGTACTGGTGTTCAACCCGGTCAAAAGCCTTTTCCTGATCAATGGAAATAAGACCAGTCCCTATGCCCAAAGAGCCAGAGATGTCCAAAACATGCCGGATCAAAGTGATGTTATCACTAATTAACCTGCTGGGGGCACAGTAGGTCTGGTCAACATGAACTACTTCAGCCATCACTTCCCTGAGTCTCAAAGCCAGAGCCTTCGACAGGACCTTGTAATCCCTGCTGAGCAAAGAGACTGGCCTCCAGTTCTTCAGGTTCTGGAGGTTTCCTTTGTTTGGGAGCAGAGTGATCACAGCCCTCCTACAGCTCTGGGGTAAAAGTCCACTCCTGAAACTCTCCTGGAACACCTCCAACATGTCCTCACCCACCACCGGCTAGAAAGCCTTATAAAAGTCAAATGGGATCGAACTGATACCTGGAACATTGCCACTAGCCAGGCTCATGAAGCTCATCCAGAGTTACATCAGCTGACAACAGAGAATCAGATGATTCCCCAACTTGAGGTAGGTCAGCCAGAACGGCTGATTCCAGCTCTAGATCCTTCACTAACTCAGTTTTAAAAAGGGTCTCTATAAAAAGGTGTGGCGTGCTGTCAGATCTCAGTGGCTTCAGTGAGTGAAGATCCATTGTCCAGGCGCAAGCAGTGGATAACCTTCCTCTGGCCACTCTTGCTCCCCAGGCTGAAAAAGAACTTGGAAGAAGCGCCCATCATGGAGGTGTTCATAAAACATGACCAAACCAAAGCTCCCTGTGCTGTGATGCCCAACAGGTTGATTATAGCAGCCTTTTTACTTTTAAGGGTTTCAACATGCCCTTGATCTCCTGCACAGCTCAGTAAGTGCTGTACCTCAATCTCCGGGTACCTAAAATCTAAAAGCCTGTCTAAAAGAATGGTCTTCTAAAAGAGCTTTGTTAAAATGCCAGTAGGCACTGGATGTCTTCACAGGAGCAGACGAGGCAGGATGGGGCTCCAGGTGATTTCTGTCCAGTGCTGCATCAGCAGTACAGTTAAATTCATCCCCCAGGAATAAATATTCATCAGAAACACCACAAAAACATCACATAACACATTTAAAAAAAGTCATTCTGTTCATACTCACCACAGGGGCATTTACACACAGCGAGACCATTTTCACTCTTAAATTGTTTTGACCATGAGAACATGTCCTCCTGGCCTCGGGACAAGCTCGGATGAGATGGCCCTCGGCCCCACAACCAAAACATTGCATGGTATCAGAAGAGATAAAGACAATGTAGTTGAACCCATTGATCTTAAAGTTGAGTGTCAGGTTGAGGTGACTGTCAGCGTCTTTGGGAATCACATAAACTTGTCTTCTGTGACAGACCACATGCTTCAGCTTGGGAGACTTACATCCCAACAGCACCTTTTTTATGGGGGACACTATTTGTCCACACCTGGACAGAGCTTTGCACAGATCATCATTTTTAATGAATGGCAGGGCGTTTGAAATGTTGATCTGTTTTGATGAATTCATGAGCAGATACACCGGAGTGAACGTCTCCCTGAGTACGATGCCAGCCTCGACCACCTGCTCCACTTTATGCACTTGATCCAGAAATATCACCACAGCACTGTCCATATGAGACGCCACTTTGATGCTGTCAAACCCCACCACCTCCCCTACAGCATAGCCGACCTCCTCCACTGAACAGTCAGCCTGTGGTAAAACTTTCACCGCATGTCAGCGAGTGAGCTTCTCCAGCTCCTGCTGAATGTCGACAAGGGGCCTGACCACCTCGAAAAACAACTGAAAACCCCACTAACTACTGACAAAAACAAATCAACAAGTAAATCACATACAAAAAAACACAAAAAAGAATAGAAATCACAGTCACTCACTCACCACGCTCACACATGCGCTCAGAGAGAGAGAGAGAGAGAGAGAGAGAGAGAGAGAGAGAGAGATACAGGCATAGATAAAGAGATAGAGATTGAGACATACAGGGATAAATAGAGATCGAGATAGAGAGATATAGAGACAGACAGAGATATAGAGAGATAGGTAGAGCTATAGATAGAGATAGAGATAGAGATAGAGAGACCACAGCCTGGCCTTAGAGAGCAGCTGACACAGACAGACGTGGCTACTCAGAGAGGAGCGGCTGTGTCGGCTCTGTCCACACAGGCAGGTGGAGACAGAGCAGCACTTCCTGCTGCACTGTGACACATACACAGACATCAGAACCCAGCTCTACACCAAAATCACATGTACAACCCCAAACTTCCATAATCTCTCAGACGAATCAGAACTACACCATTTACTGAGAGAACAAAGTGCCACTGCTGTAGATGCAGCAAGATATGTGAGTGCCTGCCACAGAAGAAGAGAAAAGCTGCACAACAACCTGTGACATGATCTCCTCCACATGAGCCAGCTGCTCCTGACTGGGCTCTTACCTGCACACTGATAGATTGTTATGATATATTGTTTTTTTGTTTTTTTTCTCAGTCACTTTGGTACATTTCTCAGATCAGAATTGAAAATCTCAAAACTACTTGTTTGATCTTCACATCATTGGGTCAAGTTGCAAATGCTTTGGTACATCCATGCAAATGATTAGGTACAATTATCTGCTGTTTCCTACATTATCAATTGCTTATATCATGTTGATCAAAATGTATTATAATGGGTCTCGGTTGAATACTCTCACCCCCCACAACATCTAGGCATTCTCTCTCTCTCTCTCTCTCTCTCTCTCTCTCTCTCTATATATATATATATATATATATATATATATATATATATATATCTATATATAGAGATATATATATATCACAAATTCCAGGAAGATGGTTTTGTTCTGAGAACAGCTGAAGTTCATGTCATGACTATCATCTCCAGTGTGTCCAGCAAAACTAGGAAAATTCTGCTTTGTATGGTGTACGGTGCACTAGTCCTTTTAATACACTAGGTTATTTTGATGTGACCATGTCCTTGGCCCCAGGCGTCATGCATGATATGCTGGAGGGAGTTCTTCCACTGACAGTGAAGCATGTCATTTGCCAAGCACATAGACAAAAGCATATAACTATAGCTGAGCTAAATGAGGAGCTTCAAAAATTCTGTATAGGTCAGAATGACAAAGCCAATAAGCCTGTGCTGTTGTCTGAAAGACTTCTCAAAACTTCAGGAATTGTAGGAACTGCTACTCAAAAATGGTGTCTTTTCAGATTGTTACCTTTTATAATGGGGCACCGTATTCCTCCTGGCAGCAAATATTGGCATGTGTTCTTATTGCGTAAAGAGATTGCAGATATTGTCATGGCACCCAAAGTGAGGAAAGATGAACTAGCATGTCTGGAAATACTTGTACACACATTCCTTTCTGAGATGACAGAGGTCTTTGGAAATGTCACCTGAATGTCATTATCTTGTACATTATCCAAGACTAATGTGTATGTATGGTCCTCTTCATTCTCTTTGGTGTATGCAATTTGAGGGCAAACATCAATATTTTAAGAATCTGGCTAATAACTGTCAAAATTTTAGAAATGTAACAGTGACACTGAGCAATCGTCACCAGCTCAAACAATGTTGGGAATTTTTACCTATCAGTATCTTGGGTGATTTTGAAAAGGTGCCTGGTAGAAGTGTCAGCACACCATTATTGTCTCTACCCATTGACCTTCAGACTGCCATAAAAGCGAGTGACAACTTCAAAGGTGTAGAATTAGAGGGCAAAGTAATTCAACGTGTCTCTGAGGTGACTGTAGACAACATCAAGTATTCTGTTAGAGATGTGTTGACAATAGATCTTTTACATGTTGAGAAAATTCTGGTGTTTGGGCAGATCAAATACATTCTTAACATTGATACCATGTGGGTGCTCTGCAGTAAAATTTTGCTTCCATTGTCCTTTGACACACATTTTCATGCATATGGTGTAAAAGTAGACAGTGACTGGATTTTGCTCAAACCCAGAGATGAGCTGGACCACATGTCACTTGACACATATACAGTTGATGATAATTTGTATGTCGGATTGAGGCATTTAGTATGAATGTTTGCACACTGATCATCAAGAAAGACTATAGTCATTACTGCAAAGAGGGACAAAAATAAATATGAAAACAAGTCTGCTTGAAGTGTCAGGATACATGGATGTGTTGAACTGCTCGAGTGTTTTGCATTTAGGACTGATTTATGAGCGGCTGATTGGGCCTGATGCCTTCAGTTTTTGTGCTTAAGCTCTTAAACAATTTAAACACGTCCCATGTTGTTTCTTACTGAATTTATATTACAGTTCTAAAGATGAGTTAGGTTAATGTTGTGTGCTTTATACCTGGAATGTCACATTTTGTGGTTTTGTGTTATGTGAAAGAAAATTCAAAAGTGGATAATGAAATTTAAAAGTGGTATGTAAAAAAGTATGAAAGTATGAAAATGAACTGAAAATCATTTAATGTAAAATATTGATTTTGTTACAAGATGTAAACAAATAGTTTGAATAAATTGATCTCAATGTGAATGACTGTCAAGCCTTTTGTCTCAATTTAAAGGTATGTATTTGCCTCATAAAGGTACAAAATGGCATGTCGCTCCAGTGGTACCCTACCACGGTACACTTACTGTACCTTTCTAAGCAGTACATTTTTGTACCAGGACATAAAGGTACATTTTTGTCACTAGGGGTGCAGAAATGTTTCTTTAAATGTACAAACAAGCAGGTACAAAAATGTACTCATTTTAATGGTACAGTGCTTGCACAGTGATAGGGTACCACTGGAGCGACAAAGCATTTGTACTCTTTTAGGTACAATCCAGTACTTTGATTTCTTAGTGTGTAAGATAGTGTTTTGTTCAAGAAACCTGATTTGGCCTCAGCTAACATTGCAACAGTTTGGCATGATCAACAGAAAAAAATGAATATAGAACAACATACTAGAAGGTTCTCTGGGGGAAAAAGTACACTGTGTCTCTGTTTGCTGATGTGGAAAACACAAAGTGCTAGTTTTAATGTACTACCTCACTACATTTGTCAGTAAACTTTGTCAGTATGAGACAAAATGCTAACATGCACATATACAAACGCTAGCAAATGAAGCTAGAATTTCCACGGATTTGTTACAACACTGTTCTAAATGGCAGGAGATTCAATTGGAGTAAGCCTCACAATCATGTAATTTTTAATTTACTTGACAGGGGTCATGTTTTGCCATAACATAGCATTTTTACAGTTTAAGGCAGAATAAAGATGGTGACTTACTTGATGGAGGTGCCTAATAAATGCAGGTTGAAGTCTGGCCGTGTCTTTGTGGCGACAGAGACTTGCTAGCAGATGCACTTCAAAGTTGAAAAATGAAATGCAAGCTGCAAAAACTTTTGCCAGAATATAAAATGCTCCCGTCATGTCAGTTAATTTTTAAATGTGTTCCCGCAGTACTTTCACCTTCCCAAGATGCTCAGCTGTTCATAGCAAAATTACAGTAAATTCCTGTAAATAATGGTACTCTCTTAAAGTGCTGTAATCACATTCTATTTTTTCCCCAGATTGCCTTTCAGTTTACAGTATAATACTGTAAGGCATTAATACAGCATAATACTGTTGAAATTTTAGTATAAATTTACATCAAAGTCTTATAGTGTGTGTAATTGAGTAATTAATTAAAAGGGGTGTGTTCAAAATAATAGCTGTACGAGAAACACTAGTAATAAATTGAATGTATGAATCACTTGAAATTAATAAAGCACTCTTAAATAGGGCACCAGCGCCATTCTTATATCTGTTTGACCAGTCTGGCGGAAATTAGTCAAATTAGACTAGGCCATGTTAAATTTAAATCAATATCAATTCTAGCCAATCTCAGTTCAATTTATTCTATTTATTTAACCTCATTACTGAAGTAGTGACTGCTACACACATTGACCATTGGTTCTCCGCATTAAACAAACCTCTACAGACAATGACATATGGTTAAATATATTTATTTAGCTAAATAGTTCAGAGTAAATAAATGAAATGGCAAATTAAACAAATGACATGATTAACATGTAACAGAAAAATATTGAGTCTGACATGACTGATGATGATAATGCAGAAAGTTTTATGAAATAAATGTGTGCAGATGGTGAAATTGCAGGTAGGGTGAAGGCAGTTAAATATTCTAGAATTATAATTTAACACTAACAGGGCCCTAAGGAAATTTCTCCTAAACTCAAGGATATTAATTCAGAGCCAAAGGACACCAACTCATATTTCATATGTGTGAATCCCGCAGTATGAAGGGATGGTCAAGCCTAATTTGTTTGAAGAGTTGTCTGGTGTGGTCTTTCTTTCGTTGGAAACTGCTCATACGGTCTCTTAAACAGCTGATTGCTGTATCATCTTTTTTAATGATGATGGCGATGATGGTCTGGATGGCCATTATGATAGTCTTCTTCAGTCACTCTGAGTGGTGATTCTTAGGCTCTGACTAAACTAATTTAACTTCTTCACAAAAATAACTGAAGGATGCCTCTGTGGCCGATTGAGTCATCCTTAATTAACTTTAGCAGTCAATAAAGTATTTAATGTGGATGATATAGGGAGAGGTCAGAAGTTATCATCTTGCTGAGGCAAGTGCTTGTTTATTTCTGACACTTCAACATCACATCAACCACTCAAAGCTGTTGTTGTAGAAAATGTATACAAAATGCATATGTTAAAGCCAAACTTCTGAGAAGAACTGACACAGAGCTGATGATGCAAAAAGCGGGTTCTCTTTATTCCTTTATTCCACAGTTACTTAGTGGTGATCTGGATCATCACCAAAATGTCATGCGTTATTTTTACATATCTTTCCTGGTAATTCAGGCAACTTTCAGCACTTGTGTGCATTTGTGCATGTTTTACTCATGCACGCGTGCGTGTGTGTGCGCACGCTCATCCTTTTTGGCTATGTCCATACATCAGCATGCAGGTTAGTGTCTTTTTATCTTATACTCCAAACCAGAATGACACTTTCATATTTAAAGGTCAATACCGATGACTTAGTCAGGCCAGATTTCTCAATATATTCCCCCCTCTGTGGGTTTACAAGTCCCACGCAAAACTAAACAATGTGTGTGAGGGTGAAAAAAAACCTAAATTCTTATAAAGATTAAAAAATTCCTCCACGGCCCCTGAGATTTGCTTCTACTTGGACTAAGTCTCACATTGTTTAAATTTGTTGATCATACATTGGTTATTCTTATTGCATATACACATTTTCTTTGCTATAATTGTTATGTAAGCATGGCCAAACATTACTGTTAGCTTTTGCCCGCAGTATGTAGTTATGTGTAAATCAGATGACTATGAAATGTAATAACACACTAGGCTCTTTTCACAGTGACGTCAGACAACTTCCGTTTGGGAGCGAAGCAGGGTATTGCTACATCCGGTCTGAGCTCTTTAAACTGAAGATGGGGGAACATAGGACAGCGCTCAACAAAATTTAGCATATTTTCTAAAAGGTAAGATTGAGACTATAATATTTCACTTATAGTAGTACATGTCATCTTCATTTTCCTTGGTATCGTTAGTGATCGTTGCAGTTATGTAGCTGCCTTGACGTGCAAAGTAATGTCAAAATGCATGCTAAGTGGCAGGCTAACAAGCATAGATCTATGGCTAACAAGCAGCAACTTCAGCTATAGTGAATGAATATGATAACGCGATGCTGTCCACCTATCAGAAATCTGATGTTGATGTAATTCATCTTTTTTTTCCCCTCTCCCTGCTTTCCTCGTGTCCATCTCTCGACAGCAATTATATAGCGCACTCATTGAGACACTGCTACTGCTTTTAAAATCCTTCGTGGTAGCACTTGTGTCTGCAGTCAGCCCTTTACACCAGAGGAGACATATGTTTCTGCCAGTGGGCGAAACAAGCTGAAGAAAGGAGCAGTGGCATCTAGATTCCTGTGGAATGACTGGGGCAAAGGTAAGGGGGCTGTTGTTAACAAAGGGGAACTGCCTTTTTTTTTTTTAAACAATCTGGACCTTATTTCTAGCATAAAATACAATCATTTAGCCTACTCACCCACATAACTTTGGTGTCATTAAAAGTCATTCCGACGAAATTAGGAAACACATTACACATGAAGGCTAAAAGATACTAAACTATATTCGAGGCATAACTCGGTAACAGCTGTGAAATAGAATAGTGGATAAAGCAACAGTTTAATATTTATAAAGCTACCATAGCAACTTAATCAAGAAACAGACAACTAATAGCTTATCAAAACACCTGTAGCCTAAGTTGGGTTATCATTATCCTAGCATCTCCACTAACGTCAGAGCTAAGAAGACAAAACACTTACCTTCATAATCAAACAGATACTGTTCTATGAAGAACTCGTAACCCTTGTCAAGTTTAGAGGCTGGGGCTGCCGACTGAGGGCCACTGGCAGGTACTTGGGTTGAGACTGAGGCCTGGGCTGGGAGCTCAGCTGTGGCTGAGACTGAGGCCTGGGCTGAAGCCCCTAAGCCTGACTTCAGGGAGCCAGGACGTGGACAGTCTTGTTGCTTTCTTGGTGGAGGCACTTTGTAGGCCAGCCGGGCGCCCCAGAAAGGAGACATTTCGGCAGAGGCTGGAGCTGAAGCATGGTATGAGACATGGGCTTGGGCCTGAAAGAAAAGGTTGCTAGCGGCTATTTGATGAACCCTGCTAGCAGGATTTGTCACAAAGTCTTGGTACCAACGAATAATGTCAAGACCATTAACTGCTGGGTCCTTTTCTGGTCCAGTTACTGTCAATTTAGGGTAAAAAAGGGAAGACTATGGAAGGGGAGGTGGACCCAAACGCAGTTATACAGGAGGCAAGATCAGGGGAACAAAAGGCGAGCTTTTATTTAACAAAAGCTGAATTAAAAAAAAAAGAAAACAGACAAAATGGGACGAAAGGCAAAGTAGCAAAACAAAACCAGCAGGACAAAGTGGCAACTAAAAAAACAGCAAGACAAAGTACAAACCAAATAGCAAAGTTCAAATCAAAATGCAAAATGCAAAAAAAAAAAAAAAAAAAAAAAAAAACAAAACATACCAAACAGGGAACAGGAACAGGAACAGGAGCTTGAGCTGGAGCTGGAGCTGGAGCTGGAGCTGGAGCTGGAGCTGGAGCTGGAGCAACCAAAGACAAACCAAGACAATGAACGGACAAGGAGTGAAAGAAACACACAGACTAAATACACAGACACTAATGACAAGACGAGGAACAGGTGAGGAGAGAGAGGAGGGAGGAGGCCAGGTGAGGTAATGAGGGGGAGGAGCACATGAGAAAACATGAAGGGAACAATACAACAGGCAGAGGGAGCCAGAGGGGAGAACATAGGAGACATTTAAAAAACAAGAGGGCATGGAAAAACAAAACATGAGACACAGGACATGATACACCGACATAAATCAAATACAAGAAACCAAAAACCAGATACAAGAACACAACAATAACAGGAATCATGACAGTAACTTCTGATTGGTCCATTCTATAGCAACTATTACAATGTCTTCATCACCGGTAGCCAGAGGTCACAGCACAGGCACAAGTTGAAATCCTTTAATTCTTTATTTCAAAGTTCAGTTCTTGTTCACATTCATGGAACAATTATACCTTTGATTCACTGCCCGAGTCTGTGTAGTAATCTGATATTTGGAACAAATCTGGATGTTCAATCACCATTTGTGCCAGCTGAGCCTCTGTCACATTTGTAGTTGCCATCATGGACAACTGTTGGGCAAAAGCTTTTGTAAGTACATATCTCAGAATGGGTATGATAGACATCTGAAATTCACGGACGGTGGATAGCCAACATGGTGATGCCCATTGAGATATGAAGCTGTAAACTTAAGATTTCTACACTCTTTATACATTCCAAAACATGCAAAACTTTCCAGAACTATTGCTATTGTATTGATAGTAGACACAAAACTGAGCTGAACATAGAAAAATAAGTTTTGCGGTGCCTGTGGATCATATAGAGAGAGGACAAAAGTTATCTTGCTCAGGCCAGTGCTCGATTATTTCTGAGTTGCACATGAGCAGAGCAGACAGAATATGTGACCCGGTGATGTGTTGTAGGCTCGAACCTCCAGGCTAGTCCGTTTAGCCAGGGACTCTGATCACGGCCTCTCACACCAGGTAGATCACCTGTCTATGTATTTAGTCACTGCCTTCCCTCTTGTCTTTGTTGCTTCTGTTGGTGTAATGTTCCTACTGAGTTCTTTGTGTCTCCAGTCTCCAAGTGGTATGTTTTTTTTTTTTTCCTTTTGTTTTTTTTTTTTTTTTATAGATATTTTGACTTGTGTTTTTTCCCTATGTTACTTTGCCTTTTTCCTAGTGATGGCAAAAATGAAGCCTCATGAACCGACGAAGATGTCAATGAAATTGTACCGAAAAATGATTCAATGATTATTTGCCTCCATGGCAACATCTGCTGGTGAAAGTTAAAGGAGCACACACAGACTAGGAGGAGACAGGAGACAGAAAGGGGGGCATTATTGTGGTTGGTGACTGTTCGGTATTTGACATTAAAATTGGTATCTGTTCAGAAAAATAATTTGTTCCTCTGTGCCCCGCTTGCTGACCACTTTGCTAGCCTTGGAAAAAACTCTCTCACATGGCACAGAGGAAGCAGGTGTACATAGAGTACCATGGGTCAACGCATATAAATTGGGGTACACATGTTTGTGTTATACCCAAAACTGTATTGGGTCTTCAGAGGGATATTGGGCTCGGTGAGGTAGTGCTGAAGCTCTGCTGCGGCATTTGCTGTTGCTCTTTGCACCCTCCTCATCTCCAACACTTGGTTGTCCTTGAGTGCTGGCTGGCTGTCTCGTAGCCACTCAGCTCTTCCCCCATAAGGCGCACTATATGGCTGCAGAGCTGCCCAGCCATAACATGTCACTTCTCTTGATTTCACCACTATGTTGTGCCTCAGCATTCGCACAAGAGGAATTATTTTTGAGCCAGACACATTTTTTTTTTCTTCTGAGGACATTTCCACAGTGGCCACTTTTAGAGGAGATCGAACGTCAAGGCACTCTGACATGATGTGGTACTCAGTAGAGGTCAAGGCATCCAAATTGGTGCGCAGCGACCCAAGTGCTGCACCCACTGGTCCCCGCTGTTTATACAGCCTGGCCATCATGTTCACGGGTGCTGCTCCATCTGGTCTCCACCTCCTGTATCAACTTATGTGTCGGAACCCCCATCTGCTGCTGGAGTTCCAGCAGCTACTCCCTGGCCAGTGTGCTGGTTCTGAAGTAAGTGGCAATCCTTGCCTTGCCTCTCAAATCACCCAATCCTTTGGTTTGATCCAGGGATTTTTTTAGAACAAGGTTGAGTGCATGTGCATTGCACTGGCTGTATCTGATCTGTAGACTATTTACACATGCAACCATGTTTGCTGCACCATCAGTAACCATGCACTCAACCTTGGACCGAATGCCCCATTCTTCCATGAAGGCATTTTTTACTGCTGCTATGTTCACAGCTGTGTGGGACTCAGGGAACTCCCCCACTATCAATAATAATAGATGCCAATGTACTCCTTACTGTCCATAAAATGGCAAGTGACAGACAGATAGGCATCCATGTGGATTGGTGTCCACATGTCAGAGGCCAGACCGACTGCTGTGGTCTTCTGTAATTCCTCCCTTGCCTTCTCTTTCTCCTCCTTAAACTTTGTCGCTGCTATGGTCTGCAACACTTTCTTTGTATATAATTTGGATTCAAAAGTCTCACAAAGTTTTTGAAACCTACATCCTCTACTAGAGATAGACCGATATGGTTTTTTAGGACCAATACCGATTGTTAGTAGTCAAGGAGGCCGAGTTGTAGAGGACTGGGATGTTTATTACAATTTTGGGAGAGTCTGCTGCCTTAGCTTACCTTCGGAACCAAGCCCCTAGGAACAGAGCCAGGCTATGAATCCAGTTTTACGTGGTGGCTAAACTTTTTCTCCTCTCCGCTGTGTGTGTGAGCACTGTGCATGCACAGCTTTCACTACTGATTGGCTGCTACCCGCTCTGCCTGTAACCAATCAGATGGTGCTGTGGGTGGGACAATGCTGGAGACAGGGTAGGGGCAGCAGACAGAGTGGCTCAGCTGCATCACAGCCAAAATAACCCAGTTTTAAATTGATCTCTTGTCGGCCGTCAGATTAAAAAAGAGGCTGATGCCGATATGACTAAGCGCAGGACTTTTAACTCTGGCTGATGAAAGGCACATGTGTTCAATCTATCTGTTTGTTCACTGTTTGGGTGTTTTGGTTTTAGTTATTAAGTTAATTATTAATCATAGCTGCTGACTGACAGTTAAGTACCTCTTATGAGACTGATTCTGTCAATTGGCAATCTTTTCTCTTAATCAAGGTTGGTTCCCTGGGGTGGTCTAATGTAAATTGGATTGTATTATTCATCCTAATTAATAATTTCCCCTGATAATCATTAGTTATTATTGATAGCAAAATTCAACCCCAACCCATTAATGTTGCATGAAGCACTACACAAGAAGACAACATTAGCTCACCTTATGCTTTAATTCTCCAGCATGATGGACAAATGAGGCTTTGCTATATCATCTATCCAATACATATTTTCACAGGAAACATGATGTAAATGTAACTAAAAAAACATCCAGTTTCACTATATATGTGAATGATACATTGTCTCTATGGAAAAACTTACAGAAGTCTTGCAATGCAGTTGATCAAATGAAACATTGACATTATTTTTTCCACTCAAAGGATCCTAGCCAAAGGTTATCATGGAACAAAATGACCAGCAAGTTGACAAACAAAACTGGTTAGCATTTCAACCCTGTGGAAGATACCATGGATGGTGAGCTTTAGGCTGCAAGAAATTTCTCAGAAATAATTAGGATCAGTCTTGGTACCATGTCAATCTTATATCAACGCTCTGCTGTGATCATGTACCAGTGTTTAAGAAGTCCTGTTTCAACCTCCTGCTGACTCTGTATAAAGTCCAACTTCCACCTAGCATCAGAAGAAAACATGTTGTTGGCCTCATGGTATGATTCAGAAAAGTGCCACATTTGTCAAAGACTGCAATCTCCTTCTCAGTCATGGCTTTGAGTGGATCAGCTCAGATGGTATTTGTGGTTGATCATACAAGTTTCCCTTGGTTGAAGTGTGTGACTTATTTTACCATTTTACCAATTTTACCATGATCCAACATTTTAAACAAGTTAATGAAGAACTCAGGATCATACTGTTCACAGAAGGGCACTGTAGTGAAAAGGGTTCATGGTAATGTTTGGGTATACCCTAATGAGCCTAATATTGACCACAGAACACATGCTGAACAGAATTGGTTTTGCTTGAGAGGCCGTTGAAAATCACACTGCTATCTTTGATACCATTATATGACCAGATAGGAAGTTGTTTACCTGGTTACATACATGTCTGTATTCCTGGTGTTGCAAGATCTGTAACCTATATGTGGTTTGGTAGTGACATTTATGAAATTATGTCTGAAATTTACCGTAGACTCAAACTAGTGCCAAGATCCCTCAGACAGAGAAAGAGAGGGAGACAAAAGCTACTGGAAAGCTTATGAGTGCTACATATGGCTTTTATATTACAGCTTATCCACACCGAAGGGGTTTTTACCAGATTGTTATCTGATACTCTGGGCAAGATTTATTAAAGCTTTATCATTGCTCTCGACTGACAGTGTAACGACAAAAAATGAGGCAGAGATCATGCTCAAGACGCTTGTAATCGTAATGAAGGATCCCTGGTAGATAAAATGTATTTTACAATGTTCACCTCTCTCTTCAGTACGCTGTGTGAGAGATCCAGGTTCATTGTGGTCTCATTCAACCTTCACTTTTGAGTCATGTAATAAAAGCTTTCTCAAAATTATTAAGAGCACACAAGGGGACCATTTGCAAATCCTTTGAAGAACTGGTCAATGGTATTGTGTAGGATTTGGTCAATCCTAGTACAAAGTGCTGTAAGGTGTGGGGAGGTCATTGCTCTAGGAGACAGACATAAGAAGGTGGAACTTTATCTAAGTGACTACCTGGCTTTCCAAAATGTAGCAGATCACAAAGAGGTCAGGACTTCTGGTCAGTTGCTGTGATAGGCCAATAGTAAAGATAATGTCATTTATTAAAGAAGAAACTCAAACGAATGAACAAAAAATGTATGTTTCCTTTGCAGCTCATTTAATCTTGATACATTTGAGTTTGCAGATTTGGTTAATGGGAATGTCGTAGGTCAATATTGCTATTTGAAAAGTGCATCAAATCTGGAGAGTGATTGTTTTTTTTTGTTTGTTTTTTGTGTTTGCATAGTCCAAAATAAGTGCTGGTACAAGCAGCCAATGAACCTCCTCCAAAGGGTGACTTGGCTCAGCCATATCGATTGAGTGAGAAGCTCAGACATCTGGAGAGAGCTCAGAGTAGAGCCACTGCCCCTTCATGTCAAAAGGGGCCAGCTGAGGATTCTAGGTAACCACGTGGACCTGATGGCTGCCTGAGTTTTGAGCTCTCTGGCAACATCCCATTTTTGTCAAACATTTACATCATTTCACGCCAAACAAGCACCGTTTTTTGGTAAATGCACAGACAGTCGGTTAAAATGCCAAATTCAAAGAGAAAGATGGCTAAAACCCTGAAAGACAAAGATATTAAATCCATTCCAGTGACAGTTCTACACCAGAGCCTACAGGGGCGCTCCCCCGAGCTGACTGAATAATAAGATTAAAAAGAAATAAAATTGATCAAGATATTACGATTTTACACGGAACTAATGTGACTCAGTGTTACACACGGACTAATTAGAGCAACTCACCCAAACACTGTGTTACCGGGTGCTGGATGAGAATGAGAATGAGAACGACAGCAACAAGTTTTGAAGAGAGGAGCCGCTAATGACTTGGTGCAAGAGGCGAAGGTAAGCAAAATGATTTCATCTCATAAAGTGATTTGTTGCACGTAACCGTGTTACTGTTGTTCCTCACTCCGATGAAAAAATCAAATCTGTAAATGTCTGGTCTGTTTAAATATTGAAGCAAACTCATTGAAGCAAAAGCAAACATCCGTATGTCAGTATCCTAGCTAGTTCTACACAATGTTGTGACATTAACCAATAACTTTATCAGCCTTGGCTATTGCATTTCAATAAATAATACATTTATTAAGCATTATAGTATCTCCCTGTGTTAAGTCGGGAGGGATGGTTACTTGTGAAATGAGATGTATGCCTCTACGTTGTGTTTCTTCTTCTAGTAGTTATCATGAAATGAAGAAGGGACATTGTAGCCTTTTTTGCCCCAGTGAATAAAAAACTGAGAGAAACATATCAAGGTATTTAGTGAGCTGAAGAGCAGGAAGAGGGAGAGCCAGAGGAGTTGGTGGAGGTTGGAGAGAAGGCAGGTGATGAAAATGAGAGCACTGACACAGAGAGGGACACTCCAGAGGGTGAGGAGGAAGAAGAGGGTGAGGAGGAAGAAAACATACAGGGACAGAGAGAAGAACAGCCAGAGGGACAGTAAGAGGATCCATGTGGATCAAGTACTGCACCATTAGGTTTGTGATGTAGAAAAGTTGTTCTTGTTCAAGCCATTTGCAAATCAGTGTCATTACAATTCATAGTACAGTGTGTCCATAAAATGCTGCTTTTTGCCATAAATTCTTTTTGCATCATTGATATGTGATTCTTATGTTAGAAAATAAACACATATTTGGCCCACATTTTAAAATAAATGCATACAACAGTAAATAAATGTTGTTAATAGTTGTGCCCTATGTTATATGTGATATCAGCAAGTCCAAGAACAATGTAGGAGTGCAGCCCATGTTGAACATATTCCCAACCACTCTGATGGAGGACAGGAGACGGAGCTCTAGGCCAGACTGGTATGAGGGGGTCAGGGGTCCATGCCCACCTTTTGCAGCATTGTCTTACTGTATTTAATTTCAAATTTTTGATGGCCCTACCTCATTGTTCCGATCGATGCACTCTTTATGTACAAAATAAACTTTTATATGATTTTAATGTAAAGCAAAATTAAAGTATTTAATCTTTAAATATCATTTGTTTCTGTTTTTTAATGTGCCCCTCTGATTGAACACTGGCCCCACCTTGGCCCCCCCAATAAATTTGTCTAGAACCTCCACTGTCCATTTCTGAAGTTGCCAGAGTTTGCTGTGCAAGGAGCTGCAGCAGGTGGCTAATAGGCTAGATGCTGTGCAGGCAAAGCTAACTTCACTGACCATGTGGATTGTTATGACTGAAGGTGAGCTTACTGCTCTAAAAAAGGACACTGAAAAAGTCTCTGCTGTGATCTCCAACACACAAGAGAAGCTGCAGGGTTAAGGATGGAAGTTTGCAGACTTGGAGGACCATAGTTGGAGATGCAACATTCGGGTCTACGGCATGCTGGAGAACACAGAGCAGGATGCCCCAGTGCAGTTCCTGGAAAGGATGATCCCGGAGTGGTTACCCGCACTAAAGCACCTGAAACCTTAAATAGAGCGTGCCTACAGGCTCAACAGCTGGGGCTAACCAAAGGAAGGAGATCAACCACAAGCTATCATCTTTTGCTGCCTTCGCTTCTCCGTGTGGCAGTCTATCCTACGGGAGGCAGGGAACATCGACCCTCAGTTGGCAACCATGTGCTCCGGTTCGCCACTGACTTAAGCGATTACACAGCTTAACGCCGCAGGTCATTCTCACGGGCAATGGCTATTGCACACGAAAGGGGCACCGAGGCTTTCCTACTTTACCCTGCCACCCTCAAGTGTATTGAAGACGAGCCGGTGGTCTCACCCTGATCGGACAACTGACCACAAGTGTGGCATGTGGGCTTTTTTGGTGAGAAATAATTTAAATATTTGACAAGTTTGAGCTTCCCGGCTGGACAGCCCCACTGACTCTAATGTGTTTGCGACTCTCAGGTTGGAAATCAAGGGCTAAAGGTTGGCGGCCGGTGCAGTTTTTGCCTTACTTGTGCACTACAGGTTATCATGTTTTAATTCTATCTAATGTTGTCACTTTACAGTCATCCAGCGTAGTGTTATGTTTGGTACATATGGTGCAGTTCAGATGACATTCCTTCAGAACCTTATTGCTGCTTATTTGGGTTATTACAAACCAGATACATACATTCACTGTTGACATCAACTTATGACTAATTGAAACATGCTGGTTTGGAACACAGGCAGCCTTAATGCTCCACATAAATGCACTAGTGTCCTGGGCTTATTGAGGAGAAAAAAGGTGGATATAGCACTACTGAGTGAAACTCACCTTCTGAATGAAGGCTGATGTTAGGAGGGTGGCCGACAAATTCTATCATGTAATAACATTCTCCTGTGCTAGAACCAAGGCACGAGGCATGGCCATAGTGGCTAAACATAGTCTAAATATTAAAGTTCTGGACATATGGGCAGACTCATGGGGAGGAGAACTATTGCCTAAATTGAATATTCTACCAGGAAAATTGCCTTAACATCAGTTTAGGCTCCTAACCAGTCTGATGCAGATTTTCTAGTGTGCTTACTGACATTATGCTACAGCTTGCAGATTACGTTTATAGTGGGGTCAGACTTTAATGCAGTATGGAATCCCGCCGTAGACAGATCAGGTGCTTCAGAAACACTGGACCAGAGACAGGCCTAAGCTGCTCTGCAGTGTTGGGCTTGTGATACTGGTCATGTGGTGCATGGTCAACCCCTCCCTGAGAGATTTTTCCTTTTTCTTCAAGACTTAAGACCTTCTCTAGAATCGACTACTTGTTTGCCTCCCCCTATCTTTTTGATAGCTTTGATGTGTCCATGTTACCCATAGCTTTATCTGACCATAAAGCCATCTTTCTGTCTGCTCTCACGCTTCCAGGTGGCGATTTAACACAACATTACTGAAACATGATCACTTCTGCTTGCAATTTAGGGAGCAGCTTGCAGAGTGTTTAGAGTTAAATGTTGGCTCAGAGGAAGGCCCCAGAATATTGTGGGATTCAGTTAAGGGTTTCATCAGGAGCCACACACTATTTGCATCTAATTTGCGTAAAGTGCGCCTCTCAAAAGTTGAAAAATTGGAAGATTTATATGCTAACCTGAATGCTTCACTTCAGTCTAATTATAATGATCAATTGGACTTGCAGGTGAAAGTAGTTAAAAAATAAATTAATTCTATATTCAGACTAGGGATGTATATCGTTAGGATTTTATCGATACCAATACCAATACCGATACTCCTTATCAGTACCCATGGTGGAACAAAACGGAAAAATCGGAGCCTTAATGCAGCGGACAGTATTCAGTGGAAATGCAGGGTAAGCAACATCACCAAACACTTGGAGCGTGTGCATAGTATGGAGCTAAAGGAGTGCAGTGTGTTTTATTGCTAAAACAAAGCGAGTAAAGTTAGCAGCCCGGCTAACGGGACTGCAGTGCCTGGCAGTGGCATCCGGTTTCATTAGTTGTTACGTTTGTAGTCATTACAGCTGGGTAGATGTTCAAAAACCATCCATATCGCAAACTGATAGAAAATCATTGAAAAAAAGTTTTTTTAAGAAAAAAGAAGAAAAAAAAAGTACCGTTTATCCAGAATCCTAATGGTACCCTGATACCAACCCAATTAGGAGCCGGAACCAAAAAGTACCAGTCCTTGGTATACATCCCTAATTCAGACAGCGCTCAGAATTTTTGTTACACAGAAAAAGACAACACTATAATTTTCATGGTTCTAGACCTAGCCACTTGCTTGCTATGCAAATTTGTGCTAATGAACAATTTGCAGATATCCCAGCCATTAAGACTGTAAGGCTTGGACAAAAGAGAGGACTCAGATGCAGAAATGGCAGAAGTAATGTGAGGTTTTATTGTTCTGTTTTGCAGCTCTTTAGCCAGAATGATAAATCAAAGGCTATGAAAATCTGAAGGACACACAAGACGAACAAGACATGAAACACACAACAACTGAAAGTGCTCCCGAAGGAGGAAAATCTACTCTGATATATGATACTAGAAATATGAAAAGTTAACAAACAAAAAACACTCCGAAGAGGAAAAGCACGCAGGCTATGAAACTTTACTACACTCACTATATGTAAAAAGGTACAACAAAAAGCACTCCAGAAGGAGGAAAGCAAAAGCCTATAAACAAAGGCTAATCTGAAACACAAAACCCTAACCAGAAAAATATCAAACACAAAATCACTCTACTAGAGAGGACAACATCAGAAAATAAGACGTGACAATACTTAACATGAAAGACAAGGCAAGGCTGTGGAACAGGGCTTCAGTAGACAACAGGACGACGAAATACTTTGGCGACGCAGACAGGGGAAGACAAAGACTTTATACACATGGGGGAGGGGAACACAGGTGAAAACAATCAGGGATTAGGGATGACGTCAGACCAGGGACACAAGAGGAAGGGCAAGTGACCTGAAACGAGAGGAGAGTTACTTTCAAAATAAAACATGAAATTCAAAAGACAGACCCAAAGACAGGACAAACCTCACCGCGATGTGACAAAGACCCAGCAAGGGCAAATGACCACTCACCCCAAAAAAGTTAATGATACATTCAGATCTTTTTTCTCTGATCAGAAATAATTTTTGATACTACATATGATTGATTTCTGATTTCTCAACGGGGTTGAATTACGATTTTTAACAGAAGATGATTCCATACAACTGGCTGAGCCTATTACTTTAGAAGAACTCAAGGCCGCGGCCCTTGATATGCAGAGGGGCAAGGCACCTGGATGGGACGGCATTCCCCCGAGGTCGATTTAACCTTGTGGGACATTCTGGGCCCCCTATTGTTCTCTGTGATTGAATACTCGA